>NC_046372.1:23109564-23459564 GCF_011125445.2 Fundulus heteroclitus
TTATTAGAAATATTTCATACATTATTCAGAATACAAAACATGGGTTTAATAGTTATATTTGTGTGGGTTCCAGTGCATATTGGGGTAGAAGTAATGAGAGGGCAGATAAATTGGCAAAGAGGGCGATTCAAAATCCTATACATTTTATCATTAAAACAAGTAAATCTGAGGGAAAGAGTATAATTAAAGAAAAACTTATGGAAAAATGGCAAAAAAGGTGGGATGAAGAAAAAACAGGTAGATGGTTTTATAAAATTCAAAAAAACAGTAAGAGAAAGAAGAAATGGACGATGAAATAGAAAAGAGGAGAGGGTGATAACAAGATTAAGATTTGGGCGTTGACTTCACATCAAAATGTGTGAAATGTTAATTGTAAGTCCAAACTCACAAAGCACTGACGGCAAACAGGGTTTACATAGCTGTCAGTTTACCCATTAGATGCGTCACTTTAGCTATCACTGCAACTATTGCCCCCCCTGACACATTTGGCAGGAACTGCCACTGCTGGTGAAACCAAGTCAATCTGATTAACTTGAACAGGTGGTGGTAATCAGGGAGGTGAAGTGACTGACAGAGAGAACAGGCTGACAGGATAAGTGGACATGAAACAAGAACTACACTAAACCAGTCCAGAACCTAATACCAAAAAAAACCAAACCTAAGATTAAAACTAAGACTAAGAACTAACACTATTACATTTGTCTAAAAAATCTGAGATACAAGGTGTACTCACATGAACTCTCTTAATCTTCCATGAACAAGGGAAGACGCATCGTAAAGTCCTGCCTCCCGAGCTGGGATTGGTCCAGTCTGTTTTGGGCCAGAAGGAATGGAGCCTTACTTGTTTATGCTCCATGTTAGTCAGTCTTTCTGGCTAGACTACCTAAATACATCACAGACATGTCATCAGTGCATCAACCCTCCAGACCACTCAGGTCTTCTGGTTAAAGTCTATAATCTGCAGAACCAGAACCAAACATGGAGAAATAGCATTTAGTTCTTATGCTCCACTTATGTGGAACAAACTCCCAGAGGACTGTAAGAAATGCTGAAACCCTGAGTTAATTTTAATCAAGATTTAAAACCTAATTGTTTAGAGTTGCCTTTAAATGTTAATGTCGAAATCTATGGTCCAACTTTTCTTATATCTTGGCCTGCTGCTACTATTCCACTGCAATGTATTTTCCTCTTGTAACGGGAACATTTCAGATACATTTTTCAGCTACACTCTTTCTGCATCTGTCCTCCTTTGCAGGACTTTCAGTTCCTTTTTTCTGTAAAATGAGACGTTCAGCTTAACCTTATTTTTATCTGCATGATTTGTCTTTTTTAACACCCAGAATATCACATGAAGACAGAAGCAGTCTTGTTTAATGCAATTAAAGGTCTTGTATGATGTCAGTGTATAAATGTGTAGGTATTTCTCTGTTCTGAGCTCTTCCTTGGCAGTTTCTCTGAGCTGACTTGAAGGTTCTTTGAACGCTGTTAAGTCGTCAAATAAAAGACAAAAATCAATCTGTCTCATCATTGCTGAATCACTTCTCATCCCTTCGTTAACCCATTCTTCTCCTACACTCCCTGTTTTCTTGTCTTATGTTCTCTTCATGTAGAGCACATTGAATTGTCTTGCTACTGAAATGTGATTTGCAAATAAAATGTTTTCCTAAAACATCTTGAGGATCCTCTCTTTTGGGATGAGTTGTCGATGCACTGTTGGATAAATTCTGCTGTGTTGACCTCTCCAGGGATGTTTTTGCCCTGTTCCATGTTTTCTTCACTGTAGTCGATGGTCCTCACTGTGCATTTCTGCAGTCTGAAAGATTTGGAAATAATTTTGCAATCCTTCCCAGGCTGACAGATGTCAGTGACTTTGTTTCTTAGCTGTTCTTGTGACCTTTTAGCATGGCGTATATTTCAGCCTACTTTATGTTGTCAGACAGGCTCTATTTAGGTGATTCCTTGATTCTACATCACAGGCAGTAATCAGGTCTGGTTGTGGCTGGTGAAACTGATCTTAGCTGCCACAAAAATGTGGATAATCACTCTTAATTTACTCTTAATCTACTTTGGGTGCAAGGCTTGTTGGTTTGCACAACCTTTTATCTGAGTGAGTGAAATGATCATTTAAAAATAGAAGGATTCTCTAAGGAGCAAATTCTGTTTCACACCATTTATAACAATTAGTGCTGATATTTGCAGAATGTCTTATATCTCATGTCTTATCAATTTGGAATCATAGTTTCTCTGCAAGCATAAAATAACTAGTTTGACAGCATGTAATTGGTTTAAACTTCTCATAATGAAATCCTTAATTTTCCTAATATGTTTAATAAAAAGAGGAAAAGAAACTAAGTTCGTTAGCGGAAGCAGGAGACTTTAAATGAAAAACACGGGGGAAAAAAGGTTATAAATATACTGCCAAGATTTCTGCTAAATCTGTATGTTCCTTCTCACCTTTCATGTCATGTAATGTATCTGATAGAATCATGAATAATTTTTGTCACTGTGTGCTACCATGGTGAAGTTTTTTCTAAGACATACTCCATCTCAGGGTACACACAATACAAGGAATAAACAATCGGTACAGGTAATAACACAACAATCAACGTGTTGTGGTATTACCTGTACCCTGTACAAGGTTTACACACACACACACACACACACACACACACACATATATATATATATATATATATATATATATATATACACACACACACACTAGGGGTGGGTGATATATCGAGTATACTCGATGTATCTCAAGTTTCCCTCCACGCGGTAGTTAAAATTACTTTTTTGTGACCATCGCATGTAAATTTTCATGGCAAGATTGAGCCGTTGTATTTAATTCACTGTGAATTTGGTTTTTCCCACATGCTATGAACGCATCACTCGCTGGCGCGCACACACAACAACGAGCACGTATAGTCCGTGGGCCAGAATCTGTTGGACGCTTCCTTAAGAAGTTTCGTATGAACTGTCAGGGGGCAACTTTCTCTCAGCCTGTTCGGACGCCTTTTTCTCTGCTCTCTGCTTGCTTGCATTTTCCTGCCTTTTACTTTTTATCTCCTTTTTATCTCTTAACCTAAACCACAGAAAGTTGGATTTAGTTTTTATTTATTTATTTTCTTTTTATTTTCTTTTACTTATTTTTTGATTTGGATTTTGAAAAGATGCCTTCCTTCAACACAATGGACTTTGACAAGCTTTTACAGAACATAGCTGTTATGGAACTGAAAATCTGTCGACTTGAAGTGAATTATGATGTAAACGCCGCGAATGGAAATGATACGACCCTGCCCGTGATTTCGAGCGGTGACCACCAGCCCAGCGACTTAGCGAACAAACAGTTCCCTGAGGAAAATGAGAATCCCTGGACCACTCTGGGTGCAAGACCAAAGGACCAACGAACCCCACGCCTAGACAAAGAAAACTGGCCGAGACTACAGAGAGATGTCCCAGGACAAGGGAAACAACAGCGGGCTGTTCTCAAAACAAATGATAGGAGTAAACCTGCTGGAAATGCTGGAATTCCGTTACTAAACAGATTTGCTCCGCTCCAAAATGTGACCCAGGAGGACAAAAACCAGAGGTATGTCAACGATTTTCGTTCTAAGACATCAGAGAAAAGACATGCCACAGGGCCAAGGACCCTGATATTATGCAATGGTTCTGTAAGGGGGATTAAACATTTCTTTAACAAGAAAAATACAGAGGTGTTGATTTATAATCACGGGAACTGTGGCCTGGTGTCTGATTTAACAGACATCCTTCAGACAGACCTTCCAAGGGTCTTAAGAAAACGTCCGACCTTGGAAAACCTCAAAATACAGTTGAAGCCCTGAAGGACGTCAACCATATAAGAAAATCAGAAGTATTAAAAGAGGATTACATTCGTTTGTTGAAACTTGTTGATGGCCTGAATGTCAAAGTTTTTCTTAGCGGGCCTCACGCACCCGCTAACTGCGGAGACGTGATTTTTTCCAGAATTCTGATGCTAAACAAATGGCTGGAAAAAACATGCAAAGAAACAACTGTAACCTTCATAGACAACTTTAACATATTTTGGGAAAGAAGACATCTGTTCAACAGAGATCGTTTCTCTCTAAATAGGTCAGGAGCAAAACGGCTGATTTCAAACATCTTCTATTCTGTGAACCATGCGTCATCAGCTTTGTTCCAAAACAAAGTACATCCAGTGCCAAAACAAATGATAAGCCCAGTGCAGCCCGAACAAGCCAAGATAAAGACAGCCAGAAAGATGACACAGAAAGAGGCGTTGTCAGAGCTACAGGACGATTCATCCCAGATCTCAGCAGGACAAAGACAGGACCAAGAACCTCCATCTTCACAAACACCGGTCCAGACTGGACCCGCCTCCCCTTCCTCTCCACAAAGCCCAGAAGTTACTTTTCTGGAATTTTCTCATAACATGAACAAAGTATTTAAGATTGGCCTACAGATGACATCCTCTCCACATAGCCATTCTGCTGTGAATAAACCAGGATTCTCCAAAGGCTTCAGAGCCTCAGATCCTCCTCCTCCACGTATCACAGAACACTCTGGTACTGACGAACTCCAAATTACTTCGCTGTGATACAAATTGGGCCCTGGCCACACGTTTATCAGACATGAGAGTTCCCAGCATCAGCCGGGGCCTTTCGCCGGAGATTATGGAATATCTGTGATAATATGTGGCAGAAATAAGAAAAACAAAAGGATAAACAGGAACACATACTTAAAAATCATAAACTGTCAGATGCAACCTGCCACAGAGACATCATCAACCACTAAGTCATATAAACTGGGTTTATTAAATATTAGATCTCTGTCAGGAAAATCCCTTTTAATTAATGACTTCATTATTGACAATAATCTTGATGTAATGTTTTTAACAGAAACATGGCTGCATGAATTTAGTGAAGGAGCTATACTGATGGCGTCAACACCTCCAAACTACAATTTTCTTTGTGAGAGCAGACAGCAAAGGAAAGGTGGAGGAGTAGCAACATTGTTTAATGATTCACTAAAGTGTAAAAAGGTGTTTTTAGGAAAATTTGACTCTTTTGAACATTTGGCTCTCCAGGTAAAGGGCCCGATACGAACTATGTTTCTGAATGTGTACAGGCCTCCTAAGTCCACATCAAACTTTTTTAATGGTCTTAATGACCTCCTGTCTGTGATATGTGTTGATTATGACTGTTTAATTATTGTGGGAGACTTCAACTTTCACGTTGACAACCCTGAAGACAGAAGTGCAAAAGAACTGTGTGACACACTTAGAAACTTTGGTTTAAGTCAACACGTTAAACAGCCAACACACAACCAGGGACATATTTTAGACTTGATCATCACTAAAGGTCTAAAGATTTCACAGGTCAATGTAACTGATGTTGCCCTATCTGATCACTTTTCTGTTACCTTTAAAAGCATCATTTCCAGTGACTCATTTAGCCAAAGGGACACCGTAAGAAAACGGACCTTTAAGGACAATGCCACGGAAACTTTTATTCAAGCTTACTCTGATACTTCAACCTTGGGCTGCAACTCAGTAGATGAGCTAGTAAATAACTTTCAGTCTAAAGTCTCAGACATCATTGACTGCATTGCTCCAGTTAAAGTGAAGGTTCTTTCCGGGAAGAAAAAAATCTCCTTGGAGAAATGCTCCAGCAGTTAGAGGTGAAAAAAGGGAATGTCGGAAAGCTGAACGCAGGTGGAGAAAGAACAGACTCCAGGTTCACTATGACATCTATAAAGAAAGACTTTACAGATATAACTTACAACTGAAAAATGCAAGAGAATCTTTCTTCTCAGAGATCATCAAGAAAAACATTAATAATGCTCGTGTTTTATTTTCCACAGTCGACAGGTTAACAAATCCTCCTGTGTCCGTGGCTTCTGAACTCCACTCCACCAGGGCCTGCAATGAATTTGCTAACTTCTTTACTGAGAAAATCATAAAAACTAGAGGATCACTTTGTACTTCCATATCAACACCAGAACCAATGCTGTATTCAGCTGGAACTAATTCTGACAAAATGTCCAAATTCAGCCAAATAAACTACAAAAGCTTAGAGCAGATCATTCAGTAGCTAAGTTCCTCCTCCTGCTGCCTTGATGTTCTACCCACAGCTTTCTTTACAAAAGTTTCACCTGTCATAGCGTCTGATTTTACTCAGATAATAAACACGTCCCTTCTGTCAGGTGATTTCCCCCAGTTCCTAAAAACAGCAAATATCAAACCACTGCTGAAAAAGAACAACTTAGACAAACTTCTACTCCAGAACTATAGGCCCATCTCAAACCTCCCCTTTATCAGTAAGATTATTGAAAAAGCTGTGTTTCAACAATTAAACACCTTCTTAACAACGACCAGCCGATTTGACGTTTTCCAGTCAGGTTTCCTCACCACAGTACAGAGACCGCCCTTATCAAAGTGTTTAATGACATCCATATAAATACAGACTGTGGAAGAACCACCGTGCTGGTTCTATTGGACCTCAGTGCAGCATTTGATACTGTTGATCACTTTATTCTGTTAGAACGCCTGGAGAACTGGGTCGGCCTTTCTGGTACAGCCCTCCACTGGTTTAAATCCTACTTAAAGGACAGGGACTTTTTTGTATCAGTAGGTAACTTTACATCAAAGATGACAAAAATCACATGCGGGGTTCCCCAAGGGTCCATCCTGGGTCCCCTCCATTTCAATATCTACATGCTCCCTCTAGCCAAGATAATAAAAAACAACAACATCAGCTACCATAACTATGCAGACGACACACAGCTCTACATCACCATGTCACCAGGTGACTATGAACCAGTTCAGGTACTGAGTAAATGCTTAGAAGAAATCAATGCCTGGATGTGCCAAAATTTTCTTCAGTTGAATAAAAACAAAATAGAAGTAATAATATTAGGACCAATAGAGGAGAGATCAAAAGTTAACACACAGCTTCAGTCGCTTCAGCTAAAAACCACCAATCAGGCCCGAAATCTGGGTGTAATGATGGACTCAGACCTGAACCTCCAAAAGCATCTAAAGACAATTACAACGTCGGCTTTCTATCACCTGAAGAACATTTCCAGGATTAAAGGACTAATGTCTCAGCAGGATCTGGAAAAACTAATCCATGCGTTTATATTTAGTAGAATTGATTACTGTAATGGTGTTTTCACAGGTCTGCCTAAAAAGTGGATCAGACAGCTGCAGCTGATCCAGAACGCTGCTGCCCGCATCCTCACTAGGACTAAGAAAGTAGAGCACATCACCCCAGTTCTAAAGTCCTTACACTGGCTCCCTGTATCTCAGAGAATAGACTTTAAAATACTTCTGTTAGTCTATAAATCCCTAAATGGCTTAGCACCTAAATACATCACAGACTTGTTATCAGTGTATCAACCCTCCAGACCACTAAGGTCTTCTGGCTCCAGCCTGCTCTGCATACCTAGAACCAGAACCAGACACGGAGAAGCAGCATTTAGTTCCTAAGCTCCACTTATCTGGAACAAACAAGCCTGAGTTCCTTTAAATCAAGATTAAAAACACATTTGTTTGAAATTGCCTTTGAATGTTCTAGTTAAATTGTTTTACTGTTTTTAATGTTCTTTTTTGTTTCTACATTCTATCCCTACTTGCTTTTATTCCTATATTTTAACCATGTAAAGCACTTTGCATTGTCTCTGTACTGAATTGTGCTATATAAATAAATTTGCCTTGCCTTGCCTTGCCTTACTGTTCTCCAATTTGCATTGCTTGTCGTCATTTCAACTTTTAACTTTTTGTTCTCTCTCTTTTTGTTCTTCATAGTAGGTACACCTGGACTGGCGTTCTGTTAGCTGTGACATCATCCAGGGAAGACAGATCACCCGCTATTACTATATAATGTAGCACAGACTACTGGATCAATGTGTGCTTCTGTGCTTTTTTTGTCTCTCTTGTTGGGTCTCTGCTCTGTCTTCTCCAACTCCAAGTCGGTTGAGAAGGATGACCGTTCATACAGAGTCTGGTTCTGGTTCTGCTGGAGGTTTTCCTTCCCGTTAAAGGGGAGTTTTTCTTTCCACTGTCACTTTATGCATGCTCAGTATGAGGGATTGCTGCAAAGCCATCAACAATGCAGACGACTGTCCACTGTGGCTCTGCGCTCTTTCAGGAGTTGTGAATGCTGCTTGTTGGGAATTTGATGTAATCAACCAGGTTCCCTTATATAGGAAATTTTTTGACCAATATGTATAATCTGATTGAATTGGACTTTGGAAAGTGCCTTGAGATGACATGTTTCATGAATTGGCGCTATATAAATAAAATTGAATTGAATTGAATTATGAGGCAACAAGTATCACAGAGTAACATTCTGGATTGCTAGTTAGATTTACTTATTGCATATTTTTGAGCTGACTTAACATGTTTACGATTTTGCCTTAATAAAATATTCATCTCTGTATACAAAGAATTTATATTTGTTAATGTCTATCTAATATTAGAGAGACGTTTCTGGGGACGTTAAAGTGTGCAATTGCATGAATACAAAGCCATGAAAATGCAAACTGACAACTTGTCTTTTTTTTCTTGAGCATTTCCATTTTTGCTAATGACTATTTGCAGACTTTCCAACCTCCCAGGCAGTGTTTTGTCTGATACATTCCTGCACTTGCACAGTAATTTACATCATTCTGTAAAGTGACCGGTATCTGTCCTTTAGACTCGAACATGTAAATCTCATCAGATTCTGAGGATTATTAGTACACTTTCATTTTCTTGGGAAGTGTTGTCCTGTCTGTGTGTTAAGTGTGAAGTCTGAGCTGGTCTCTCACCAGAATTTCATTATGGTCACATAATGACAATACACATTCTTGATTCTCAATCACTCAAGCTTTTCTTATTTGTCTTGGATCTGATCACCCCGATGGCTGACATTGTTTTTCTTTTTTTTAATATTTCAAGCAATTTTTAAGCACCGGATGTTTTAAAATGCTGACATTTTCTTTATTGTGAATGTCCTGATTATTAAAAAAAAACTACTACATTGAAACTGATGGTTGGTATTGGTCAGGGGTCTGCGGCCTGTGTCCCCAGAGCCGCATGTGGCTCTTTACACCTTCAGCTTTGGCTCTTAAAAACTTTGACCAAAAATGCAGGGAAGTTAAATTGGTCAATATTTCTAAATGTAAAGGTAATTAAAAATGTCTAGCTTTAGCATGCATGTATGCAATATATGCATAACATTTCCAGAAACAAAGACACTAATGGTGTATAGAATATTATACTATAGATGAAGTGTCTTTTTGTCAACAGGTTGCACACGACATGCTTTTTCAAACATTTTGATGCCATTTGCTATAAAAATCAAATGTCCAATTGAAGAAAATGCATTAAACCTAATCAGAAAAATACTGTTGGTTAAATGATAAAAACTGTTGATCTTTAATTAAAAACATTTAAAAAAAATAATATATATAATATAGTATACTATAAAAACAAGCTCTTGTTTCTAAGAGATGTGTAACTTTTGTGGCTCAAAACAAAATTTGTTTAGCTGGACCGAGGGCAAAAATGGCTCTGCAGGTTTTAAAGGTTGCTGACCCCTGGTTTGGGTTATGAAAATTGCAATCACTTTTCTCTTATGTACATACATATGTGTAATTGAATAAATTGCTTTTTAGCATTAATTTTGCCTTGGTAGTCTTTAATGATTTAATCTCACCTAGTCACTCTGTCTGAATGTTTCTTTTGCTTCCCGTTCAAACCAAGATTCCTCCCTCTCCAGGATGACTGCATCCTCATCCCTGAGAGAGTGGCCTGCAGATAAATGTAGACCTCTGAATCTGGGCTCTTTCTTCTGGCCAGTGGCCGCTTTGTTTCCCCCGATGTACAACTGGTCACAATCCTCCTGACACATAACAGCAAACGCAACATTGCTCTGTTTGGAACCAGACCTTTGGGCTAAACCAGTCTTTTCCCTAATGTGAAAGCCATTAGGATGTCATGTTTAGAAAATAAATGCCTCAGTCTCCCTGGAACTACCGCAACATAGGGGATGACTACTGGTCTGGGCCAGAGATGGCGCTATGGCTCCATGAAAATGAACACACAGTGTTTGTTAGTGTGATTCTCTTTATTTTCACAATAGATTCTCAATATTAATGTTTTGAAAACAGTTGCAATAAGTAACAGGATAAATTAATATCTTGATAAAGCACTGAAATCATTTTGTATCAACCAAGCGTCGTTTACAGCAACTACGTGTTATTAGTTAACCTTACTTATTGTATGCTATTGGACAGTCAAACTTCTCTTGGGATAAAAAATAGTCTCTCTCTCTCTCTCTCAAATATTATTTCAGACAGACATTAACAGACTTTAGCTCTGCCGTTCAAACTCTGTTGCGTTTGCATTCATAAGTTTTAATGTTTTTCATTTGTTCAAATAAGTTTGAACAAATGTAAATGTAAACAAAGTAGTGAATAACTGCGTGTGAAATTATACTGTGCTAAACTTTTTTTGTATACACCAACAATAAAACCTCCAAATGTTGTTCCTGTTTCTCTTCCTGTCAGCTGCTCTGAGCGTGCCCAGTAGAAGATGTTGACAGGGAGTGGATGGAGAGGAGCTGTCCATGTAATTAATGGGAGAAACAGCTTAAACAGAAATTAAAGTGACATTCCAACTGCAGATCAGAAAAAGTACAAAAACATGCTGAGCATTTGCGTAATAACACCTTTACGTGGTAACATTAACAGCTCTAGCTGCATGGTTATCTTCACGTTACAAGTCTTTCTGCATCCATTAATCCATTAACTCATTGATGCTGTGCATGCCGGTGTGGGTGAAGCACTGGCTCTGAACACACACCTTATTGCTCCTACCTCAGCACTGTTGCTGACTGAGAAAAGTCAATGTTCCCTAGTATTATGTTTTAGTCCTTTTGTTTTGCCGTTGCATTTTACTCATACGCACTATAATGTTCTGCAAGCAAATTCAGCTCAGCATTGAAAAAAGCAACAAAAACGCCCCCTAAAGGCCTGTATAAGAAATATTCTATGCCAATAAATGTACACCCCTACTGATTACATCTATAAAGAGTAAGAATTAAAAGCACAAATGAAGCTGTCGCTAATTGCTGAATGCCTGCTAAAGTTGCAATTAATATACTTTATCAGTTTTCATCATTCCAGATCCGTCTTCAGGAAACGGCTGGTAACCAGATAACGGTTTACATTGCTCCACGTCAGCCCTAACCTCCCCAGTTTGGACTCCATGATATGTTCCAGTGATGGTAACTGATCTGGTCTGTCCATTTTCATAGGTGCGACTAAGGTGGGCGGAGTAAGGGACTTCTATTTTGTACCGATAACCAACCATACTGACTTTGCAGCTGTGGTTCGGTGGAACAGTTAAATGTAAAGTGAAAGAGTGGGAGACCTCCTCTACCCGGGTATTTCCTCCTGAGAATTCAATGGTAGTATCTACACTGATATCAATTTTTCCATTCACAATTAATGGAATACCCACTTCAACTGAAGTTTTTGCACCGACTGTGATGGAGAACCTAAAGTCCCATCGTCCCTCATCTCTGAATGTCCTAGTCAAAGAAACAGTTTCTGTCACACAATGTAGGGCGTTATTGGTAGTAGAAGTAGTTTGCAGGGTTTTCAGAGGCCCTTTGAAAATTTTTGCTTTGTCTGTGATATACTTGAAATCAGAGATAATTTCTTTTTCAGCCTTCATATAAGTTAGAACCTCATAGCTCCACTGGTACCAATATTCACTACCTTTCCAGGGAAGGTAAAAGCAGCGATCTTTTGGATACACCTTCCCCAGACCGTACTTGTTCTTCCCTACATAGATTTCTTCACTGGAGCAGGTTCTGACTGAATTCTTTGGAAAAGAACCATAAGAACCTTTCTCCCAGACAAAAATCTCCAAATTACCTTCATTCACAAGGATTTGAAATGAGGAGGAAAGTTGCTCTTTTTTATCGGGGTAGTGGCAGTAAGAGCCCATGCTGGGGTTAAAAAAGCCAGAATGGCATCCAACTTTGCAGATGTAGTCAATGCGCTTCTCATAGTCATTGTAGATGGAAACGGCTCCACTAGGAAGGGAACCCTCCCATTTTATCCATGGTAGGTTACCATTGGGGATGGAGTCGTCATTGAGCTCACTTTTCTCTCTGAACTCGTAATGAGGCAGAACCCGTCGGACCGTTATGACAGATACATTCGTTTTGATCTTTGGAACTCCATTCTCCAGATCAGAGTAGAGGGAACAAACTGAAACAGAACAAAATAATGAATTTAATTCCAGTCATAGACATAATTATATACTTTTGAAGTTTTTAATAAGAAATACAAAATTTCGAAGAAATGTTTTTGATATCTCAAACTGGTGTCATTGTTTTGGGGATTTTTTAGGACACTAATGGCCCTTTATTGACTGTAGGCTGGCATTAAGGGGGCTAAGAGATGGGGAAGACATGTGGCAAAGGACCAAAGGCCTAAGTCAAACCTAGCTCAGCCTCACCAAGGACTCATGGCCTCCCTACATGGGCAGCGCCACATAGGGAGGCCAAACATAATTTTTTTATTGGGCTAATGTGATATAAAACATTTTGAGACACTGAACACTGCTGTTGGAGAAATATAAATGTAATCATTTTATTTTTATCAAGTTACAGGCATTTGGTTTGTTTTAAGAGTTTGCTTTCAGGAAGGTTCTGTTGTTTTTAACCTTAGACAGGGAGAACAAATGGTTCTCCCAGATAAGGAATGTCTCCCTTATCCAGCTGTGCATGAAACTGGTGACTGATCACCAACCGCAATAAAACCTGCTCCCTTCTTTGTTTTTCAACCCCCATGTTGTAAACTCCTGAATCCTCCTGACCCTTCTTTGATGTGTGACAATAAAGGCAGAAAGACAGAGGCAGACCGACGCAGATGATCCCAGACTGTCAGGGAGTAAAAGTTCTCCGTTTGGGTTTATCCTCTGTCCTCTTCTATAGAACAGTCTAAACTTGTGTTGTGTGGTTTTCGTTCTAGGATAAAAGGGGTTATTTATAATAACCCTATCAACTGGGTTTCTTTTCCTGGAAGGTATAATCATCAGATGCTTGAAATATTTTACTCTATCCATAATGAACCTCCATCCATCCATCCTTCCATGGATGGATGAATGGATGGATGGATGATGGATGGATGGTGGATGGATGATGTATGAATTAATAACTGGATATTTAATAACAAGCTTTTCAACAAAAAGTTAACATATTTTGTGCCTAAAGAACATTTTAACATTTTATAATTTTGTTAAGATAAATCAGTTTGATAAGCCTGAATAATATACTATTATTATAATTGCTGAATAAAACAAAAGCCTGAAGGGAAAACGTTTTTATAACATTCAAATATTTTCACATTTTCAGAGCAAAATCAAACTAAACAGAACAACAAACCTGAACAACTTTGAACAAAACCAACTTTGATGTATCACATCAGCTGTCAACTTAAAATGCTTCCTACCTTTTCCATCCAGAGGCCGGTTCTCCATGTTGTCCTGAAAACTGTCTGCAGACAGAAGCAGCAGCAACAACACTGGCAGCTGGGAGTCAAACATGGACACACTGAAACTAATCATCAAAGAGAGGCTTCTGAAAACACATTTTCCTGACCCCTGTCTTCCCTATGGAACTGCAAAGGGCTCAAATTTAAATACATGATTAAAAAAACTGTATGACATAGTTATTAACTTGAATAAAAACAAAATAAGGAAAAAAAATATATGCAGAGTAACAATGAAATTGTAAAATGACTGAATGCATATAAATCATCGCCTCATTATTAATTCATTCTTCTTTAAAAATGTGTGTGATAATGAATATGTATTTCACATATTTTTTTTACAATAAAAGTAAATATTATTGAGGAATAATTATTAAATTCCAGCAGTTTTATTTCAAAATGATTTTTTAAAGTCATCCTTTATTTCATAATGGTGGTTTCCCCAATGGCCTATTTATTTTAGAATCCCTTAATGCCCTCTCATACTAGTACTGGTATGAGCAATGCAGATTTTTCAAGTGTTAAAAGTAGATCAGAAATGGTCATGGTTTTTGTTTCATAAATACCTCCAAGAAAGAAGCTTCAATATTTCTAACAGAATCCCCTAATGTTTTCACAGAACACAACTGTCCATCAAACATTGCTGATCCTCTCAGAAAACTGTGTGAACATCGGGCAAGCTTTTTCCGAATGGCAAGAGCCAGAGCCATAGAGAGAAAGAGTTGCGACACTCCCATTGGACTCCGTTGTACGCTATTTGCCGCCAATAGGGCTTGGGCGTCATGACGTATTACTTTGTGTGGCCGCCATATTGAATGCCCCGCCGCCGCTACTCAGACTACTGCCTATGACTACCGCGTACTGTACTCCCTCTCTCACCCGTGTTTTAATTTGATTAATTTTACCGTAACTTCATTTCAACCATGGTAAACCGTTGCTGTATTGTGGGCTGTAACAGCGCAACACATGATCGCCATGGGAAAAACATAGAAAATGGGTTAACTTTCCCCCGCTTTCCTGCCTGGAGGCGCAACCACGGAGAACAAGTGTCAGCGATAAAAAGAGTCGTCAGCTCGCTTGGATCGCGGCTGTAAGACGACTGATCATAACTTTCCACAGTATCCCGATGTCAATAAGAGTGTGTTCCCTCCATTTTCATTCTGGTAAGTTAAAGATGAACGGTTTTATTTTATAGCCTACAGTTTCTTTCCTTCAGCCGCGACACCACATACATGTACATAAATACTAAAACGGCAGCGGGAAAAGGCTCAAATACGTGAGAAACCCGGAGGGTTTAGGGAGGGCTGGCAGTTAACGTTACTAACTAAACCTTTGAAACACATAGCAGCTAGTTAAAAGTACATTACATGCGTGAGTGGTTGTTAGCACTAACGGTTAGCAGGTGCCAGAGCCCGTCTGAGCACAGCTTACCTTTGTACGAATTACTGTGTTCCCACTGTTTGCTGGCTTTATGATCTGCAGCTCCTGAACCCATCCATTCATGAACTGCACATGAGACTCCAAGGAGTTGTAGCTTTGGAACTGTTCTGAAGTATAGGCGCTCACACCACAAACAAGGCAGCCGAAGACGTCCGATATGCAAAACAGTGGCAACAAGTCGTTGTCGGCGCTCCATAATAATGCTGATTTTGTCAACATACCGGTCCCTGGCTTCTCTATTTAATGTGTCCCGGTAAATTTCAGATCCTTTTCGGGATTTTTACATATTTTTTCTATCTATTCTTTCTCAACTCTACTTCTACGTCTCTTCGTTCAACAACGTTATGTCAGAGGTATTTTAACGTTGCGTTGCCATCAACATGGCCGCACGTCCCACAATGCAACGCGGATCCCAAGCCCTATAACAGCTGAAAAAGTAGTAGGGTGTATGTTTATATATATATTTACCGTTAAATAACGCAATCGCTGCTGTCTGTCCCATAGAAGAACATGAAAGCCAGCGTATGTTTTGGAACTATAGTGGTTTACACGAACCACGTGACTGCCCTGGCGGTGACATCAAAGAGTGTCGCAACTCTTTGGGAAAAAAAAAAAGGGTCGCAACTCTTTCTCTCTATGGCTCTGGCAAGAGCTAAAAGTAAAAGAAGGCTGCAAGGCTGACGCGGACCTTGCGTTTCTGCTGATGCGATTGTAAGTAACATTGGAATGGTTTCTCTGTCTCTGTGTGCATGTTCATACTTTCACTGTGTTAGTCATTGTTTGTACTGCCGTTTTTTCGACTTTTCGTTGCGTTCGCCTGTCTGCTAAACTCAAAAGAACCGCGCCTGGCTTGACAAAGAAACCAGAACAGCTGAGCATCTTTACGACAGTGCACTTTTACTTTCGCCCTCTGGGGGGAGCCTCGCTGGAAAATCAACCCCGGTTGCATCATAGACAAAGAGTATACCCCGCATCGACCGCTCTCGACTATAGGCGCTGACGAGGTTTAGGGGCGCGGCATCTTGGGGCGGTCGACAACTCCGCTCAATCTAATGTGTTAACCAGGTGCAGAATCAATTTTAATAAACTATAACTCGTTTAATGTTGAACTAATTTTCACATTTGTTTTGCTTAAAACTTTAAAACTATAGCTATTATAACAAATGGTCCAGTGCGTTTAAATAATCTTAATGGGATTAAAAGTAATAGAATATTCTGACAGGATGTATGTATGTTTCAAAACACAGCCACTCACACATTTTTATAAGTTTTTTATTACTATATAAACAAACACATTTGTACATGTACACATATATGTATATATATACAATTATTATTTACCAATGTCTAAAGCTCTGATGCCTTCACGGAGTAGATGCAATTTTGGAGAGACTAGGTCACAAAAACTTGGACGTGTAGACCTGTATCTCTCTGTCTAATATTAGAAAAATCACATTATAAAATAAACAGAATATTTTAATCTTAAAATACGTCAATAGTCCGTCGATTTAAACAAAAATAAGCCCCACAGTGCTGAGGTATCATTAGTGTGTTCAGCTTGAATCAGCAGGTTAGGGTAGCAGGTCGACCGCCCCAAGATGGCGGCCGTAATTCCTGCGCCAATGCGGGGTCTACTCTTATATTATGTCTATGGGTTGCATAGTATACCTTTAATACGGTCTTGTAGTGAGGCTATGAAAGAAATTCAAGTGACTTTTATTTTACCATTTTTGTGTGCAGAGACCTTCTTCACAGACTGAGTTTGGAGTCAGCAGCGACAATGGCAGCTGTAAAAAAAAAAAAAAAAAAAATAAAAAGCTCAATTAGTGTTAATACCATCTAGACATGCGAAGCAAAAAGAATCAACTGTTTGTTAAGTGTTTCTTAAACCTACAGTAAAAGCTGATTGTTGCTTCCTTGGCAACAGCAGCTGCAATCAAGTGTTTGTGATTCCTGGTAATGAATCTTTAGCATCTCTGTGGAGAAATGTTAACTCTCCTTTGCAGCATTGTTAACAATGTATCCAGAAGGAATGACTTGATTAAGCTCGTGCCGCAGCACTGTTGGGAACGACTTCTGGTTAGACCTGACTTCCAGCGGTTGGAACCGACCTTCGGCGATTACAGGAGCGACTTTTCAGTCAGCAAATTCCACATATAAAAACAATACACATTTTGGGAGTGACTTGAAGCAATTTAGCTAGACTTTAAGTGTGTACTTTCAGCACACACAAGTGTGGATATGAGTGTTTGCATGTGTGGGCACTGAGGTGGGAATATGTGAATGTGACTATGTTCCTGTGATTATGTGCTTGAGTCTTTTTCAGTTATGGTTTCGGGCCTTCACTGACGCAGAGGCAATTGTCAAGGCGAATTTCCAAACAGATAAAACAGACAAGGAGTATAAGTTCTTCCATAAAGAATATAACCACAGCTATCAATGTAAGGAAAGATGTAGCCTAACTGCTAGATACAGCACATGAAGTACATAGACATCATAATAAACCAGCCTAATTCAATCTGCAAAATTATTCAGAATATTTAAAAGAGACGTGGTCTAGGCTTTACATTATATTTCAACATTCAGCATTTTCCATTACAATTTGTGAAAAAAACATGATAGATGTTGAAATTGTGTTTTACCTCTGCCTGCATATAGTTAGTGGTGGATAATAATTCAATATCAATTCATATATAAGGTGATATGACATTTCCGATATTTCAGTATACATTACAGTCTATGAATACAGCATTTGTCAATGACTGACATTCCAGGTTATGCGTAAATTTATGTTTTGTTTTTCGATGCAAGTTTTCCTAAAATGACAAAATAATTGTCATAGGTTTACACAGGCATCTGCTGTGGGCATTCTTGGCTGCCTTTCTGAGGCTTTTATTTTATTTATATCAATATTGTAATTATATGGTGTATCGTGATTAAAACATTTTTATATCGTCCAGCCCTACCCATAGTATCAATTATTGTCAAGTTTTGATTCTAGGTAATAAAAAAATGAAGGCTAAATCTCTATCAATTAGCAGTATTAGTAATTTAAGTAAAAAAACTCTCAAAATCTGTCCCTCCATGTCCTATCAAGTTGTTTACCTGTTAATTTCAATTCAATTCAGTTTTATTTATATAGTGCTGATTCACAATACATGTCATCTCAAGTCTCTTTCCAAAGTCAAATTCAATCAAATCCTCCAGGTTGGTGAGAAAGTTTCCTCTCTAAGGAAACCCAGCAGGTTGCATCAAGTCTCTCCAAGCAGCATTCACTCCTCCTGAAAGAGCGTAGAGCCACAGTGGACAGTCGTCTGCATTGTTGATGGCTTTGCAGCAATCCCTCAGACTGAGCAATGCGTATTAGATAGAAGAAAAATTAGCAAAAAAGCTCTCGCTGAATGCACGGAGAGTGGAATATATATGTGCCCGTGTAGCAGACTAATTAGAACCAAACACGATATAGAGCTGGCAGTGGGTTGGAAATAGGATATCCTTTAATCTAATAACGCAAAACAGCAATTCATAAAGGATGAATAGCAGAGAGAAGGTAAAAAGCCTGTACTTACTGTACCCGAAGAGATTAACAGGATGATCAGGAGAGAAGGGAGTGTGTGAAAACTTGTGGACGGATCTCCCTTATAAAGCCGATCCCTGTGATCACCTGACCCCTACCTAAAAAATCCCCCACTCAGTAGGAGATGATTCACATGAAATACGTTGGAAAATACTCAAGGCCCTGTGTAAACAGTCAGCTGACAGCATATGTTGTTTTTACAAGCCAAAAGATTTTTTTTCCTTTCACTGATGTTTCCTATTATGAACACCTAAGAACTGACTCAGAAAATTCTGGGTATAGATTGAGAAATTTATACCATACTAGCTCAGACATAAATTAATAATTGTCTGTAAGAAACTTAATAAATATCTTAAAACTCATTGCAATGCTGTTATTATAATCAGCACTTTTTTTTAGGTGCCTGAGCAAATGCTTTATTTTAATCTTAATTTATGAAGAATATTACTTCCTTCTAAGTTTATACTGACTTTTGCTGTCCGTTTATTTCTCTACTTTGCTCCTTTAATCAGGAACAAATATTTTTCTCTGTTCAGTATGATGATTGCCACTGTTGTATTTATGTTTGGCACTACTTTGTAGAGCGGAAGGTTACAAGCGTGTTTATAAAGAGCAATAAAGGCGGAGCCTCATTGTTCTCTGCGTTCGGCCAGAGCGAGGCAGTGTGGCTGCCAGTTAGCTTGATATTAATGTTTCCTGTCTCCAATTTTTTCTCATAAGTAAGGTAATACTTATGCAGAGATGCAATCGCAAGGTGCAGATTTGTTTGTTTGTTTTATTAGGATCCCCATTAGCTTCAGCATCAGCTAAAAGCTATTCTTCCTGGGGTCCTTCAGTCTTCCACGTGACAATACAATGTATTACATCACATTACACACTATACATACAAGACATTTACACAAAATGTAATACATATTTACATTTAACGCCTTTTATCATTAAAAAGTAACATAAATAAATAAACATAATTAACATAAAATTTTGCTACTCCAGATAGATCTATATCAAAGAACTAGCTAACAAGAACCCTACACAATATCTCCTTAAAAAAAGTAACATTAACTATCCAAATTTCTTTGAAGGTAATATTTCTTAAGTGAAGTTTTGAAACCATAGAGAGTGTTTTATTGTATGATAGTCTTTGGGAGTGAATTCCATTCACACATTGCCCTGTACCTAACTGAACGTTGAATTGATTTTGTTTTAACTCTAGGTAAAATAAAACTACCTCCTACTGCATGTCTTGTTGGATAATAATGTGTATCAGTACTAAAGGATAGTTTTGTATATAAAATGAAAGGCTTTTTTTTTTGTTATAACATTATATAGAAATACCATTACTGAATACACCAATCTGTTTTTAACTTTTAACCATAAAAGACTGTCATGCATTTTGTCCACATTTGATCTAAACCCACATGAAAGGGCAACACGTGCAGCTTTATTCTGAATTACTTGTAGTTTTTTTATATTAATTGATGAAGTATTTGACCAAACCGCTGAGCAATAATCAAGATGTGAAAAAAACAAAGCATCAAGTACTTGTGTAACCACCTTTTAATGACCGATAAACTATTACCCATTTTAGTTAACAAGTTCTGAACATGTCTATCCCAACACAATCTATTATCAATTATCACTCCCAACAGTTTAGCTTCTTGTTTTTGATCCACAGAATTTTGCTCTATGGTGAGTTCAAGTTTCGGTTTGGAAAGTAAAGAAAAAGGAGTTCCAACCACTAAACAGGTAGTTTTAGATACATTGAGAACCAATTTGTTACTCCTTATCCAGTCCACCACTAACTGTAGCTCTTTTTGTAGTTTTGTATTTAACTCACTAATATTAGTTTCTGCTAAATATATGGTGGAATCATCTGCAAACATTGAGATGCTTGCCTTTTCTAAAACAGATGGAAGATCATTTGTAAAGATTGTGTACAGGAGCGGCCCAAGACAACTTCCTTGAGGCTCCCCGTGTTCCACAGCCCTTACATTTCAAAAACTGCCATTAAAATAAACTAGTTGTCTTCTATCCGACAAATAACTTTTCATCCATAATAATGCAGTTTGTGAAAAGCCATAATACTCCAGTTTTTTTAACAGTAATTTGTGGTCAATTATATCAAATGCTGCAGTGAAATCAAGCATTACAACACCTATTATTTTTCTCTCCTCCATATCCTTGAACCAGTCATCAACCATCTGAGTCAGGGCAGTGGCTGTTGAGTGTTTTTCTCTATATGCATGCTGAAACTTTGTAATCAAATCATTATTGTTAAAATAAGATTGAATCTGTTCATAAACAATTCTTTCCATTATTTTACCAAGAATTGGTAATAAACTTATTGGTCTACTGTTTGATCCAGAAAAGGGCATTTTCTTATTTTTAGGGATTGGCACTACTTTACATATTTTCCATTCTTGCAAACATATATTGTGCATGAAACACAAATTAATTATATTAGCAATAATAGGAGCAATAATAGCAACTATTGGTTTAAGCAACGTATGATCAAGGTAGTCTACACCAGGTGTTTTTTTTTTTTACAATTCATCAGAAGTAATTCCACTTTAGAAACACTTACACTCTTGAATTTAAAGCTACAGGTTTTGTCTTTCATCATCTTATTTATTAGTGTATTTGATAACTCTGTCTTGTATGGCTGTGTGGTATCTTTTAGTTTGTTTATTTTGTTCATGAAATAATTATTAAGATGATTTGCTATATCACTTGGTCTAGTAAAAAATTCACCTTAATGTTCTAAATAAGCTGGAATTGATTTACTATTTCCTCTTAATATATTATTCAGTGTATTCCATAATTGTTTACTATCATGTTTTATTGCTAGAATGTTTTTAATATAGTACAATTTCTTTTTATTTTTATTTACCTTAGTTACAAAATTTCTAAGTTTACAATACACTTGCCAGTCCGATTTAAATTTAGATATAATTGCTGCTTTTTTGGCTAGCTCTCTCTCTTTCATAAGATCTTTTAATTCTTGATCCAACCATGGGGTGTTAACATTTCGAACAGTAAACTTTTTAATTGGTGCATGATTTTCTACAATTCTCATTAAGGTTTGATCAAAAAGCTGAAAGGCCTTCTCTGGATCCTTTTGTATAATTACCTCTGACCAGTTTGTATTTCTTACATCATTTTCATATCGTAAATGATTAAATCTTCTAAATGACCTTTTTATTATTATTTTTGGACCCGATTTAGGAACTTTTGTTTTCCTTACAATTGCAATAAGATTGTGGTCACTAAAACCAACTGGCACCGAAAAGCTATTTGAGCACATTTGTAGTCTATTTATAAACATATGGTCAATACAAGAAGCTGATCGAGTACCATCCTTTTTTGTACATATTCTTGTTGGTTTATTGATTATCTGTGATAATCCACATGTTATTGTTGTGCTCATTAATTTGCTTTTCCTCGGACAGTCAGAAGAATTCCAGTCTATGTTAAAATCACCCATCAAATAAATTTCCATATTCATACTACTAACATGATCTAACATATCACATATTTTGTCCAAATATTCACTATTCGCATTTGGAGGCCTGTAACAGCACCCTATAAGTATTGGTTTTAGATGTTTCAGACTAACTTTTAACCAAATAACTTCAATACTAGAATACATTAAGTCTGGCATCACTTGAACAGGTATATGATTCTGTATATAGATAGCAACTCCTCCTCCATATATATTCCTGTCATTCCTAAAAATGTTGTATCCATCAATCCTTAAAGTTGCATCATCAAATGAAGAGTCTACATGAGTCTCCGACACTGCCAATATGTGCAAATTATTTGGTTGCAATATGTCTGTTAAATCACTTAATTTATTTCTGAGACTACATATGTTAATATGGGCAATTTTAAGACCTTTCTTAGGTAATTTAAATAACATACTGAAGATTATGTATTTTAGGATTCATACTGTTAGATTCTATATTGGAGCAAAGCAATTCACAAAAAACAACTAAATTAAAAAACATATATACAATCATACACATAGATTCAGACATACCGCTTTGTATTGCCACTCTAGTTGTCAGGTTGCTATAAGTGAGCTGAACTCCACTTGACTTCCATTACCATCATAGTTCTCAGCCTAATTATACATACATCGAATTTCTTACTATAATACTCACAAATTAGGCAAAATATTAACAGTCCGTAACTAAGAACATAACTATATTTTGATTTCCAATATCTTTATATTTAGTAAACTTACTATAATACTTACAAATTAGGCAAAATATTAACAGTCTTTAACTAAGAACATAACTATATTTTGATTTCCAATATCTTTATATTTAGTAAACTTACTATAATACTTACAAATTAGGCAACATATTAACAGTCTTTAACTAAGAACATAACTATATTTTGATTTCCAATATCTTTATATTTAGTAAACTTACTATAATACTTACAAATTAGGCAAAATATTAACAGTCTTTAACTAAAAACATAACTATATTTTAATTTCCAATATCTTTATATATAGTAAACTATTTTCCTCAATTCTTGAGTTTAAAATAATCCATATAATGTATAATACTATATACTTTGGAGTTGATAATTATGTATTTAAGTTTATATCCATATATCAGTTCCCAATTCCTCGAGATGCATGTCTTACAGTTGTCAATCCAGTTCAGTTCCTCATTCCTGCATTCGATGTACTTATTCCTGATGCAAAGTCCAGTCATTAGCATACTTAATTGCTTGACAGCGTTGGTCCAATTACTTGATTGTAGTAGATGTCTCCAGATTTCTGATCTTGAAAGTATTTTGTATCTCCATTAAATGTTACAATCAGTGTAGCCGGATAAATCAAACCATGTTTTATTCCTGCTTGATGTAGTTTCATTCTCAGATCTTTGAATTGCGCTCTTCTCTTTGACACTTCCGCGGTTAAATCCGGAAAAATCTTGACATTCATCCCTTTGAATTGTAGGACCCTTTTTTGCTTCGCTATTCGTAAAATAGCCTCTTTCGCCGTATACTTCTGCATCCTGACGATCATCGGTCTCGAACCATGTTTTGTAACCGGCCCCACTCTGTGCGTAACTTCCACTTCAGGTTTATAAGGCAGCTTATCTTTAAACACCTCATTGAAAAGGGACTCCATAAATTCGGTAGGTTTTCCGTTTTCTATATCCTTGTCGATGCCAAATACTCGGAGGTTAAATCTTCGGCTGTGACTCTCCAACTTTTCAATTTTATCTCTCAGATCTTTGTTTTCTTTTCCGAGAGCTTTACAGACACGCTCCGCTTCATCCATTCTGTCATTCATTCCGAATAAGCCCGACTCCACATCGACAAGTTTTTCTTTGCAATCTTTCAGTCCGAGTTTTAGCTCATCAAACTGCGGTTGTAAATTATTCATTGCCTCGTTTATTTCTTCCTTTATGATTGCACGGATCAAGGCAGCTAATTCAGCTTTATTCACCTGCACCGCGTCACTTTCCATCTCCCTCTCAGCTGATCCACTCTTCGCTGGAACAGGTGAGGCAACAATTGGGTCGGAGATAACCTGCGGTGCTTTTTTCCTCGGCATTCAGTGATCTTTTCTTGACTTTGCTGAAACAGATTTTCCTTTACATCAATCGTTCTTTATCAGGAGGAAAACTTTGGAACCTTAATTATTTTAGGAGTTCAGCGTCCCCTGTTAGTCCACGTACTCACTCTCTACAACCGGACATGACGTGTTGTAGGATGATGCAGAAGAGCCCAGAGGTTCCTGTGGAAATAGTAGGAGAACCGCTGCAGAAGAACCAACATTCCCTGCTTAAATTGACAAATATAACAGATGATGGACTAATTGAAGCGAATTGTGGGATAGAAGATGTTTGGCTTAAGATTCCTCCAAACAGGTTCACAAATCTTTACTTATTGATACAGGCCTGATTGACTCTGTGTCAGAGTCTTTTCTGGGAGCATTCTCACAGCGGTAGTTTGAATGTGACACTCTCAGTCTGAATTGAGGCAGCTGAGGCCTGCAGAGCTTTAAATGGCGTTCAGGGCTGTTTCTATCACCTCTTGGATGAGCGGTCAATGTACTGCTGCCATATTTCTGGGAAGTTTCTCCACTGATCAATGTTTTCTCCGCTGTGGAAAATAGCTCTCACTGTGGTTCTCTGGAGTCCCAGAGCCTTATTGTCTTTGCAGTCCTTTCAAAACTGTTAGACGTCAAATACCTTGTTTCTCAACTGTCATTTAATCTGTCTAGATCATTGCAAAATTATTTAGCCTGCTTCAAGTACCATCAACATGCATATAACCGCAGACGCTTTCTTTAAATGTTTTTGTATGGGAAATGTTGGTGCAGGTCGGTGATGTAGAAATCGTGGAATGTAACGATCTCATTGTTTTTCTGAGAAGAAATCTTGGGTGAAACTAATAAACAAAAGATCGTCTACATTCCCTGAACTAAGATTAAGAATAAGGTATATATACTTCTCACCAGAAATATGGTCAACATCCATATAAATGGAGATGCTTTCTTTAAATGTTAAATTTTTCCACACAAAGCAGGGGGATTGTCGGCCTTTTCTTTTCTTCACAGGGAGAACTTTATTAGTTTTTTGACCGGGTTGCAAGCCAATGTAAACAAATAGGCCAAATAAAACATATTACTGAAATGTATTTAGAAGCTGAATTGTGACAATCTTACATTTCCCTTTGTGCAGTAATCATTTGTGGGTGTAGCAGGTGAAATTGAACTTACCTGAGGGTGCTTTTACATTTCCACAAAGAGCCAGCTTGGTTTGGACAACCTTGTTCCACCATAAGTGAAATCCTAATTTGAAAGCAGAAGAAAATTATAAGCTGGCAAACACTTTTTCACAGCACTTATAAATAGTCTAGAAAGTCTTATGTCAGATGTTCTATCAATATGGGTTTGTAATCGGCTGCCGCTGGAGGTTTTTCTCTGCTAGCATAAAAATCATATTGTCCTTTTGTTTACCCTGGAAAAGGCTAAATGACCCAATTGATTAATTAAATCACTTAAAGCCCAGGAAGTAGATGAAACTGATGTAGATGTAAACTTCTGATAATAATGACACCATAATATTAGTTTAAATCTTTATTTGAAAAATAAGATTAAGAATTTAAGCATCGTTCCGGAATTGGATGAATGAAGAATAATTTTTTTCACATGAATAAATGGCGCCCTGCGACAGACTGGCGACCTGTCCAGGGTGTACCCCGTCTCTCGCCCAGTGAACGCTGGAGATAGGCACCAGCAACCCCCGTGACCCCATGAGGGATAAAGCGGATCAGAAAATGGATGGATGGATGGATGAATAAATGTCAGCAAAAAGTTATTCTTTTGTAATGAATAAACTGCCAAGATTCTTGCCAAATTGGTGCATCTCCTTTAACCCTTTATGTCTTCTTCTATGTCAGTTGGTTGACAAAAGTATTTAATCTTGTGCAGTTGAAGGCCTAATTCTAATCTAATCTGAGAGAGACCCGAGGTTGAGAAGCACAGACTGGCGTAGGCAGAGAGGAATGCCGCAGCCGCCAGGGAGTCGATCTTAAAAGGCTGCCTCTAATGAGCCAGGTCTATGTATGAACAGTGGATGTCTCTGTCTAGGTACAACATATTGAACACCTTCCAAAGACTGTGTTTGTTTTTCCCGGGAAGATTCGGTAAATGCTTTAAACCACTGAACTCTTTCTTCATTCAGGAAGTTAATGTTTTCAAGAAGTTCCTGCCAACAGTTGTTGACTAATAGTGTGATGTCAGAGGGGCTGGATGAACCTCAGAAGAGCCTCACACCCCAAGAAACTATAATTTACAGCAGCACAGTGAGGATCGTGTTCTTTGATTTATCCAGTTCATTTAACCTATTTCAGCCTGATTTACTTTGTCAGAAACTGAAGAAGACTCAGGAGGAGGCCTCAAAAAATCATCTGGATCAAAATCTACCTGACAAACAGACCAGTTTGTGAGACTGAAGGGTTCAATCGAGTAGTCAGCAGCACAAGATCACCACAAAGGACTGTGATCTCACCATTCCACAAACCCACATGTTGGGACAAACCGTTTTGTGCCAACATGTGGGTTTTGAGCTTTCATCTTAGCCATAAATCCTTTCCCTCTTCCTGTCATGCATGCTGCACCATCTGTGCAAAGACTGGCATACATATTCCAGGTCACACCAGTGGTGCCGGATTCATTTTTAAGGTGGGGGCACAAGGAAGATCTCAGTAAACATTCAGGCAGGATGTGATGAGATACTAAAACAAGGAAAGTCACTATTATTTCCAGATTAAAAATCCAGCAAAGGTCAAGAATGTGATTTTAAATTTCATGTTTTGGATTTCAAGCAAAATCCTTTTCCCAAGGATGTCACCATCGGAATCTTATCCAACACAGTTAAACTTCCACTTCTGTGCTTCTATATATCAACTCAACTAAAAAGTGAAGAGCCTGATGATAACAACCACGCCTGTGCCAAATGAGCTCCTCAGTCTGATGTAACAGATAACGAGGCCTGTGATGAACCATCAGTGGACAGACATTGTTGGCAGGATTCAACAGATGAGGTCCATGTCTCCTTTCTAGATGTGTTCATTGTGTCTGAAGAAGTCCTCACAGATTCTCCAGTAACCAGAGAAGCTTCAGTCAAGAAACAAGAACAGCTGTCATCAATGATGCCATAACTTTTTACGGTGGCAAGAACTATGTTGTTGTTGAGGATGACGCTGACCCTGAAATCAAATTTGGTGCACAGCAAGCAGGGAATGATAACTCCCTCAGTGACACATTGATCTATGAACCTGATTAGTTACTGCAAAGTCCTCTTAGTATTTTGCCTGAAATAATTTTAATCTTGCACCTCCAGGGAGATGATGAGGCATTTTCTGGCCCTGAAATCTTGAACAAAACACTGAAAGCCAGACGTCTTCTTCCTGAAAAAGGGTTGCGGGTCTGGTGTAATCAGAGATGTCTACAGTAGCTTCTGGGCCGAGTTTACGAACGTTGTACCCTTGAACAACTTTCAAAGTGCCCTTTCTTAGGCATGGTTTCAGTGCGGCCACCTGGAAAGCAGTCAGGAGAATTCTTCTAAAAGGATGTCAAGATTATCAGTAAACTTGCCAATTAAACTTGTCCCTCCTTTCCTTGAGGAAATGCTTTTTTTCCTCAGTGACCTAATGAGAAGCTCTCTGCAGTTTGTGAGCTCACAACAACAAGATGTCCTCAAGCATGCATTAAATCATTTTAACACTGTTGCTGACCTTCTGAAGTGCTTGACAGATATGAATGTAAGAGAGTCACTGTTAAAATATCTCACAAGGAACTTGTGCAGAAACCAATGTTTGTCATCGACTGCTGGAGGGAGGTCACACAGCCACTGATTCATCTAAAATCTGGGGAACTGACCGAAATGTAAAGTCATCTCAAACCCACCCCAAAGACAGCAGGAGGAATATTAAACTTTCCTACAGAGATGACGTCCAAGCAGGTAGAGGTGGCACACCACATGAAAGGATTCGTCAGAAAGCTTAACGAGGAAAAGCTTGGAAGATTTTTGAGGTTCTGCATTGGCTCTGATTTATTGGTTTATTTACAGATGACGTCCAAGCAGGCAGAGGTGGCACACCACATGAAAGGATTAGTCAGAAAGCTTAACGAGGAAAAGCTTAAAAGATTTTTGAGGTTCTGCACTGGCTCTGATTTATTGGTTTATTTACACATGTGGGATGCTCTTAGAACTGTGTGACAGCTATGACAGTTTTCCTCACTTCGAGTCAAAAAAACTTGACTTGAGTTCAATTCTTTTCTCGAGAGCAACATCTGGGTAAAGGATATTATGTCTGAATTCTTTCCCTTTTAAATGGAGTGAAACTGTTATTGTCACACATTCATACATTCATGAAAGGGATTACTGTGTTCTTTAAACAAACACAAATTAGGCCATACACATGCTTGATAAAAAGCTTGTGCTATTATGGTCACTGTTCACTTTCTCAATTATACAGAAACTGGCTGAATGTTCAAGCTATAGCGCAAACTTTTTACAGATAAATTAATGTCTTGAATGTTACATGTTAAATGTTACATTCACTTCCTCTCCCAATCAGTTCCCATAATGCCTATCACCACCAGGCAAATCTCTCTGTATTTCACAGTATACAGAGTTTTTAAACCTGCTGTCTGGGTTCTCGCCACTGCTTGGAGAAAACCCTGACTGCTGTGAATATAGAAAGATTTACCAAGAGGTGATAGTGATTATGTGAACTCATTGGGAAAGGAAGTGAATGTAACAGACGTCAATTTAATTGTAAAGTTACACATTATGGCTTTGAGTTATGATGAACGTGTCACAATGCTAATAGTTTAAGTAGATATATTTCATGGTCGAGGATTAGAAAACATTTTCCATGTGTCATTGGCGAATTCCTTGTGGAAGGAAGTTTTGTAATCAATGGCCATTTTTGTACACCTAAAAAGTTAGTAATAAACATTTTTCAGATGTTTTATAGTTGACACACTTTTTAATGATTTATCAGACAAAAATGATCAGACAAAGATTTTAAATGTGTATTCTGTGCCGATGAGCTTTAACTACATACGGTACTTTCACTCAGACACAATGTTCACTCAAATACAAATTTGAGGTACTCTAAATGAGAGTTACCAATACATGTTACTTGTTTCTTCAAATCTATATGAAACCAGAGTGAAAAAGTTTCACAACTTGCAAGAGTATTTTTATTCATCATGAGAAAAATATAAATTTTATACGTACAGTACCTTTTCTGACGATACAAACTTGTACTTAAGTGATATTTTCAAATAACTGATTAATATTCAGTCAGGTCACACTACTTTTAAAGGGTGTGAATACTTTTTTCACCTCCTACTCAGGCAGATCCAAAACGAGAAGGCAATTGTTAATGTTGCAGCAATTTAAATATTTCCCAGTGTCTCATTTCTTAGTAGTGAATTCAGTTCTGCTGCAGCATATGCAACAGAAGAAGCATCACAGACATTTTTGTCCATAAGGAGGATGCAAAGCTCAAAAATAGTTTCATGACAGGGCTACTGCCCTGTTGTGGTGCACTCCTCCTTGCAAAAAGCTGTCCTCTGCTGCAGGCAGCTGTGGCATGCTGAACATGAGAATAGGGCGTCCTTCATTTGTCCCATGGGTGGGCTTTGCTCTTATTAGGTGTGTATTCCATGTTCTTACAACCTCGTCCACTTCATCCTATGACAATAAATATTTAATTAAATGGCTGCCATCCACAAGACCACTTTAAATACTGAAAATTATCATTTATTTTTATAATGTATAGATTGAAATGAAATGGAGGAGCCAGAACAGTGGGTATTTGGACTGTTGCGAACAAAATATTCACAGATATTACTGCTGGGAGTGGATATTGGATCGGATTTGTTGAAAGTAAACTGTCCACACACCACTGTGATAGCGTCACTTAACCAGTCATTTATAAATTACCTGGATAAGGTTGAGAAAGAAGAATTGCATCAGGTTTTTGTCCAAGAAATTGCCTGTGAAATAGTTAATGAACCCTGCATGCTGGCAGGATGTCAGAGATTCAATGCTTGTAAACCGCCCGATGATTTTTAGGAAATCAGTTATCAAAATTAATAAACGCTTGTGTTAATTTCCTTTTTTTCCGTCAAATTAAACTTTGTTTTTAAACTCCCTTACCTGAATATGGGGCGTCTTTAATTTTGAGGCGGCACAGCTGACGGTGGTGCAGAACTTAGGGAGTTTGTCCTGCAATTGCTGGTTTGATCCCTCGATCTGATTGTCTCCGTCGTTTTGTCCTTGGGCAAGACACTTCACCTGCATTGCCACTGGTGGTTGTCAGAGGGCCTGGTGGCAGACAAGAACTACTTGTGAATGGGTGAATGACTTGTGTGAAGCGCTATGGAGGTCATCAAGACCAGCTATAGAAGTACAAGCCATTTACCAACCACAGTATGCCACATTAGTGCATCATGGCGCACAGAAGCAACGTGTCGGTCCACACAATGGTCCACGCTCCCAAAAACAAAAAATAGAGAAATGCTCACATAGATTAAATCTATAGGGTTCCAAAATCTTCTGATGTGTTCATGTGTCTATGTAAAGTGTGTATCTAAATGGAACCACTCTTTGCAATTTGTAAATGGCCAAAAAATACCAGTCAAGACATCCAAAGAGAGTAATTATAAGAAACATTTCATTATCATAATTCCAATAAAAGCTTTTCCATCTACCACTGTATATCCTTACTTTAGGGTTTATTTTTTGGAAAACATTGCATCTGCTTTTATTGCTAAGCTGACGATAACCTTTCAGGTGACACCTTGTCCACAAAAGCTCTTTTAAATTGTCTTGAGGACAATAAGGCCCTAAATTTCAATAAAGAAAGAATGAGGTAGTCATCTTTTAACCTAGTAGAGCATGCCAGAACCTTCCTGTTGATCGAAACCCCCAGGCATTTTATGCTAAACCAAACAATTTAAACCTTGGTTTTAAGACAGAATGTGATTTTTATGCACAGAGAACCTGATTTTCAAGTCGGACATGGTGTTGCAGTTAAAACGTTTTATTGAAAGGATGACGCAATAAACAGAAACTTGACGCAGAAAGAAAATGTCCAGAAAAGAGCCGAATGCAAGTTGTACAGCAGGAGGTGACGTGTAACACAGAAAGAATGCAGAACAGTCCAAATGGCAGGGCAAGAATTAGAAACCAAAAAACATTCCAGGTTGTGACCAAAATCAGAAAACCGACTAAGTTTCCAGCAAGGGCAGGAGAACCCAGAAAACAGAACAGTTTCAACAACAAGTGAAGTAACACAAACACTGGATATCAAATAGAGCTGGACAATTAATTGCATTTGCGATATATTCACAATTTTAAAAAGGTCAATTTCCATATTACAGAGGTCTGCAATTTTTGGCTATGTAACAATTAATGAATGAGACGCGTCCTTTAGGTGTCAGTAAAATGTTTAAAGTGGGTTTGACTCCACATGTAAGGGAAGACAGTTGCAGCAGTGATATTTTATTATTCTAAATTTTATTATTTGTTTTAGAGTTTATATAATCAATACTTTTTTACCAGAAACATTCAAGAATCTCACCACACCATTAGGTCACTTTGTTGCTTGTGGTTTATGCAGAGAAATGTCTAAATTAAATCACAATTATGATTGAAACATAGAGTACTTTTGATTTTTGGTAAAATCATACAGCCCTAATAACTCACACAGGCTCTAAGACGATATGGCTGTGAGAGGAAAGTATTTATAGGCTAAGTCACATGTGGAAAAACTTGCATGTAATTAGAACAGCAGCAGGTGAAGCTGCTCCACCAATTAGCTGAGTGGGGTAGAGTAGAAGGTGGAAGACAGCTAGACAGCCCAATAAACAACAAACAGGAGCAAGGCAGCATGACGGGTGATTTTAAATTCAACAGTGACAACAAGGGCCTCAGTTTAGTACTTGAGGAAAATAGCAAAGAAAAACATTATTCTTTCAAGGCAACAGCTGAAAAGAGTAACCCATGCCTTCATTTCATCATGGCTGGATTACTGTAATTCACTTCCTCTCAGAACAGATAGTCCTCACTTTCATGTCTGCAGCTAGTTCAAACGCTGCTACGAGCCTTGGAAAACATGGAAAAGAAAAACATTACCCCTAAACTGGCCTCCCTCCACTGGCTTCCTCTTTATTTTAGCGTTCAGTTCATAGTAATTGTGCTTGTTTTGAAGGTTTTTAACAGCCTTGCCCCACCTTAGTTAACTGAGTTTTTCCACCTTTAGATTAGATTAGATTAGATTCAACTTTATTGTCATTACACAGGTACAGGTACAAAGCAACGAAATGCAGTTTAGGTCTAACCAGAAGTGCAATAACAGCAAGTGCAGGATAAACTATGGTTCCAAAAGTACAGGACATGGGTTATTACTGAATAAATATAGAGATGTATAATATTATAGACAGAATTTTACTGATAGATTTGAACTAATATGTAGATAACTAGTATTGTGAACTAAATTTACAGCGGGATATGTACCGAATATAATATACAGGTGGATATTACTATAAATAGAGTTTTTACAAATATATACAATAGCATAATATACAGATGATTGTTATTACAGAGTTTACAAGTGAATATGTACTATATATATATGTACAGATGGCTATTGCTATAGGCAGAATTGTGAGCATCATATACAGGTAGCTATTACTATAAAATGAATAAATAAAGTTTGGACAGAAGCTATCTAAATTAAAGTGCAGTGGAAGGTGGAAGGTGTGAATAAACAGTCAGCAGTGCAAATCAATATTCAGTCAAGGTGAGTAGTGCAAGATGCATGTAAACAGTTGTTACAATAGTAACAGTCAGGAGTGCAGGTGAACATTACAGTCTTGTAAATAACAGAATGGAGGTAGGTGTGAGGAGGGAGAGGAGAGTCTGTCAGTATATGTGGGGAGTGGGATCACCTAGGATTAGAGTTCAATACAGAGACAGCTCTGGGAAGAAGCTGTTCTTCAGTCTGCTGGTTCTGGTCCGGAGGCACCTGAAACGCCTGCCGGAGGGCAGGAGAGAAAACAGTCTGTGGGCTGGGTGAGAAGAGTCCTTAAGGATGCTGCGAGCTCGATGTAGGCAGCGTTTCTTCTGGATGTGCTCAATGGTGGGTAGTGGAGTCCCTGTGATGTGCTGGGCGGCTTTCACCACCCGCTGCAGTGCCTTGCGCTCTGCAACAGAACGGCTCCCATACCACACTGTTGCACAGTTGGTCAGGATGCTTTCTTTTGCACAGCGATAGAAGTTCACCAGGATAGTCGAGGATAGCTGATTTTTCCTCAGTGTCCTCAGGAAGAAGAGGTGCTGGTGAGCCTTCTTGACCAGGCAGGAGGTGTTGGTTGACGAGGACATGTCCGCTGAGATGGGGGTCCCCAGAAACTTGAAACTGGAGACACACTCAACAGCCATTCCATTGATGTGGATGGTGTCGTGCGTGCCTCTTGAATCTTTTCTAAAGTCCACGATGAGCTCCTGCGTTTTGGTGGTGTTGAGGAGCTGGTTATTTTCCGTGTACCATGTGGCCAGGTGCTTGATCTCCTTCCTATAGGCAGTCTCATTGTTGTTGCTGATGAGACCTATCACCGTAGTGTCGCCCACAAACGCAGGCTTGCAGTCGTGGGTGAAGAGAGAGTAGAGAAACGGGCTTTGCACACAGCCCTGTGGTACACCAGTGTTGAGTGTGATGGACGTGGAGCAGTTGGAGCCTGATCGGACATTCTGGGGTCTGTTGGTCAGAAAGTCCAAAATCCAGTTGCACATGGAGGTGTTGATGCCCTGATCTCAAAGTTTGGCTATTAACTTAGCCGGGATGACAGTGTTGAATGCTGAGCTAAAGTCAACAAACAGCATGTGTGCATAAGTGTTCTTATTGTCCAGATTTGTGAGCACAGAGTGCAGTGCCATGGAAACTGCATCCTCTGTGCTCCTATTGCTGTGGTATGCAAACTGGCGTGAGTCCAACGTGGATGGTAGCGAGTCTTTTAGGAGTGCCAGGACCAGCCCCTCAAAGCACTTCATTACGATTGGTGTGAGTGCTACAGGACAGTAGTCGTTAAGGCACTTTGGGCTAGAGTGTTTTGGCACTGGCACAATGGAAGTGCATTTGAAGCATGTTGGTACAGCTGCTTGGGCAAGAGACAGGTTGAAAATGTCTGTAAAAACCTCAGTGAGCTGCTCCGCACATGTCCTGAGCACACGTCCAGGGATGTTATCTGGTCCAGCTCCCTTGTGCATGCTGATCCTGCTCAGTGCATTGCAGACATCTGTGGAGGAGAGTGTGATAGGCGGGTGGTCGGCTGAGGATTTGAGCTTGGTGGCAGTTTCACTGTTGTCTCTTTCAAAGCGAACATAAAAGTCATTCAGCTTGTTCAGGAAGTTGACATCAGTGGCTGCAAAGGTGGAGTGAGTGGGTTTATAGTCACTGATGGCCTTAATGCCCTGCCACATGCGTCGGGGGTCAGCGTAGGAAAAGTGTCCCTCTATCTTAAGCTTGTAGCAGTACTTGGCCTCTTTGATGCCCCTTTTCAGATTTGCTCTGGCTGAGCTATGGGCTTGGGCATCTCCTGATCTGAAGGCAGTGTCACACCTTCCTGTTCATCCATGGCTTCTGATTTGGGTATGTGGTGATCCGCTTCTTGGTTGTAATGTTGTCAATGGTGATATTAATATAATCCAGTACAGAGGAGGCGTAACAGTCAATGTCTGTGTAAGAGCCACTGGTTGCTTGAGAAGCAAACATCCTCTAGTCTGTGTGTAGAAACATTTCCTGAAGTGATGAATCTGCTCCTGCAGGCCGCACCTTGATGTTCTTCACTGATGGCAAGTGACGGACTGGACGGTCTGGCATTTGGGCAGATGCCAGAAGGGCCGCGGGCCCTCGTGTGCCGTTTTGGCCGGCCAATCACGAGGCGGCATGATCGTCGGGTGTGTGCGGCCCCTTTAACCCTGTTCATTGTAGGCCTACATTATCTCTCGGCCAGCTAATAAGCCAAATGCCTTTAAGTCAGCTATTTATCTCTAACTTCTCTCCGTTAATACACTGTGGTCATTGGCCGAATGACCACTTGGGAAGGTGTCAGCCAGGACCCCAAACAGAGAAGGATTTCTTTGACAGGTGAGACGCGCTGGTCTTCAAAAGATGCTGCCCTGACGAAGATTTTTGGATTGTTTAACAAACCAGACAGTGGTTTATATGTGGCACTTGTGCACACATTGTTTCAGATACAGGACAACGCATGCTTCACAACACAAGCACGCGCAAAGGCGCGCACCTACATGGAGGCACTTTTAAATTATAAGACTGTTTTGACCGCACAGCTGTTCCTGCGCATTTTTGCACTGACCTTACCTTTATCAAAGTACCTCCAAACCAGCGGCATGGATCTCTTGAGTGCCCATTGAATGGTTAGGCAAACACACCAGCAATTTAAAAACTTTATGCAAGATTTTGATGCTGTCAAAGAGGCCGCAGACAAGTTTGTGGACTGGACAAACTCAAAGTTCGAAAATGAGGATGCTGAGGTAGAGGTAATGGACGCATTGCCGGAAAAACGCCTTAAAAAAAGAAGGCAATGCCGGGAGAGTCTGCTGAAGCACTGGCCATAACTGACGCATTGGTGGACTACAGAATAAAGGTACACAACATAGTTCTGGATACCGCAACCAACTGTATGCATCGTCGGTTCCTTCAGCACGGAGAATTGTATGCTGATCTAGCATGATTTGATCCTCGGAATTTTCCCCTCATAAAAGATAATAAACTGCCCCCAAATGCACTTCAAAACATGAGTAAATGTCTGCTTAAATTCAGTGAAGATGCTACGGTCGACAATCTACAGTCGGAATTGACACACCTCGCTACGCGCTGGGACAGCCTAAAAAACTCTCCTCTAAACGAATACACAGTCAGAGCGTCGGACTTTGATGATGCCGCGGAGCTAGAGGAAGATACAGAAATAAACCTGGTGAGCAAGAAATGTGCTACCTGCAAAAATTGTGCAATCTGCTGTTATTTCCTTCTCCAGCAGTTAAACCTATTCACCTGTGCCTACAACAATATATGGTTAGCATATAAATTCCTACTAACGCTGTCATGTACTCAAGTGGCATGCGAACAGAGTTTTTCCACGCTCAAATTAATCAAGAATCTCCTAAGGACAAAATTGTCACAGGATAATTTGGAGGCCTTTATGCTGATGGCGACAGAAAAAGAGGTCCTGATGAACTTGGATGCTGATGACGGGATTGACAGTGTTGCGGAGAAGAGCAATCTCCTTCGCACCTTGCTAACTGCATGACGTTAATTAGGCTAAGACACGTTTGTGGAGCGGCTGCTCTGATGATAGGCTATTCTTTTTTCATTTTCATATTTCATATTGCATTCATTTTTTTGGAGTTGTGCATTTATATATCCATGTTCTTGGTTCAGTTTTTATGCATATTAAAGTTAGAGTTCAACACCAATGGGGCTACAAACTTGCGTGTTATTTCTGTGCATGTGAAGTTTTATCTGTGTGTTGCGGGCACGTGCACGCGCGTGTGTGCGCGTCCTCATGTGGGCCGCTGGTTGGTGAAAATGCCAGGGCCGTTTTTTAATCCCAGTCCGTCACTGCTGATGGCTTTACACGATTGATGAGAGGTACATATTTGGGGGTGAGGAACAAAGAAAGGTGATCTGACTGACCCAGGTAGGGGAGGGGTGTCACGACGTAGGCTCCAGCAGTGTTGTAGTACTCGAGTTCGAGACTCGAACTCGAGTCCGAGTCATTAGCTAAATTTAGAGACTCGTGACTTGACTTGGACTTGAGCACTGATGACTCAAACTTGGACTCGGACTCCTACATTCAGATCATTCTGACTCGGAAATTGAGAAAAAGACTTTTTTTAAATCATTAGGCTATAATTTTAATATGTCATTAGAATAGTATTTGGTGTATGATTTTAATATCTGAATGGCGTACCGCACACGTGACGTCACCATCTCATGAGCAACGCCCCTTGCCGCTAAGGTAGGGCAAACAGTGTGAGAGCGCACGTAGCAACCAGCCATTACACATGCAACAGATACAACGACATGACCGACTTTTTGGCTGTTAAACTTTCACAAGTGGATGTCCAGGCGCTCAGTTTACTGGTAGAACTGTGGAACAACATACCAACGTTCAGCTCAAACGATGGCTTGAGTGTCGAGGTCTTAGAAAGACTGGATAACGGGCCGAGTTTTTAGAAAGGTAAGTCGTTGTTTTTCTCCTGCTCGGCGTTCATGGCGTCATCGGCCGTTTTTTTCTGTTTGTAGTCACCGTCCAGGAGTGTATGACGTCCTGCTAGCTCAATAGCATTGTCCGGTATTCCGCTGTTCAACCATGTTTCCGTGAAGATTAGGACATTACAGTTCAAAAATCTCTTGCTGCATGTAATGTTGAGTCAGATCTCCTCCATTTTGTTTAGCAGCGACCGTACATTGACAAGGAAATTGCTGGGTAAAGAGAGCCGGTGTGGTGTTAGCTTTAGCTTAGCTCTTAGTCCTCCGTGCTTCCCCCGCCTTTGTTTACGATCTCGCCACCACCTGGGAGCACTTCCGCCCGGCCGAGCTGAGTGCGAAGCCTCGGGTGTTCTGGGGATCTCAGGAAGGAGTCGAAGGTTGTCCATAAAACTGTCAGAAGTTCGTAAATAAATATCCAAAAGCTCACATCGGGTGTACGATGTAAGGGCACAACTGTTTTGCACAAACAGACCCGAAATGAGTAAGAAAAACACCGCAAAATTGCAGAATCCTGAGAGACCGTGAGCCTCGCGATGTACTCGCGCCACCATCTTGGTTCACTTTACTCTCCGCCAACACTCACAAGAAAGGGTGTTATTTTCATTAATATTATCTTGATTAGCTTACACAGCTAATGATTGTAGTCACATGGAGCAAAACCAGTAACAGCAGGTAGATGATGATGAGTACTGGAAAAACGGAGGGCCCATGAAGGGGCCTTTAATTTAGCCCCGCCTTCAATTTAGTGCCAGCTTGTAGTGACCATAGACATAATATAAGAGTAGACCCCGGACTGACTGTCGCTGCGCAGGAATTACGGCCGCCATCTTGGGGCGGTCGACCTGCTACCCAATCCTGCTGATTCAAGCTGAACACACTAATGATGCCTCAGCAATGTGCGGCTTACTTTTGTTTAAATCGAGGGACTATCTACGTCAGGGTTCGAGGGATAACTTTTCACAAGTAAGATGAAAAGATATTGTTTATATGTTTGATTAGAATGTGAGCTTTCTAATGTTAGGTAGAGATATACAGGTCTACAAGTCCAAGGCTTTATGACTTAGTCTCTCCAAAATTGCATCTGCTCCGTGAAGGCATCAAAGCTTTGTTAGACATTAGTGAATAAACAGCATATATACACTACCGTTCAAAAGTTTGGGGTCACATTGAAATGTCCTTATTTTTTAAGGAAAAGCACTGTACTTTTCAATGAAGATAACTTTAAACTAGTCTTAACTTTAAAGAAATACACTCTATACATTGCTAATGTTGTAAATGACTATTCTAGCTGCAAATGTCTGGTTTTTGGTGCAATATCTACATAGGTGTATAGAGGCCCATTTCCAGCAACTATCACTCCAGTGTTCTAATGGTACAATGTGTTTGCTCATTGGCTCAGAAGGCTAATTGATGATTAGAAAACCCTTGTGCAATTATGTTCACACATCTGAAAACAGTTTAGCTCGTTACAGAAGCTACAAAACTGACCTTCCTTTGAGCAGATTGAGTGTCTGGAGCATCACATTTGTGGGGTCAATTAAACGCTCAAAATGGCCAGAAAAAGAGAACTTTCATCTGAAACTCGACAGTCAATTCTTGTTCATAGAAATGAAGGCTATTCCATGCAAGAAATTGCTAAGAAATTGCTAAGAAATTGCTAAGAAATTGAAGATTTCCTACAACGGTGTGTACTACTCCCTTCAGAGGACAGCACAAACAGGCTCTAACCAGAGTAGAAAAAGAAGTGGGAGGCCGCGTTGCACAACTGAGCAAGAAGATAAGTACATTAGAGTCTCTAGTTTGAGAAACAGACGCATTACAGGTCCTCAACTGGCATCTTCATTAAATTGTACCCCCAAAACACCAGTGTCAACATCTACAGTGAAGAGGCGGCTGCGGGGTTCTGGGCTTCACGGCAGAGTGGCAAAGAAAAAGCCATATCTGAGACTGGACAATAAAAGAAAAAGATTAAGATGGGCAAAAGAACACAGACATTGGACAGAGGAAGACTGGAAAAAAGTGTTGTGGACGGATGAATCCAAGTTTGAGGTGTTTTGATCACAAAGAAGAACGCTTGTGAGACGCAGAACAAATGAAAAGATGCTGGAAGAATGCTTGACGCCATCTGTTAAGCATGGTGGAGGTAATGTGATGGTCTGGTGTTGCTTTGGTGCTGGTAAGGTGGGAGATTTGTACAGGGTAAAAGGGATTCCGAATAAGAAAGGCAATCACTCCATTTTGCAACGCCATGCCATACCCATTGGACAGCGCTTGATTGGAGCCAATTTCATCCTACAACACGACAATGACGATAAACACACCTCCAAATTGTGCAAGAACTATTTAGAGCAGAAGCAGGCAGCCGGTATTCTATCAGTAATGGAGTGGCCAGCGCAGTCACCAGATCTGAACCCCATTGAGCTGTTGTGGGAGCAGCTTGACCATATGGTACGCAAGAAGTGCCCATCCAACCAATCCAACTTGTGGGAGCTGCTTCTGGAAGCGTTGAGTGCAATTTCTCCAGATTACCTCAACAAATTAACAGCTAGAATGCCAAAGGTCTGCAATGCTGTAATTGCTGCAAATGGAGGATTCTTTGATGAAAGCAAACTTTGATGTAAAAAAAATCTTATTTCAAATACAAATCATTATTTCTAACCTTGTCAATGTCTTGACTATTCATTTCACTACGTTGTGTCAGGATGCAGCGGCTCAGTCAGAAGAGCAGAGAAATACACGTGAGTCTCTATTTGTCCTACTGTACTTTGTATTTTTTTCATAATCATTTTTCATTTCTTCCCGTTCTAATCCAATGACTCGGGTTGCGGTGGGGCGGTGCTGATCTCCGCAATTTGAAGCCTTCAGTTCGTATTGCTGATCAAATTATTATTTTACAGCACAGAAGTTATTTGTAAAAAAAAAAAAAAAGTTGATATAGTAATAAAAAACTTATAAATATGTATGAGTGGCTGTGTTTTGAAACATACATACATCCTGTCAGAATATTCTATTACTTTTAACCCCACTAAGATTATTTACGCACTGGACCATTTGTTATAATAGCTATAGTTTTAAAGTTTTAAGCAAAAAAAACAATGTGAGAATTAGTTTAATATTCAATGAGTTATAGTTGATTAAAAGCGCACATAGGCGAAAGCGGTCGATGCGGGGTCTACTCTTATATTATGTCTATGGTAGTGACGTCCTAGCTGAAGGAAGTCTGCAGTGACACTGAAAACATGTCATTGAAAAAAAGCTGCAAAATGAGAATATAGTCATAAGTTTTTACTTTGTAACAATGTTTGACTTTTCAGTGTCTAATTTTTTAATGCTAAATCTCTTTTTCAATGTCATTGCAAGTGATTTTCTCCTCTTCTGTGGAACCAACTTCCAGTTTTAGTCCGTGAGGCAGACACCCCGTCTACTTTTAAGACTAATCCTAAAACTTTCCTTTTTGACAAAGCTTCCAGTCAGAGTGGCTCATGTTACCCTGAGCTACCTCTATAGTTATGCTGCTATAGGCTTAGGCTGCTGGAGGACATCAGGGCCTATTCCTCTCTCTCAACTGAGTTCTACTGTTGTCCAATTTGCATTGCTTGCTTTTTGTTCTCTCTCTTTTTTATTCATAGAAGGTACACCTGGTCTGGCGTTCTGTTAACTGTGACATCATCCAGGGAAGACAGCTCATCTGCTATTACCATCTAATGTAGAACAGATTACTGGATCAATGTGAGCTTCTGTGCTTTTTTGTCTCTCTTGTTGTGTCTCTGCTCTGTCTTCTGTAACCCCCAGATGACCGTTCATAACGAGCCTGGTTCTGCTGGAGGTTTTCCTTCCCATTAAAAGGGAGTTTTCCTCTCCACTGTCGCTTCATGCATGCTCGGTATGAGGGATTGCTGCAAAGCCATGGACAATGCAGACGACTGTCAACTGTGGCTCTACGCTCTTTCAGGAGGAGTGAATGCTGCTTGTCAAGACTTGATGTAATCAACTGAGTTCCTTTGGATAGGACATTTTTTGACCAATCTGTGTAATCTGATTGAATGTTGAGCATCCAACATAAATCAGCCTTTACACAGCGAATTACTTGAGTGCGTCACCAACTTTTACACAATGTCTCCTATTTAATAATAAATAAGATCAGTCCAGGGCTCTGGGAGAAAAGTTAAAATGAGACAGTTTTGATGATAAAACACTGTGATTAACTGTATCAAAAGATTTATGCAAATCTAAGAATACAACACTGACCACACCCCCTTTATCAAGCCTATATTCAATTTGCTCTAAAAAGTACAGAGTACAGTGCATTGTGCGGCGAGGGTCGCTCAACGCTGCTTGTGGCTTAAATTATCAAACTGGTCCAAAAAGCTGCTGCCAGATTCCTGACCAGTACCAGTGCTGTTCCTCCATAACTAACTATGGTGAGTAAGAATCCTCAACTGCCCGAAATTTAATATAAATTCAGCCTAAAGTAATCTGACATGTTCAAAAATATGATAAAAAATAGTGTGATAAACTGCTAATAAAATAATTCAACGATAAAACTGATCAGTCCACTTCTAAATGTAATTCCTTGTTGTTGTTTTTCATCAGAGACATGAAAGGAAGCTTATTTTTTGAAACTGTCATTTTATACAACAGCTTTTACAGAATGAGGAGTTCATGTTGGTCTGGCAGAATAAACCAATTTTATTTTCAGTGCTTACAAGCTTGATTAATGCAAAAGAAGACATTTTAAATTGGCAAGAAACAGCTTACAAGCTGCATTGATAAACAAATAACTTAAATGTTACTTGATCTGGATCAGGGTCAAATTAGATGACTGTAAATTGTCTGTGTTCTTCGTCAGAAAAACCAGAAAAGTTACACTTTACGTCATATGGTTATATATATATATATATATATTTAGATAAAAGATTTAGAAGTCTATCATGTACCTGCTCACGATAATATAATTATTAACTTACAGATTATCAGTAGGAGTGTAAAGGTCCACATAAATCATGTTTCAGGGTGTAGCTCAGCTTTAAGTTATGGTTCAGTATGTTTCAATCAAAAGACAATTATTTTTTACTTTAAAGAGAGCATCAAGTGACTTCAAGTGAAGACCCTCAAGTCCAACTCAGGTCACAAGTCATTACTATTCAAGTCAAATTCAAGTCAAATGTTTTTTTCTAATATAACTGTGTCAAGTCTCAATCTGTAACTCTAGTCTGACTTGAGTTAATTCAAAAAGAGAAAATCCACACCTCATGAACCGTTACACCCCTACTGATTACATCCATGAAGAGTAAGAATAAAAAAGCGTAAATGATGCTGAAGCTCTTTATCGAAGAGCGGATAAAGCTACACTAACTATGCTTGAGCAGCTTGCCAACATTTCAGATATCTTATCTCATTTCAGGAAACAGCATGGAACCAGATAACGGTTTACATTGTTCCACCTCTGACCTAACCTCCCCAGTTTGAACTCCATGATACGTTCCAGTGATGGTAACGGATCTGGTCTCTCCATCTTCATAGGTGCGACTGAGGCGGGCGGAGTAAGGAATGTACATTTTGTACCGATAACCAACCATTTTGACCTGGCAGCTGTGCTTTGGTGGCACATTTAGCTCCAAAGTGACAGAGTGGGAGACTTCCTCTATCCAGGTATTTCCTCCTGAGAACGTATGGGTCGTCTCATCACTGATTTCTAAACTTCCTCCTACAATGCCAGGAATACCCGCACTGATGGAAGTTGATTTACCATTTTTTATGGAGGAGCTGGAGTCCCAACGTCTCTCATCTTTGGTTGTCTGAGTCAAAGTCACCGTTTTCGTCACAGGACTGAGGGCATTATTGATAGCAGTAGAGGTTTTTAGGGTTTTTGGAGGCTCCTTGAAAATTTTTGTTTGGTCTTTACTATACTTGACATTAGAGATGATTTCTTTTTCAGTCATCATGTTGGTCAGAACCTCATAGCTCCTCTGGTACCAATACTCACTACCTTCCCAGGGAAGGTAAAAGCAGCGATCTTTTGGATACACCATCCCCAGACCGTACTTGTTCTTCCCTACATAGATTTCTTCACTGGAGCAGGTTCTGACTGAATTCTTTGGCACAGAACCATGTGAACCTTCCTTCCACTCAAATATCTCCAAATTACCTTCATTCACAAGGATTTGAAATGTGGAGGAACGATGCTCTTTTTTTTTATCAGGGTAGTGGCAGTAAGCACCCATGCTGGGGTTGTAAAAGCCAGAACGGCATTTAACTTTGCAGACATAGTCAGTGCGCTTAGTGTACTTGTTATAAATGGAAACGGCTCCATTGGGGCGATAACCCCGCCATTTCACCCACTGCTTGCTATCAAAAGATGAGGGAGTGGAATCGTGCCGACTTTTCAGTCTGAACTTGGAAGGAGGCTGATGACGTCGGACTGTTGAAACGAACACATTCATCTGGATTTTAGCAACTCCATTCTTCAGATCAGGGTCCAGGGAAGAAACTGAAACTGAGGACAAGAAGGTAGAAACATGTTGTTAATGTAAGCCTTAAACAGAACCATATATTTTTGCAGTTTTTATCGTTGAAGAGAGATTCTTGAAGAAATCATACTTGGGCCTGATCTGAATACGATTTCTGCCATGACTGTCAGCTCTAGTCTCAAAAATGTTTTGTTGATTTAATCAAATATCTTTTTAAATGAGAAGCCATTTGGGCCAAAATAGCTTCCTGCTTTTGCATGAAATATAATATTCTCACTCTCGTGCATGCCCTATCGCACAATATCATAAGAACGGCATAGAGTATGAATACTTTTACTGTAGATAGAAAACATAACCAGAGATTTAATCGTGGGTAGCAGATGAACCAATTTCTCTTACATACTCTCTCACCTACACTACCATACTTCAACATTTACATGTTAGATTGTCCTTTACTGCTTTTGATGATGAGATTAGATCGTTTAAACCTTTCATTCTATGGTGCTACAGTATGTATTTACCAGTTTTTAGTTGTGACTGCATGATTCAAAACAATATAAAGGAAATAAATATAGAGTCTATATAGCAAGCCTCTTCAAACATGTATTGTAATGGTTTAATTTGTATGTTTTGAGTTCCCATCTCTGCTTCTGCATGTCACACATCTGAAAAGAGGAACATTGTTTAATTTCCTTGCAGTGAGATTTTGATCTTGAAGTTTCAAAGTAATGTACTTTAGAAACATTTGTGAACTGAACAAGTACAAAGACACCACTGGCCTATAAATGAATCCTGGGCCAGAACTTTATGGGTCAAAACATTCTGCAATTTCTATGTGAAGTTGTCCTGATTGTTGCCCTATGAAGTTGCCCTAATTACATATTTTGCACAGTTGAAGATAGTTTGTCATTCAAGTCCCAAATTAGAAGCCTTTACATCTAAACAAAACAATACAATAATATATGCTACGTTTTGCACTCTCATAAAGAAGGTTAATATCTTCATATTTATGTTTTGTGGTACATCAAGCATTATAGAAATATCAGCTTCAGGCCCTACTTTTTAAGTCATGTTTTATTTTAAGAATCAAGAATTTAAAAATAGAAAGTTTAATGAGATACAGGACTTGCAAAGAGATATTGAAGATAATGTATTAATCACTTAATCTGGATGGAATTAAATTGGCCTCTGGTAATAAAATAAAAAAACCTTGGTGTTATTTTTGACCAAGACATGTAAGAAAAAGATTACGACTCATTTCGGCCACTTGTATCCGGGATCTCGTTCTTTCGGTCACGACCCAAAACTCGTGACCATAGATGAGGGTAGGAACGTAGATCGACTGGTAAATCGAGAGCTTCGCCTTGGCTCAGCTCTCTCTTCACCACAACGGATCGGTACAGCGCCCGCTTCACAGCAGACGCCGCACCAATCCGCCTGTCGATCTCCCGCTCCATCCTCCCCTCATTCCTGAACAAGACCCCAAGATACTTGAACTCCTCCACTGGGGGCAGCACATCCTCCCCAACCCGGAGAAGGCACTCTACCCTTTTCCGGCTCAAGACCATGGTCCCGGATTTGGAGGCACTGATTCTCATCCCGTTCGCTTCGCACTCGGCTGCGAACCGCTCCAGTGAGAGCTGTAGATCACGCCCTGATGAAGCCAATAGGACCACGTCATCCGCGAATAGCAGAGACGCAATCCTAAGGCCACCAAAACGGATCTCCTCAATGCAGACAAGGCTCTGACACCGGTCATACAGAGACCTGACAGCCCTTATTAAAGGGCCCGGTACTCCATACTCACAGAGTACCCCCACAGGATCCCCCGAGGAACACAGTCGAATGTCTTCTCCAGATCCACCAAACACATGTAGACTGGTTGGGCAAATTCCCATGCACCCTCCAGGATCCTGCTGAGGGTGTAGAGCTGATCCAGTGTTCCACGGCCAGGACGAAAACCACACTGCTCTTCCTGAATCCGAGATTCAACTATCCGACGGACCCTCCTTTCCAGAACCCTGGAACAGACCTTACCAGGGAGGCTTAAGAGTGTGATTCCTCTGTAGTTGAAACACACCCTCCGGTCCCCCTTTTTAAATAGGGGGACCACCAGCCTAAAGTAATCTGACAAAGTAATCTGCCCCCAAAGTCCACGTAATGTTGCAGTCGCGTTAACCAACACAGCCCCACAACATCCAGAGCCTTGAGGTACTCAGGGCGAATCTCATCCACCCCCGGGGCCTTGCCACCGAGGAGCTTTTTAACCACCTCGGTGACCTCAGCACCAGAGATGGGAGAACCTGACCCAGAGTCCTCAGGCTCTGCTTCCTCAATGGAAGACATGTTGGTGGGATTAAGGAGGTCTTCGAAGTATTCCGCCCACCGACACACGACGTTCCGAGTCGAGGTCAGCAGCACACCACGCCCACTACAAACAGTGTTGGTACTGCACTGCTTCCCCCTCCTGAGACGCCGAATAGTGGACCAGAATCGCTTCGAAGCCGTACAGAAGTCTTTCTCTATGGCCTCTCCGTACTCTTCCCACACCCAAGTTTTTGCCTCAGCGACCAGCCGAGCCGCCTGCCGCTTCGACTGCCGGTACACATCAGCTGCTTCCGGCGTCCCACAGCCAATAAAGCCCAGTAGGACTCCTTCTTCAGCTTGACGGCTTCCCTCACCGCTGGTGTCCACCAGCGTGTTCGAGGGCTCCCGATGCGACATGCACCGACAACCTTGCGGCCACAGCTCCGACTAGCCGCCTCAGCAATAGAGGCGTGGAACATGGTCCATTCAGACTCAATGTCCCCCGCCTCCCTCGGAACGTGTTTAAAGTTCTCCCGGAGGTGGGAGTTAAAGCTCAGTCTAGTGGGGGACTCTGCCAGACGTTCCCAGCAAACCCTCACAGTACGTTTGGGCCTACCAGGTCTGACCGGCTTCCTCCCCCACCACCAGGTAGTGGTCGGTGGAGAGCTCCGTCCCTCTCTTCACCCGAGTGTCCAAGACATGCGGCTGCAGGTCAGATGAAACAACAACAAAGTCGATCATTGAACTGCGACCTAGGGTGTCCTGGTGCCAAGAGCACATATGGACACTCTTATGCTTGACATTGTGTTCGCTATGGACAATCCATGACGAGCACAGAAGTCCAACAACAGAACACCACTCAAGTTCAGATCAGGTGGGACATTTTTCCCAACCACGCCCATCCAGGTCTCACTGTCATTGCCCACATGAGCGTTGAAGTCCCCCAGAAGAACAAGGGAGTCACCAAGAGGGGCACTCTCCAGTACCCCCTTTAAGGACTCAAAAAAGGGTGGGTAATCTGAACTGCTGTTTGGCGCATAAGCACAAACAACAGTCAGAACCCGTCCCCCCACACGTATGCGGAGGGAGGCTACCTTCTTGTTCACCGGGGTAAACCCCAACGTACAGGCACCAAGATGAGGGGCAACAAGTATGCCCACTCCTGCTGGGTGCCTCTCACCAGGGGCAACTCCAGAGTGGAAGAATGTCCAGCCCCTCTCAAGGAAACTGGTTCCATAGCCATGCGTCGAGGTAAGTCTGACTATCTCTAGTCGGAACCGCTCAACCTCGCGCACTAGCTCAGGCTCCTTCCCCACCAGAGAGGTGGCATTCCACGTCCCAAGAGCCAGCTTCTGCAGCCGAGGATCGGAACGCCAAGGTCCCCGCCCTCGACTGCCCCCCATTCTACAATGCACCCGGCCCCTTTGACCCCTCCGACAGGTGGTGAGCCCATTGGAAGGGGGACCCATGTTTCCTCTTCGGACTGTGCCCGGCCGGGCTCCATGGGCAAAAGGCCAGCCACCAGGCGCTCACCAATGTGCCCCACCTTCAGGCCTGGCTCCAGAGTGGGGCCCCGGTGACCCGCGTCCGGGCGAGGGAACACAATGTTCAATCATTGTACTTATCATAAGGGGTTTTTGGGCTGTTCTTTGTCTGGTCCCTTACCAAGGACCTGTCTGCCTTGGGTGACCCTACTAGGGGCTTAAAGCCCCTGACAGCATAGCTCCTAGGATCATTGGGACACTTAAACCCCTCCACCACGAAACGGTGGCAGCCCAGGGAGGGGCTCTACTTTTTAAGTCACATTTTATTTTAATGAGATATTGAATAAAATATACTCTTTTTAATGTTTTAAAATATTGTTTGGTTTCAGATTAATTTTAGAATTTAAAAACCATGATGGACGCACACTGACTTCACACCTCGTGTTTTTTTCACACCTTCTGTCCAACAACTTCATCTTTTTCATGCGTGAGAGAAATCCCATAGAAGAAATCATTTAGCTGCCGTGCGTAATATTGGCCAGAGGGACACTAATGAATTGTTCAATCCTGTAAGCTGTTAATCAACGTTTTTAGATTAGTGTCTAATAAAGCCTTTGCTCATAATGTGTTTGCAGGTAAAATGTCTTGCACTTGTGTGGTGTTTTTTTTTTTCAAGTCTGACAACCCCAAAGTTGTCTTTTAATCAGAATCAGAATCTGATTCTGATTAAAAGATGCGTTTGATCGCACTTAACTTAAAATGGTTCCTACCGTTTCCATCCAGAGGCCGGTTCTCCATGTGGTCCTGAAGGCTGGCAGCAGACAGAAGCAGCAGCAACAACACTGGCAGCTGGGTGTCAAACATGAAGATATTTAAACTGATCATTTCTGAAAGAGAAGCTCTGAAAACATATTTTCCTGATGCCTGTCCAAGATTTCAGTGTATGAAGTTCTGCATAGTGGGGAATTACAAGCAAAGACTAAAGCTATAGATTTTAAAGAATTGTTCTGAATTTATAAGAAAACACTGTTTTCACACCACAGAAAAGTCTGTTAACATGCTGCAGACCTAAATTATCTTTCTATACATTTATTGGCTCATTAATTATCTCAGTCAAACTGATCTAAAAAAAAAAGTCTCCTATTTTATGTCTGCCTTAAGCATTATTATGCTAACCTGGGAATTTTATTCATACTGAATGTTTATTGTTGGTTTAAGTGCATGAAATGTGTATGGTGGAGAATTAATTGATGCAATGATTGGCTGATCGCCACCTGCAGGCTGAATAATCTAGGTTTGGTTCACAGAGAAATTCTCCAGCCAAAGTTCAGCTGTCAAAAGCTATCGGTACCAGTGGAGGGTTTGGCAGAAAAAAAATCTTTGTATTTGTTTGTATATACACTCAATAATAGTGACTTTTATTTTACCATTTTTGTTTGCAGAGGCCTTCTTCGCAGACTGAGGTCTGAGTCTGCAGCAGCAAAAACAGCAGCTGTAACAAACCAAAAAGCTCAATCTTTATTACTACCATTTTAACATGCAAAGCAAAAAAACAAGTCAACCAGTGTTCATTTAGACCATGGCGTGATCTTTCAGGCCACTTCATGTTATCACATAGGTTCTATTTAAGTGATTCCTTTCATTAAACGCATTAACTCAAGTTTTTGGTTGTGACAACAATTAAAGTTGTATTTTATGTTATTTCATCCTGGAATAACATAAAATGTGACATCATTCCCTGCTCCCGCTCCTGTTCCTGGTAATCACGAGCTGAGCAGTTACACCTGCGACAGATCCAGTTAAGCGGAGTCGCTGCACCATCGGATGAGCGTTGCATATTTCAGCCTCTCCCACTGTGTAACTTCCAGATTCTTGAAAGCTACTGTGTGAGTAAACCATCCAGTTTCTCTTGATTGCCTGCCTAATTTCAGACTCTCTTGTTCCTGTTGGATTCTCCAGTTGCCCTGTGTATTCTGGACACTGACCTCCTGTCTTGCCTGTTGACCAAGCCTGCCTCTGCTCCTGTCTGGATAGCTCTACCTGGATTGTGCCTCCTGTTACCGATTCTCTAGCCTGGATTCGTCTCTTGCCTCAGCCCTGTTGGAAACCGCAGCCAAGTCTTCTGATCCCGTGTATGACCCAAGACAGGACATTGGATTCCCCTTCTAGCTCTGCCCTGCAAGCTGATTACGTGAAGTGGATCAGTCAGTCAGTGATCCGTATCACCCAGATGGAGCTTCTGGATCAACCTTCAGAACCAGTGCATCCTCCCGGATTCTAATAAGGTTAGTGGCTTCTATTCAGTGTTCTCACACCCCCACTGAGTTGTTCTCAGCCACTAACCCTGTCCTCTCCCCCACAGTGGTTCCAGAGATTGCTCCAGCAACACTACTTCCTTTAATAAACATTTATTCCTGTGTTGACTGAATTATCAGGTCTGCAGATTCTAGTGCGTTACAGGAATTTGACATTTGTGTCAATGATGAGAGCATGTAAACTGCTCATAATAAATAAATCATAATGTTATCCTAAAATGTTTATTTAATAAAGAAAAAAAAACGCTTGTTACCTGAATCAGGAGTCGGGTCTTTTTATCAGATGAAATAAAATGAGAGGAAAAAATTTGCCTAAACTGCCAAGAATTTGGCTAAATCAGTGTGTTTCTTCTCACCTTTTATGTTGTCTAAGGCTTAAACAGCAGAGGGAGGACTTTCTATAGAACCAATCAGTGATTAAGTTGTTTCAAACAGGCCCAAATAAAGACAAAACTCCTCAGTTCCTGAAGTTCTCGTATTACAACCAATCATATATTATCATCATAACACATGACTGGTTGGTTAAAGCTTAAGATGCTAATCTAAAAACCACGATTGACCATTATAGCATTTAGGATACATGAGTGTCTCTGTCCAGCATTACACACTGTAGCTAAGTAATGTCTTCTATGAGCTTTCTCTCACTGTACTAATTCAGCATCAGCTCACATGAAACTGTTGCATGAAAATGAAGATGTTGGACAACAGGTCTGTTGCTGAGGTTTGTCCTGGTTTCTAAGTACTGAAATAAATCTGAAAGCAAACTATATTAAGCGAGGAATCGTTAAGCAGTGTCTTTTATTGAACATTTCATTTAAAATTTTGCATTTCTAAATTCTCCATTCTTAAAGAAAACTTATAATAATGCTTGACCTACCACATAACACAAATATGAAGATATTAACCTTTTTTTAATGTCACTGCAAAACATTGCATAGATTGTAATCCTTTGCATAGATATACAGGCTTCTAATTTTGGACCTGAATGACAGATAATTTTTAACGTTGTGCAATATGTATCATTATTGCAACTTTGTATATGTCTGCTTGCTGCCACTCATCCTGCGCCGTTACAGTTAAACACATTTCCTTCAGTGGTTCATCTGCTGATATATACCAGACTTGAGCAGACAGACAGGCGCTGGATTAAACTGAAAGTCTTGCCAGTAGATGCCCTGCGTTTTTCCTTCCCTCATCTCATGCTCATGACTACAACCACGTCTTCACAGATTTTCCTGCCTTGCCTCTTATGGGATAAGATAACTGTCAATATAGACATATGCATCGGTGTCTGAATTTTGTAAATGTAAGTCAATAAATGTGAATAAATTTAAGACTTCTATTTGTTCCTGTTTGTCAACTCACACATATGTGTGACATCAGAGGTTTCATCTGTGATAATACAAGTTTGGAAGTTACAAATACAAGTTACAACATTGCAAAAATACAAGTACAAATCCAAAATTTACGAGTACGAATCACAAATTTACGATTATGAATCTACAACCCCTAATGAAGCTATTACACACTCGCCTAGTTGGAGGCAGCAATGACATGTGGCAACAGTAGAGGTTGACATTTTTTCGGGATTCCCACGGGAATCCCGCGGGATGGGAGTCATCATTAGTAAAGATCACGTGATGGTACAGGATTAAATATCAACGGGATCAGACGGGAGTGAGAGCAAACCAATAGGAGGTACAATAAACTAGGATTGATGCCAAAAAATAAAATAAAATAGAAAATAAAAAAATGTAGTATCAATGCAGCCATTTTTGTATTTTTTTCCAAGAAACCTAAACTATAATGCAAGTCAAAAGAACTACTCTACCCAAAAGCCAACAGTGCTTCCCATCTATGTTTTCCACCCGTGCTAAAAAAAAAACAGCATTGGAGGGAGAAACCGCTGGTGGCGAACTCGACCTGGAAAAATTGTATTTCCAAAGCAAAGTCAGAAGTAAGGACTTATCTATTAAACTCAGAGCTGACTGGAAAGTTACAAATAATAACAAACTTCATGAGAGTTGAATTGCACGTGTTAACATTCAGTACGCTGCTTGTAATACGTGTTTCCTGGACTCATTATCCAACAATGTGTTTAATGTTCGATGAATATATCGGTTCTGATAGTAAATCCTGATTAGTTTGTGGATGTTTTCTTGCAAATGGACAAATACTAATATGCTTGTATCATATTCAACTTTTTCTTTTACAAAACTGAGTTTTTGAACCAATGGTTGTTTGTCCTGTTTGTGTTGCCCTGCGACAGTCTGGCGACCTGTCCAGGGTGTACCCTGCCTATCGCCCATTGAATGCTGGAGATAGGCACCAGCACTCCTCGCGACCTCATGAGGGACAAGCGTGACTGAAAACGGATGGATGGGTTTTTGAACCATTGAGGTACGTTATCAAAATTGTGAAAGTAATGAGCTGAGAAGCCTTTGTTTGTGTAATGTTCCTTTATTCCCCTCTAGTGCCCAGCTTGCAACTCCACACTACTCCAGACATTTTGAATTGAGAAAGCTTTCTGAATGGGAAGTGAAACATCTTCAAACTTCAGAAAAAAAAGTCCAGTTGTTCTGTTTTTTTAACTTTTTTGGAGTGTAAATCCGATGTGTCAGTCTGAATGAAAGCTGGACAGCTGGAGCCCAACAACCAACAGGGCGGGGATGAGTTGCACTATGGACAAGATGGCAATGACACACAAAGAGGAGAAGTCACACAGCTTGGTCAGTTTGTTGCACAATCTGCAGCCCCATCTGGTTCAAACATGCAACAACAAAACCCATAATTTAAGATGGGTGGGTTTGTATTTGTAAAGATGCAGAAATGTTGAAATCTGTTTTTGTCCCACACCAGTGTCATCCTCTCACTGCCCTTCAGAGCAGGAGGTGGACACGAGATTTAAAAGTTCGATGCATCAATATCCTCACAGTAAGCTCCAGGTCCTAGATGCTGGAGTACTTTATTCATTTTTCTTTTTTTTCTGTCACCACATGTTGCTCAAGGACGATGCAAGATCAAATTCTTCCTGCTAGTAGAAGAAATGTGTGCTTTTAGGGAAGTTGAGTGGTTGTGGTTTAGGGGGGAAAATTGCACATTGTTCCTCATTTCGGACTTCTGGCGAAAGCAAGTTAAGAACACTTTACAAATATGAATGTGCAGAATAAATCTAATGAACACACAAAGGCTTATGTTTGGACTTTGTTATTGGTTTTCTTATAATTGTGATGTTTTTTTGTCAGATCATGACAGGTGAAAACTAAATAACCAGCCTTCTAAACCAAATAAATGGCTGTGCCACTCTTGGCAACAATAACCAGACTGTTTTACATCACTGTAGAGAAATTTTAACCCATTATTCTTTGCACATTTTTTTCCCTTTGTCGTGTCTAGCTTCATGGCAAGCAGAATGGTGCTCTGGATTCAATAGCTAACCCATTTGCTTTACTAAGGGAGTCTTTATGCTTTAATACCTATAAAGCCTCCCTTTATGCCCATTCCTTAATTTACCTTACTGGGCATCAGGACCAGCACCAACCCACCACAACGCAGCCTCCCTGACACCAGGAGACCCCTGGGCAACATGGCCCCCACCCATAACCCACCCCTGAGCAGTTCAGCCTTCCAGCCCAGGATGTGCAGCTACCAACTCAGGCTCCCCAGAGTCCACACCAACACAACATGGTAGCACCACCCTTAATTGTCCGAAAAGGTTATTAATTCAGTAAAATTATTTTTTACACATTGATTTATTAAAAAAAAAAAATTTCCCATCTGCTCTACATGATGAACTGATTGTTTGAACACATAACAACTGTGCTCTTTGTCAGCTTTTAAAGCAATTTTTACCTTGAAATAACTTTTCAAAAAAAGCTTTGTTCTTAAACTTGAATATTCCCCCTGAGATGTGATCTCAGTGCTGCGATTTATTGGTTATTGTTTTTCTTATTCCTTTGCTTCCTTTGTTCTGGACAAATAAACAGACATGGTTAACATAGCACATTAAATCACTAGTGTTACATAAAACCTTTTAGTTCATCCAGTCGTCACAGCAATATATCACGTAGAATCTAGATACTGATTCGCTGAGCATATTATCTACCAGATTATGAAAATATTATTAGTCAGAGGCCACCAATCCAACATCCACCCTCTATGGTCCTCTGCCCCCCTGCACTTTTAATTAATAAACACACTATTGTATTATAGCACAATACAATAGAATGTAGTGACATAAACTGGTTTGATTATACTGTACAGCGTTAACCTTGGAGATCAGCCGCACGTTGAGTTGCAACAGAAAGTTTCTCCCACATTCTCATAGTTTCTTCTTCTTGTCGAGATAACCTCCTCCACCTCCTCTGCATCACACACTTCTTGCAAAACAACCGTGTCCTGCTGCATTGGTTAGTCGCTTTGTTGCGGCGTTCATCGAGGTGTTCCCTACATCCGCTATTGGTGGGATGTCTGAGGCTGGCCTGTAAGCCAAATTTTATCTCCCAAGCAAAAGATTGAGAGATGGCTCTTTTCTAATAAAGACTTGTTAGTTGGGATTCTTGTATGTCAAGGTGTCACTGCATTATCATAAATCACACACATGCAAATCTTTTACTTAAAGTTTAGACCTATTGATGCAGCTTATAAACCCTCCAGTGGGGACTCAACTTCTCAGCATTACCTTCTTTGGACACGTTTTAGGGTTTAGAGACAGAGAACTCAAGGGATCATTGTGCATTTTGTGTCAATGTTTAGAGCAGTAAATGTGTCAGATAGTTACAGAAGATCATAAATTAGGAGAAAAGTCAGAGCTTCAGCAACAACAGGAAGGTCAAATGAAGTTGCTTTAACTTTTACACTTTCTCACCAAAATGGGGCCAGTGATCAATGAGAACTGGAGGGATAGTGCTAATTCTCAAACGTTTTGATGAAAGAACCGGTTTAGTCTTCCACAACCAGAGAACACTTAAAGACATGCTGTGTGTCACTAATAAGGCCTTGTGCACACGACAACAGAGACCGGCTGGAACACGTTTTTGAATTGTGCCGTTGTCAGAGAAAACACGCACTATTTATGTGTACACGAACAGTAGAAATACAACAAAATGTTTCTGTTTAAACAGAAACATTTCAGTGTAATCACTGTGTTGGGGAGCAAGGTGGAGCTTCCGTCACCGGCTGACAGCTCTCCACCAGAGCGCTGATCTCCCCAACGCTCACAGGAAAAATGCCTCATGTCGGGTCACAACTTTGCCAAGTCCATACTTTTTCCCCACATATATGTCTGAATAGAGGCAGGTTTTGATGGCTTACTGAGGAACCAAACCGTTTGAATCTTCAACCCACATCAGGAACTCAAAGTGGTCCACATTGGCCAGCACTTTGAACTTGGAGGATGCGTATTCTTTGTCGACAACAACAACAAAAAACACTGCCTTGTGTACCGGGCCTAAAAGAGCATTTCCCCTCCAGGAAATGCTGCAATTTAGGCATTGTGAAAAAATTTACACCTTTATTTATACTGAGGTTTTTAAGAAGAGGATCACAACAGGATTCACCTGTAACCAAACTGAGACCCAGACTTTCACAAAGACCAGACCTCAGACTAACTTATAGGCCGGCCCAAATGAAGTGGACCATAAAACATGGGTTCTGTTTAAGACAACCAAACAGATCTGGCTTGAAATAACCCTGAACATCTTATCCAGTAAACTTGGATTCTCAGTTTTATTGTGGTCTTTGTGGAAAGTCATGAAGCAGATGCCCTAATATCGACATCTTTGCTCATTAAAACAGTTTTACGCAACAAAAAGAGTCTCTGAATGCATCTTAATCTCAATAAACTGGTTTCTGATATTTTTCCATTGCTAATCTGGCTTTTCACTAATGTTGAAGGTTAGGGGTTTTTACTGTTTTTGTTCCGTGCATCCATACATTTTAGTTCAGTAAGTTTAGTCTTGAAAGCTATAGTATTGTCAAAGTAAATTATTTCTTAAATGTAGACAGACAAGATAATTTCTGTTTTTATGTTGTATTTTATTTCACATACAGATTTAAATCTGTAAATGTATCAGTGCAATCACTGTGCTGGGGAGCAAGGTGGAGCGTCCGTCACCGGCTGACACCTCTCCACCACAGCACTGATCTCCCCAACGCTCACGCCGTCGTAGGTGCCGGTGATGTACGTCCAGTGGGTGTCTCCGTTGTGGTTGGTCCTGCTCAGTCGTCCTGTGAACGGGATGTCTGCCGTCATCTTCCTGCCATCCATCCTCACGGCACACGAGTGGTTCGGCGGGACCGTCAGCTCCACAGACACAGTGTGACTGATGGACTCCACCGTGGTGGTCCCCTCTGAGAAGGTCACAGTCTGCTCCTTGGTGAAGTCCACGTCCCCCGGTCCGAGGATCGGCACTTTGGCTGTCATGGTGGACACGGAACCATTCCGGGTCTCCCTGCCAATGTCCCAGGTCTTCTCCATCGTGGTGGTCTTCTCCAGCGTTACAATCTTCTCCACATCGCGGCACTCCAGGTTGGTGACCTTGGTGAGCTTCAGGGCCTCTGGAGGATGATGGAACAGCTTCATCTGGTCGATGGCGTACTCCACGTGTGAGATGTGCTGGCTGTAGCTGTCCCTGTTGATGGCAAGAACCTGGTACTTCTTATACCAGTACTCATCACCCTCCCACGGCAGGAAGAACGCCTCATGTCGGGTCACAACTTTACCAAGTCCGTACTTGTTTTTCCCCACATAGATGTCTGAATTGGGGCAGGTTTTGATGGCATACTGAGGAACCGAACCATATGAATCTTCAACCCACATCAGGAACTCAAAGTGGTCCACGTTGACCAGCACTTCGAACTTGGAGGAAGCGTACTCTTTGTCGGCGTAGGGGTACTGGCAGAAGGCTCCTTTACTGGGAGTGTAGAAACCAGCCTCACAGTTGACTTTACACACATAGTCGGTCCGCTCCGTGTAGCCGTTAAAGATGGCGACGGCACCGTTCGGGAGGGATCCACTCCATGTGACCCATTTGAGGTTGACATGTTCGCTAAACATGGGCAAAGAGTGTGAAGTCTTCTTGGTTTCTATCATCTCCCCGGTAATTGGAGGGTTGCTGACTCTACGGGACGGGACCACATTTTCGAGGGAGGGGTTCAGCCATGACTCTGGAAAAACAGATGAAGGATGTAGAAAATGGTTATACTTGTTGTTAAGATGAGTAAATAACATCAAATGTAAGTTTTTTTTGATGAAGCTTATAAAATCTTAAACTTTAAATGGACAGTTTTGAAAGATTTTAATTTGAGTGCTTTGAGTTTCTTGTGAAAACTGAGCGTAGAATATTGTTTTGTTTCAGTGTTTTATACTCCTTCTTCTGTCATCTAAAACGGCCTTGTTTTCTATTCAAACCACATACATTCTCTTTGATTTTATCACAAAAACAGACATGTTCTTGCCTTTTTACCAAGGGAACTTAGATCAGAGGTTTAAACTAAACCTGTGGTTTGGTCTCGTTTATGTCCCAATCAAAGCACATATCCTCTTCCATTTTTTGTTCTTTTTTGGTTTTTAGACTTGCAAACAAAATAAAGTTCTAGCAGATTAAATTCAATTTTAGTTAAATAGTATCAATTCACAACACATTTCATCTCAAGGCTCTTTCCAAAGTCAGATTCCATCAAATCCTTCTGATTGGTCAGAAAGTTTCCTCTCTAAGGAAACCCAGCAGGTTGCATCAAATCTTGACAAGCAGCATTCACTCCTCATGAAAGAGCGTAGAGCCACAGTGGACACACAGATCACAACCTCTGCTTTAAAAAGTCTATATTTGTCATGTAGAACCATTCCTTTTGGATTTAAAGAGTCTGTGTATCGCAATTTTTTTTAAATCCAGCGGCTTTACATTTATGCAGAAGCCAAAAAAGCTGCAAAATATGAGTAACAAGCCTACCTCAGTAGCTATAGTGTTTTTTTTTAACATGTGTAAAACATGCAGATAATAAAAACCTTGAGAGTGAATGCTTAGATCTGTAATTTGTATAATATTTTAAAAAGATGTTAGACTTATCTGAACTGTTTTGCTGTTGGTGTGCCATTTGGGCATATCAACAGGGGAGCTGTTAGATATTGCATGAAATTACAGGTTGCTTTAGTTGTTGTAAGCAGTTTCTGGGAAATAACAGATGATTCATAGCCACTGTGGACGTCAGCGAGGTGACATACATATATATGGACAAAGGGGACTGAGAAAGGAAAACGGGTCAGTTATCCTGGGGACAGCATGCTAACTTAGAAATTCTCAGACCAACAGAACACCACATTCACCAGTACCAACAGTATTGACACATTCTCCTCTGATGTCATGTGAGGAAGGCACAACCCCTCTTCTCATGGGAGTGTACCTATATTATAGCTTCTATAATATGCCAATATAACCTTTATTCTGGGCTCACTCTCCCTCACTTCCTTTTTTCTGTGTTGAACCTGTTCAGAGCCTCAGTGCTGATCTGTACCATTTCATTGGCCTGTTTAGATTAAATGTGTTAAAGTGTAGTTTCTGTTTCGAGAGTAATTTCCTACTAAAGAAGTTATTTATTCAATGAAGACCGCTCTTCCAGGGTAAAAGGATCAGGCATGGCACAGAGGAGCCTAACCGCCGACAGGGGGCGGTACTCATTAACAAGTGGTGTTTCTTGCCGGTTAATGTACCCACATGGCACGTCAAAGGCAAAAAAATATATACACTAAAAGTTACATTTTAGACTTCTGAAAAGTAAAATTTGACCCTTCAGCCCAAGCAGTGGGAATAAAAAAAAACTTTAGATTTAGAAACACCTATTTTTTTTTTTGTTTTTTGGAAAAAAGGGGTTCTGTTCTGTGGCTCTTATCTTGACTCCCCCATTACTAAGATCTCTGCAGGCAGTGTTGCCAGATTGGGTCGGTATCCTCCAAGTTGGTCTTCTTTCGAACTCATTGGGCTGGAAAAAATATAATTTTGGGCGGGTATTTATAGGAAAAAAATATATCAAAATATTTAAAGAAATAAAATGGTGTTTCCTTGCACTCATTTTATTACTTCATTTATTTTTAAAATATCTAGAATCTGTCAAAATCAATATGAAAGGGTATGGTCAGTGGCGGTGAATGCCCCAAATGGGGTTGAGAGTTCAACCGATTAACTAAAAAATATTTCATGGCTGTGTGTGAAAGAGAAATAATAGGTTGATCTATACTCATCCTGGTGTTACATTGTGTTTGTACTAGAAACTATCTAGTAGATCTTGCAACCCTGTCTGTGGCTGCAGGTACTGCCAAATTACTGGATCTACTGTTCAGACACAGAATATGAAAGCAGGTCTGGTTTGTTTGTTAGTTTGCTTTTGTGCAGGGTTTGTAGTTTGAGATCCTGGATATAATAACTGATAACATGCACTCACTGCTTGGGTGTTCTTTGCCTTCCTGCAGCAGAGAGATGTGGGGCAGTGGACCAGACAGTGCTGGACTGCAGAGCTGCAGAACTGCCAGGACAACAGTGGGGACACAGCACCTCATCTAGACAGAGACAACACAGGAAAGCAAGGTTTAAAAGTCTGAATAACACCTTAGAAAGACAACTGCAGGCCACACAGTAAAACGGACTAAAGCATGAAAATATTGCAGTTACACCTATCTACCAGTAGAGGTCAGAAAAAGCCGTGTAAACTAAGCGTAACTCACTGAGTTGTTATGTCCTAAACATAAACCAAGACATATTTTCTGCACTTTGGCAATGCTCTTTATTCTCTAACATGCCACAAGTGTATTTATGTTTTATGCAAGTTTTTTTAAATTAAATAAAATTAGTGAGACTAATCAGCTTCCCTGACTTAAACAGAGTGATACAATAGTAAAGGTAAGAGTAAAGATATTTCGTATTTGTACATTTTGTGTGAAAAAAAACTTTTTGCAATAAAATTAACAGACAAAAGTTGACGTATTTCATGCAGATTACAGCCAAACAAGTAGCCAAAGATACCTCATTTACAAAGTTATACCGTTCCAATCAGATGATTTTCAGATGCTCCACGAACATGATTGTTAAAAGCTTAATGATTTAAACATCAAGAAATCAAGAATAAACAATAGATCAACAAATTATATTGGTTTCTTGAGTAATTGGAAGAAAATCGGAGCAGGATTTATATGTGAAAAAGTTTTATTTTTACCTCGACACCTTCCAGCTGCAGTGACTCTTGCCGCTGTTTGAGCTGAGTTTTAAAACCTCCCAGCAGACTTAATTGCCCCCAATAAACCTGAAGGAGCAACTCTTCGCCCAGAGGACCTGAAGTCCACTTTGGTTGCCTTAAATCTGCTTTTAAAATTAAGATTGATCTGAATCTGAACTGAAAATATCTTCAGGGGAAATCTTGTGTACAACATCGGAAACCAGCATTCTTTCACTCTTCTGGTAGCTTGTAAATAAAACTGACTTTATTGTGAATAAAATCAGAATAAAGTCAGTCTTTGATCAGACTGTAAATATAACAGGAATTTTGATATAAAATGTGAAAAGCTGCCATGTTTTTGTTTGTTTGTTTCCAACTAGGTGAAAATTCCAGTTCTACAAGTTTAGATTTAAAACTAGCTTTTGGCAAATATATTCAGAAACAGCAAACTTGAAAATATAGTTTAAAGCCAGGCAGATGTTTCATGTAGAACCTCCACATGGGAACATTGAAGCAGCTCAAGGTGAACATTTTGCATGTGTTAAAACATTCTGGATATTATAGCCAGAATGTTTTAACACATGCAAAATATAACATCTAGAAGTTTTGTTTTGGAAAGGTCTATGAATTTTAAATGATTGAATGAATTATAAATCATTGAATGTATTTATGAAATGTGTTTACCCGTTAACTGCCAAGGGCCCACCGGTTGGCCCTTGAGCCAACAGGGGTCAATAAGTTTCAGCCGAGACCGACAGATTCCCGTTTGACACTGTGATCCTTGAGCAAAGGTCAAGAACCCGATGAATGCCTCTTCAGAGCTGGGTGACTGAACGCTGATGAAGGAGTTTAACCATTTGATTTAGGCGTGTTGGAGAAGGGAAGCATCTAAAAACTGCAGGGCCGAAGCTCTGGGAGATTGGAGCCGATGAGAAAGTATTCCCTATAAGGCCTGTAAGCGCTGTCTGCTGAACCAGCAGCAGCAGGTTCAACCTTTAGATGCTGCTGTCCTTGATCTGCAAACCTCCACCTGCACTTTCTTCTTGCTGCTGCAGATAACAGCTCTCATTTTACTGAGCCGTTCTCAGAAAACCAGCCAGATCATTGTATCTGCCAGGATTTCTTATTAAGTACAGGGGGACTGAAGATTGCATGATGTCCAAAGATTGCTGATGACAAGATACAGAACAGGAACAAATTGATTAGATCTCCTGTAGCAGCGGGTCATTGATTACAGGAGACATGCAGTGAAAAGCTGCCGGCTGACGTGATTAAGAAAATGAAGAACCTTGAGACGGATGTTGTTCACCAGGTAAAGCCAAATCATTGACGATCTGACAGCGTCCTTGACCCAAACGGCTATTATCAGCCTGTGTGCCGATGAATGCAGTTCAAAGATCATTAATGGCCTAACAGGGTTTAAAAAGCATCTATTCAGTCAGATCTGACAAAGTTCAGAGCTGAGAAACATCACCTCCTATAGATCATCCAAGTTTTAAACATACATTTCATAAAGCCCACCGTTCTGTGGAAAAAATATGTTTTTTTTTTATCAGTTTGATGAATATTCTAATCCTACATGCTGTGTTTTCATTATATGTAACTGTGGTGTCTCTGCGTTTTGGGCCAGTGGGGCCAGACCCCACCAGATGTCGCTGTGGAGCTCTATGTTCACAATAATCAGTGGGACAGGATCATTCTTTATGAGAAATTTTGTAAAAGACGACTGATTGCCCTACCAATAAAGTTCTGTTCATCCGTGTTTATATATCTAAGTCTGCCAGAAAACTAACAAGCTCAGTAGCTAAATCCTCTCGAGGCGCCTTGATATTGGGGCAGACCCACCGTTAGTTTAAATAATGAACATCTGAAATCTCAGTGAGCATGCCCAGTACGCTCTTAGTAGACAACTGTGGGGCACAAACCAACGGCCCCAAGCTCGGATTGTCCAGTTAAAATCTGTAAATGCAAACATTACATTTAACCATCTAGTGTTGGTTGTCCTTGCTGGATCATTGAAGGATTGATGTGAATCTTTTCTGTTCAATTAATGGACTCTATTTTTTGATTTTATGTATAAAAATGTAATAACATTCGGTTTATGTAAAATTGCATTTCTAGTGTGTTGGTTTATGCTATTTTAAGTCAGGTTGTTTGCATCAGTTAGTTGCTGCTGACAGGTGTTGAGTTTTTGTGCCCCACTTAACATATCAGAGACACTGACCACTGATAAGTTAAAAATCATTGTAAGGGAATCAGTCTGTGAGAAATTATTCTATAGAATGCGTTTACTTTAGTTTATTGTGTTTCTGAAACCAGTTGACTTTTTAATAATAGCATAATTTATTGAAAATGACTATATATCCCATCTGGCCTGGGAACGCTTTAGTATCTCCTAGAATGAACTGGAGGATGTTGCTGCAGAGAGAGATGTCTAAGTCTCTCTCACATTAACCTAATTCCCCGCGACCCAATCTCGGATAAGAGGAAGATGATGGATGGGTTTAATTTGAGTAACCTGATTTGGTTATAATTTATGATATTTCAAATCATGCTAAACTGGACAAAAATAGACTGTAGATTTATGCTATTTCAACTTTTGTAATTTTTCTCTTCATAGTAGGTACACTTGGTCTGGCGTTCTGTTAGCTGTGACATCATCAGGGGAGGCAGATCATCCACTATTACCATCTAACATAGAAAGTACTCCTGGGTCAGTGTGAGCTTCTGTGCTTTCTGTGTCACTGAGCCTGGTTCTGCTGGAGGTTCTCCTCCCTGTTAAAGGGGAGTTTTCCTCTCCACTGTCGCTTCATGCATGCTCAGTATGAGGGATTGCTGCAAAGCCATCAACAATGCAGACGACTGTCCACTGTGGCTCTACGCTCTTTCAGGAGGAGTGAATGCTGCTTGGAGAGACTTGATGCAACCTGCAGGGTTTCCTTAGAGAGGAAACTTTCTGACCAACCTGGAGGATCTGATGGAACCTGACTTTGTTTTGAGATGACGTGTTGTGAAATGACAACTATTATTGTCTCTCTCCCTCAGCTCTCTGCTGTCATTGTCCTCAGCTTAGTCATTATTCATCTGCTCACTTACACCTTCTCTCCAAGCCTTCTCCAGTCCCTCTCCCTGTACATAAGCTGTCTGGTCTTCTCTTCCCATTTGCTGGTTCCACGGTTATTCCCTCTCTTGTTGTTCCTGTGGATTTTGTACCTCCCGTCTCCCTGTTCATCTGTGCCTGTAGTCTGTCTGTACGTTTATTTCATCTTAAAGATCAGCATCTGTGTTTGGGTCCTTCGACTTCCTGACCATGATATTGTATGATGTGGATTATCATGTAAAAACATTTATGAATACATATTTACATAGAAGGAAAAAAATGTGTGTTTCTGTCCATCTATCTATCTATCTATCTATCTATCTATCTATCTATCTATCTATCTATCTATCTATCTATCTATCTATCTATCTATCTATCTATCTATCTATCTATCTATCTATCTATCTATCTATCTATCTATCTATCTATCTATCTATCTCTGTGGTGCTCCAAAGTCAGGATTAATTGGATATTTATCATGTAGAAATACAAAATTGTGTTAAAGCTTGACTTTATTTGTGACTTGAAAAGACATTTTCAGACACCAGAAACAAACATTATTCACTTCTTTATTCAGCCAAACAACATGCGTACAACAGGTTTTTCATTGTGAATAATAATTTGAATAACGATCACAAACATTTAAAGGTGTCTCCACTCTTTCAGGGGCAGGGCTTAGCATCAGCCACAGGTTCACAACGATCCACGACGGCCCGGACTTCTCCGATCTGGACTCCATCGTAGGTCCCAGAGATGGAGGTCCACTGGGTCTCCCCGTTCTGGTACGTTCTGCTCAGCCGAGCAGTGAAGGGGATGTCAGCTTTAATCTTCCTCGCCTCCATTCGGACTTTGCAGGAGTGGTTCGGTTGAACTGAAAGCTCCACGGACACGGAGTGGCTGAGCGACTCCACCACCGTGGTTCCTCTGGAGAACTGCAGCGTCTTCTCTCCACTCAGCTCTACGCCAGCGGATCCGATAAGAGGGATCTTGGCTGTGATACTTCCTGTGATGCCCAGCATTGTGGATCGGCCGATGTTCCAGGTGGTCTCCACCTCTGAGGTCTTGGAGATGGTGACTGTTTTCTCGATGGCCTGGCACTCATTGTTGGTGACTCCGGAGATGCGCATGGTCTCAGGAGGATACTGAAAGAGGGCAACTTCGTCAATGCCATACTTGACGTCGGTGATGTGCTGGGTGTAGGCGTCCCTGTTGATGGTCAGGACCTGGTATTTTTTGTACCAGTACTCATCACCTTCCCAAGGCAGAAAGAAGGCCTCAAACTGAGAAACAACCTTTCCGAGACCATACTTGTTCTTCCCAACGTAGATGCCAACGCCAGCACAGGTTCTCACCGAATGCTGTGGCACAGAACCATAAGAATCTTCTTTCCACTCAAGAAACTCAAAGTTATCCTTGTTGGCCAGGATCTCAAATTCAGGGGCGTAGTACTCGCGATCTCCATAAGGGTATCGGCAGTACGGGCCAAGGCTGGGGTTGTAAAAACCAGCCTCACACTTGTACTTGCAGACGTAGTCGGTTCGCTCTGTGTAGCTGTTGTAGATGGCAACGGCACCATTGGGCAGAGAGCCATCCCAGGTAAGCCACTCCAGGTTCACATTATCACCGAAGACAAAGGACGAAGGTGTGTCCTGCTGCTGCTCCAAGCCCACTGGCGTTAGGGGACCAGGCACAACATGGCCGCTGCCCACTTTAGGAACCCGGTCCTCCAGCTCTGGGTTTAGCAAGGAAACTGTGTAAAAAAAGAATGACAATAAGCTTCATGGAGGTGGTTTAGTTGAAGGTTTGTATTTCATGTTTAGACTGTGATTTAATTTGTGTTCAGGTTTCAATCACATTATCCACTGGATAAAAATTATGCTTTTGTGCTTTATGAGTTCTGTAGCTACTTTTTAGTGATTGATCTTTCCTTCTTGGCAGTTTTAGTAATTTCATATTCAGAACAGACCTGGAACCAGTTACTACAACTTCTGTCTCACTATTTCCCAACTTGCCATGGTCATCTGCTTGTTGTAAAACATGTTACATCAGTGCTGTAAGTGAGCTGGTACGCACCAGTACACAGTACCAGCACTTTTTAATGTTATCCACAGAATACCAGGACTTTCTTCCAGCATTCGGCACATAGAAGACTTTTTCTGGCTTTTCCCAGCCGTCAGTACCCCCCAGACTTGAAACACGAGAGCGGCACTCTGAACTGCAACTTTGGAGAAGCAGCTTTTGATTTTTCTTTTCAGCTCATGTACATATCGGCCACATTTACTATAAAGTGGCCGATATAGTAAGTTACATGTTGTGGTTTCAAGTTTTAAACTCTGTATTCTACTCTTATAAAGACCGGTATAAAGATGTTAAACTATAACAGACGTGTTGGTACACACAACTTGTGCTTTGGTCTTACAATGGGATTCTCCTGTTTTCATTCATGCCAAAAAAAGTCTCACTAAATTATCAAACCTAAAAAGTTTCACTTAAGAAAACAAATGTAGAGAAAGGGACTCTAAGTTTCTTTCTGCAGGACTTTGACAGAAAAACATCGTCACCTTTTCTGTTCTGGACGCTCTTCTTCACAATGTCCTGCAGGCCGGCGGAGGAAACAGCCAGCAGGCCCGACAGCATCAGCAGCAAAGACAACTTCATCTGGAGAAAAAACAGACTTTTTAGTTCCTCATCAGATTCCGTTTTCTAAGCCTCCATTTTTCTTTTTATTGTGAGGGGAACATGACAAACAAGACCAGTAAGAAAAGGTGAAAGAACAGGAAGACAAAGAAAATGTGAGAACATATTATTGAAGTCCAATGTAGTCTATTAACCAGTGCAGTTTGTGTGCTGCATGATGTAGATGATAAATATGAAAATACCAATATATATAAAATATACAAAAATATGTAAAATCTGATAAGAATAAAATTAACTAACAACTACAACAACAAGGGCAATTTTTTTTTAAATTGCCGTATTACCATTGATTGTAGTAATTATGAAAAAAACAATTATTAATCATTACAAATTTTGAATAGCAAAAATAAATGAAAAAGTAAAACCGTCAATTAAATATAACAGTAAAATAGTAAATAAAAAAGGGCAGTTTTGTTTCTAGTTTCCATTTTGAGCAACTTTCAACATGGATGAAAATATGTTGAAATTGTGTTAGAAAAAGCAGACATTTGCCCTGGTTTTATTTTAATAATTGTAATTTTGTTTAAATGTTTAAACAAATAAAAAGAAATCTGTATAAGACTGACATTTTATTTATAGGAAATATCAAAGAGCTCAAGTTTTACAATGAATTTATGCCCAAAAGTATTTTTTAATTAAAAATCTTAATTTAATATATTTAAAGTTTAATTGCAACAGTAATGAAATTCTTGACTCTCAATATTTCTGTTATATTTGGAGTTAAAGTTGTTTGTATGTAATGTTTATTGAATTCTTCTGACTTCTGCATGAATGAATATCTCAATATTAACTATTACCCACTACAGTATCAGTGTATATATATATATATATATATATGCATATATGTATTTATTTAGTTATATATAATTAAAAATAAACTAAATTTGTTTAAAAGAAATGACAGAAATAACTAAATGAAGTTATTATTGTGTGATTAATCACTGGAAATAAAGAAATATCTCAAGAGTTTAAATAAGCAAACAAACATTTTGACCCAGTTGGTTGTAGTTTCTCTGGTTTTGAGGATACCTGAACCGTTTCTGAAGAACTGAAGGTAAAACAAGCTGAACAGAACTCACCTTTCCGGTCCCGTCCTCTCTGGTGAATCTGGCTCTGCTCTGACCTGAGTTTATATATCTGCTTTACGGCTCAGTCATAAAACAGCCATGACACTCTCACTGTGTCGGACTTAGACTAATAAACTGGTGCGCAAAGATTTCCTGATGGTTTGGGATTAATTTCTCAACATATGAAAAAAATTAATTTTTGCTTGTTCAACCAAGACTTTTGATTACAATCTTTTCACAGATTTTTAAACCCTTTATTCCCCTGCAGGCAGACATACTGAACATTATTCAGGCAGTTTCCAGCGGGGTTCTGTTGCGTGATTATTACCAACGAACGACTTACCTTCAGCAAAAAAAATTCTTAGGATCTTTGATGAAAATCTGATTCATTTTCAGACAGGACACAAAAGTGGAATTTTCACATATTAATTCAATTCATCTTATTTATAGCAATAAATGGCAACAAATGTCATTTCAAGTCTCATTTACAAAAAAAAAAAAAACTTTTTCAAATCAATTCTGTTACATTTGCGTAATTAATTTCAGTCCCAGTCTAACATTCAGTGCCATCACAGAGTTCTGTTTGATCCGGTCGAACAGAACCTACAGATTGAGCTCAGACACCCAGAGAAAACTCGAGGCCACAGAGGACAGCAGAGACTGGAATTTAATCTGAAACAACCTAAACATGCATGACAATTAGCGCCACACAAGCAGAAAAAAACAACATACAGCTGAAATATTAACATTAGCAGCAAAATGTGGAAATTTCTGCCCAATAATAGGAATGTGACGTTGTTGCTATTGGACGTGTCGGGAGTAGATGGTACTGCATGTTTATTTATTGTCTTCTGCCTACCCTAGATTAGTTGGTGGAAGCAACAGGTCCTGCAGGGAACCCCAGACCTCCATCTCCCCAGCATCATCCTGCAGCTCATTCTGGTGGATCCCAAGGCATTCCCAGGCCAGACGGGATATATAGTCCCTCCAGAAAGTCCTGGGTCTTCCCCAGGGGTCTCATCCGAGTGGGATGGGCCCAGAAAACCTCCAAAGTGAGACACCAAGGAGGCATCCTGATCAGACGTCCAAACCACCTGAACAGACCCCTTTCTATGTGGAAAAGCAGCGGCTCTACTTTGGGCCCTTCACCCCATCTCTTAGGCTGAGCCCACAGCCTTCTGAAGAAAGCTCATGTCAGAGATCTTGTATCCAGAATCTAGTTCTTTAGGTCCTGATCCAGACCTCGTGACTACAGGCCAGGAACGTAGAGAGAACAGTAAATCAAGAGCTCAGCTCTTTCCTCACAACAGAGCGCATTACTCCAGATGAAGCCACAACCTGTCTGTTCATCTCTCCTTCTGTCCTCCTATCACTGGTGGACAAACATCAAGATGCAAAACGTCCTCTTCTAGAGGCAGAGACTGGTCCCCGACCCAAAGGGGCAGTCGGCCTTTTTCCGGTCAAGGATCTCAGACTTAGAATAGAAAGACATCAAGAAGCAGATTCATAGCAGTTTGAGAAGAAAGCTCAGCTCCTGAAAAATGCCCAGAATCCTCCTTCCACCAAACTTTACACTTGGGACAATAATTCAGAGGAGTACCACCAAACCCAGACTGGTCCATCAGATTGTAGATGGAGAAGCATAAGTCATCCCTCCAGAGAACGCACCTCCATCGCTCTGAAGGCCACATGAAGCTTGGAGATCTGCAGCAGAAAGTTGGTGACCTCTGCCCTCTGTGCTCCTCCCGCTCCATCAGTTTACATGGCCGACCACTTCCTGACTGAGTCGCTGTCGTTTCCAGTCGTTTTCACCTTATTTTCACACCACTGACAGCTGACTGGGGAATATTTAAGAGCAGATTTCATGACTGGACGTGTTGCACAGGTGGCTTCCTGTCACAGAACCACACTGGAGTTCTCTGAGGTCCTGAGAGCGACCCGTTCCTTCAAAGACGTTCATAGAAACAGTCTGCAGACCAACCGGCTTGACTTGTTACCCCCGTGGCCATGAAGGTAACTGGACACCTGATGTTAGTAATTTGGATGGGAATGCTCTTGGTGATGTGGTGTATATACTGTATTGTTTCTATTAGCAATCAGCTCTCAGGTCTGAAACGTCAGCAGTCACATTAATGTTGAGCTTGATTGTCCTTCGTTAACATTCTTCATCTGTGACCTTGATCCCAGGACTCATCATAAAGTTTTGACAGATAAGATAAAGAAAGAGAGACACTTTGGGATTATCACCCTGACAGAAGATAGACTAATAAAGCAGTTTGTTAATCAGTTCGTTTTGACCTGCTATAACCACCGCTTTGTCAGCATTCAGCAGAGTTATTGCAGGGCACGTTATTGCAGGGTTTACAGGTAGCACAGACGGATTTAATGTTATTATCTAATATTTAGCTTCACCTGCTGGATATTTAAGACATTCACTAACTGACCAGTCTGTCCATAACGATTTTCATCATGTTGTTGTAATTCCAGAGGTTTCTAATTAGGTCGAGCGTACTTTTTAGATCACGTCAAATTCAGTTCCATCCAATAAAACCTTATTAATCCCAAAGGGAAATTAAATGTCTGTGTAACTCATGTTCTGCAGGTTTCTTCGCCGAGTTGTTCTAGATGGTGACGGCTGCAGGCAGGAGGATCTCCTGTAGCGGTCTGTCTTTGTCTCCCAGCGGATCTGGAGACGCCTCTGACTGAAGACTTGTTGATGTTGTACAGACTCATGAAGAAGATGCTCGAGGTTGTTTATAATGTTCTTCATTTTATAAAGAATACTTCTTTGCACAACCATCTCCAGAGGTTCTAGAGGAGAACCCAGAACAGAACCAGCCTGCTTTATCAGCTTGTTGAGCTTCTTTGAGTCAGTTGCTCTGATTCTTTTACCCCAGCAGATGATGGAGGAGGAGATCACGCTCTACACAACCGACTTCTGGAAGATCTGCAGCATCTTGCTACAAACCCTGAAGAATCTGAGCGTCCTCAGGAAGTCCAGTCTGCTCCGTACCTTCTTCTAGACGGCTTCACTGTTGTGTCTTCAGTCCAGGCTGTGGTCCAGGTGAACACCGAGGTATTTATACTCCTCCTCCACCTCCCCTTCTTCTCCCAGGATGGTAATAGTGTTGCTGCTATTCCTGTGTCTCCGGAAATCTACAATCATCTCCTTTGTTTTATTCAAGATGAGATGATTGTTTCCACATCATGACAGCTGTCTGTCCTCAGCCGGGTGTCCATATGTGATGTGTCCAATGATTTAGGGTCATCCGAGTATTTCTGTAGATACCAGGAGTCTTCTTGTACCTGAAGTCTGAGCTACAGGCTGAAAAAGGAGTAATGAGAGTACAGTCTCCTGTGGTGCTCATGGGCTGCCATCATATCATTTTTAGTCAATCAGCTCAGTTGAAGCATTTTTAAATTCAATGTCTAGTGTTTATTTTAATTTGTCTAGTAGGGTTTCATCAGAACCAGATGTGCATGAAAACTTTAATTAACTTCTGCATGCTCATTTACATTGATACTCGTCATTATTATAACTATAAAAGACTCAGGAGCAGAAAATCTACCAGTGTGACTTTGTTTTGTTGCCGATGGGGATAAATCACAGGCAGACGTAGCAGGAGGACTCGACCCCTTTCTCTAAAGGTTTAAGGTCAGTGGCTACATTGGTGAAAGGATAAGTTTATGTCAAGGTGAAGATGAAGAGGAAGAAGAGGTTCATGTATATTTAAGGGAATGAAGGATGATATTGGGGCAACAAATAAATTAGTTAGTTAGTTATGATTTTATATTACTTTTCTCTGTGTAATTTGTGTTGTTTCTTTTAATTATGATGACTGCTTTTACCATTTATTGTTTTTACATGTACAGTGACCTTGAGTGTTTTGAAAGGCGCTTGAAATAAAATGTATTATTATTATTATTTAGTTGTTAAAAAACACTCACATATGTGACGATTAGAATTGTAAAACTATACTGCATGTGCATCTGTCTCTAATTATTTAAATGTCAATTATTTATTGAAGACCCAGTGTAATAAATAATTATGGGAATAATTTTATTTTTTAAGAATTCATTATATGGTGAAATATTTTTTTCCTTTACTGTATTTATTGCAGCACATGCATTTATGTTATTTATGAATTTCTTTAATTTGTGAATTCATTTTCTCTATCAAACTCCATCAAAATCAAGTGGGCGGGGCTAAAACTGACCCTTATTTGGTCTGCAGTTTACTTATCAAATTTACCTAATTAAGTTCAGTTTGTTTATAAGCGGCAATGCACAACAAACTGAGACCCGGAGCGAACCCACGCATGCACAGGGAGAACATGCAGGCTGGGATTCAAACCCAGGATGTTCGTTGCTGCGAGGCAGCAGCACTACCAACTGCTCAGGGGCAATCCTTTTGCCCCTGAAATATTTTATGTTTTATTTATATTCATATTATATATTATGTGTATTATATTTATTTTTATGTATTATACATACATTTTCATCACATAATCATTCGTTTATTGAAATGCATCCCTTAGGGCCTCTTTTAAATGTTCTGTTCTTCCCTTCCATCTCCCAGACCCAAACTGAAAGTGCCATTTTCTGCCGCCACGCTAGATGGCGCTGTGGTTCCACGCAGAGAATGGAAGCCTGTCTGTTAGCTTCACCTTGACTAGCGGTGGTCAAAGCTTTGCGTTTTCTTCATGTTCTGATGAATTATTGAAACCGATCGCTTTAAATTTAAAGCCGAATGAGGACCGGATGGTTTTTCGGTAGATTCTGCTCGTTTTTCTCGCACTTCTTTGAGAAGCTGCCGAGCTTTGTCGCGATGAGGAGACTTTTAACCAGAATTATCAACAGAGTTCTGCTGGACGCGTCGTTTACCCCGGCGATGACTGGAGGTGAGGCGGAGATTCACACAGAGGGACGCAGAAAGCTGGTCAGTTTCATCCCTCCTCCTCTAAACTGGCTGCTTCCAGTCTGACACGTTTTAAATTAACTGTTATTTAAATAACTCACTGATCCAATGACAGCTATCAGCCCATCCAACCAAACCCCATTCAACAATCAGCGAATTAAGGAGTTTTGAAGGTTTCTATAATTGATGTGTGAAATACCTGGAATGTTTTTGAAAATCCCAATAATTTATACAACTGCATCACTTCGGCATAGGTTTATCTCACTTAATTACACAATTATGCAGGATATTATCTTTCTAATTACTGTTTCCGTTAGCCCGGACATAGACTTCCCTTAAAAAGTATTCGCATCCTTTGGTGTGATCTAACCACTGAGCTATATAATAGCTCAGTGGATCTAACCCTCTGGCCTCAAAGGTTCGTTAGAGAACGTCACTCAGAGAGGCTGAAGAAGACATAACCATGGATGCTTCAGATTTTTACCAGAAATGTTAAAAAGTATTCTTCCTCCACCTTATTTTCATGTATTTCTTCTTATTGGTCCATCTCATAAGTATTTCGAGCATCAGCTATTCTGTTGGAATAACAATAGATGTTCAAGACATATTTTGACTAAAAGTTAAAGTGTTTTTGGTGCATTAGCAGCATCAACACCCAGCATTCGTGTGAATTTAGGTATGATACCTAAATTTACACTAATGGTGGGTGACACGATAAAATTAATAACCTCTAATTAATTTAGCATCTGATTAATAGCAAAAAAATAAGTAATTTTTATTTTTGTTTAGTTCCTGTTTGATGAAAACAAGACATTAAAACATTGACCTAGTCAGTCTGCAGATGCTGAAGTTGGTATCACATTTGGTGCTTGAATAAAGGGCCGTTCCACTGCTTTTAGGGAGTCTGAAACACTATTAATTATCTTTAGCTCAGCATTTTGAACACTTGGACTGCTCAAACCTGGCCTGCTAGGAACCAAGAATTTGATATTCAGTGAGATCGTGTTCAGAGGAATTGTGCTGAAAGAAAATGTCCTGCAGATCCCAAAGTTATATTGTTGTTGATTGATTTAGGATTTCTTTGGCTAAAGTTTGAGATTAAAAGATGGTCTTGACCTGAGGTGGAGCACAGTGCTAATTAAAAATTCAGTTTTGTTCAGATGAAACGTTTTAAAGACAATAAATTTTGATCAATCTGCATTCAGGGTTCAGTCCAACATGGGGTTCAAAAATGTTCTCAAACATTTAAATACTTTGTCTTAAAAAACAGTGAAGTTTCTGTTCAGCTCACAAGGTGTGTTTTTAGGAATCTTGATGAGTAAAATAACTCTACATTTGATTCGTCTGAGGAGTTTAGAGTTTGAACTAGGATTTTTAAAATGTGTATAAAGGTCTTAAATGTTTATATTTGGTGAAATAACTTGATTGTTATTTCAGCTTTTAACTTTTTGTTCTTTGTCATTTTTCTCTTCATAGAAGGTACACCTGGTCTGGCGTTCTGTTAGCTGTGACATCATCAGGGGAGGCAGATCATCCACTATTACCATCTAACATAGAAAGTACTCCTGGGTCAATGTGAGCTTCTGAGCTTTCTGTGTCTCTGCTCTGTCTTCTCTAAGCCCCAGTGGGTCGAGGCAGATGAGCGTTCACACTGAGCCTGGTTCTGGTTCTGCTGGAGGTTCTCCTCCCTGTTAAAGGGGAGTTTTCCTCTCCACTGTCGCTTCATGCATGCTCAGTATGAGGGATTGCTGCAAAGCCATCAACAATGCAGACGACTGTCCACTGTGGCTCTACGCTCTTTCAGGAGGAGTGAATGCTGCTTGGAGAGACTTGATGCAACCTGCTGGGTTTCATTTTTTTTACAGAAAATATTAACTCCCTTCTGGTTTCATAAATTCATGAAAATGTTTTAAAGGAGAAATATTTCTGGAGAAATGGAGCAAAGACATTTATTTGATTAAATCCAGATGGAAAAATAGGGAACAGAGAGTCCCAGTTTTTAGGTCTTTGCTGCATCTAAAAACCCGACTGGTGCTGTCAGAGCTCAGCTCAGTTTCTGTGTGCCGGTCAGGTGGTGGGACTGGGGAACCCGGGGATGGAGGGTACCAGACACAGTGTGGGGATGGCGGTCCTCGGAGCGCTCGCCGCCCGGCTCGGTGTGGCCGACCGTTGGCACGGCGACCGCCACGTATCCGGTGAGGTCATCCTGTCGGAGGTCCAGCAAACCCGCTTGGTTCTGCTCCGTCCGAGGCTGCTGATGAACGTCAACGGGGTGTCGGTGGCCAAAGCAGGTGAGGTCATCTGTTGGGGGGGGAGGGGGCTGTCAATGGGCTCATTTAGCGTCTGTGTTTGGCCCTGATTGTTCTGTCCAGAGCACAGCTGGACTCAACGCTCATCATTTTATACAGAACGATACAAACATCAGAAATTTAGCGTCTCACTGTTCTGAACTCGGAATCAGTTTGGGTTTTATTCCCTTATTAACTGTTTTAAAGAGGTTTTCCATCAACAATTTTCTGATTAGAACTGAGAACTTCTTATGTTTTTTAGTTATTTCAGAAGAATTAACATTAGTTTTAATGTTTATGTGACTAGACTATTAGTTGTTTGTTTCTCTTTATTTTAGCTGGTTCTTCTAAAAGGATCAAGATACACAAAAGTTCAGTTTAAATTATTTGCACATGTTTGTTGATGTTCTTTTCCAGCTGGAAAATATGGCATCAGACCTGAGGACATCCTGCTGGTCCACGATGAACTGGACAAACCTTTGGGGAAAATCGCCATCAAGCATGGAGGAAGTGCCAGGTGGGCTTTCTCTCCTAATTTTCATAATCAAATACTAACTGTTGAATGATACAGGAAGTGATTATCGATGCTTGTTATAAAAAGTCCCTTTAGATCTATGACGGTAATTAACTGCACAGAAAATGGATAAAATATTGAGATCTGAAAGGCTCAGGAACATTTTACCTGCATCGTATGATGGCCAGCAGGGGGCAGTGGGGAGCTCAAAGATCAGCGTCTCTTCCATGGTTCAACTGAACAGCGACAGAACTGCAGTGATGAGATGCAGAGGTGGGCAGAGTAGCCTAAAACTGTACTAAATTGTAAGAATAGCTCTACTTCAACATATTTATATTCAAGTAAGAGTAAAAAGTAGTCAGCCAAGAAATTACTCAAGTCAAGAGTAAAAAAAATATTTAGTACGAAGGTTACTCAGGTACTGAGTAACTAATCATGGCAGCTGATGATTTTATATTTAAAAATAATGTAATCAGACAGACAAAAATGTAAAAGCAAATCCTGGTATGTTAAAGACAAAAGAAAAACTTTTCTAAATTATTGTTAAACTTGAAAGCAACACTTACATCAGTTATTGTAGTATTTTAGAACAGTAGTATTTTACTTCCAATAATAATATCTACTGTTTATGTGCATTCATCTGACCTCCAAGTGACTCAATGAGATCAGCAGGTAGAAAATAACATTAAAATAACAAAGTTTATGTACAAATAAGAAGTCTCACTTTAGCATAAACTCTAGTTTTTTTAACTCTCTGGTGCATTTTGGTTAAAACTAGTTTGTTCTTTATTAATTAAGGCGTTACTCACAGCAAGTAGAGCAGCCAGACATTTTACTCGGGTAAGAGTTGTATAATACTTGAGCAATAATACTCAAGTAAAAGTAAAAAGTACAGTGCAGTAAAACTACTCCTAAAAGTACATTTTGTTCCAAAAGTTACTCAAGTAAATGTAACTAGTTACTACTAAGGGTTTTTAAAGGCCTTCAGCTCCTTCTATCACCAGAGGATTAGTTGAGTCCTCGTTTCTGGGACAAAGTGGCGGTTGATCGCCGTCCAGGCTGGACGCTGTAGGACCGTCCCTGGTTCCTGATCTTGTTTGTGGCATTCCAGTACAGGAGCCCAAGTGTAGTTGGGGGGGTCGGGGTCAGCTCCGCCCCAATCGGAGGAGTTCCAGTACCTTAGTGTTTGTTTGGGTGGAGCAGGAGAAGGATAAATGTGGCCGTCGTCTGCAGTCCTGCAGGCGCTGCTCTGGTCTACCTTTAGGACAGAAGCAGGTGAGATCCTGGATGTCCAGGGTGAAAGGGAGCTACGAAGAGGAGCCACTGCTCCTCCACATGAAAAAGGTCAGCTGGTAACTCCAAACTCTTCTTCTTCTTCCCAGAGGCCACAACGGAGTGCGCTCTTGTGTCGACTGTCTTCAGACCGATGTAAGAAACTCCCAGCAGGACTTTCCATTGAACACAAACTCAGTTCTCTGACTCTTATCACCATAATAAACCAGAAGTAGGAAGAACAGACGGCAGAAATGTTTGACGCCTTCAGCTTTTGCCTCACAGACGCTCTTTCCTTCCTCCTCCTCCTCCAGGTGATGCTCAGACTCCGGGTCGGGATCGGCCGGCCGTCGGGGAAGACCTCTGTGGAGCGTCACGTCTTGAGTCGCTTTTCTTCCGAGGAGCAGAAGGTTCTGGAGTCTGTCCTGGTCCAGAGTGTGGACCTGCTCATCTCCCAGCTCTCACAGCAGGACTCCCCGTCCGCCCCCTCCTCACCAGCAGGGGGCAGAGCAGCAGCAGCAGCAGCACCGCAGAGGAAGCAGAAGGAGGTCTGAGGACCACCCAGCTGCTCAGATCTGAGGCTGCAGAGTTTGGCTGTTTTCCTCAGACGGCGGCAGGAATCAGAAACCTGACGTCTCTCCGTGTCTGGCAGGAGAAAGGAGGCCTCCTGTAAGCAGACAGGAAGCGCTGCAGCGGGAGGAGACACGGTTCCAGTGGGAAGAACCAGGAAGTCCATCAGAGGAGAAACATCCTCGGCTCAGATTGAGTCCTACAGTCTTTGTCCATCTCATGCTGTTTTTATGTCAGACGTTTGTTACAGAGAAATACATTTTTTCAGCCATGATGACCACAAGGTTTCTCTGGTTTAATAAATGATAAAAACAGTATAAAAACACAGATTTATACTGGTAATCTCCACATTTTCACCATTTCCACAGGTAAGGATAGACATTGGCGTCTTCCCTAAAATCAAGATCTGTTTCCATAAATGTCCAAGCTTCAAAACTCAATCAAACCAAGAAACTTCGCTTTCAGGTCCGTTGCTCAGAGGAAGTCTGACGTGAAGAGAAGAGCTGCTCTCCAGAAAAGGCACGGATCATCGTGGTAACCCGACCCAGACTTTTGGTGCAGTGGTTATCACTGTCGCCTTGCAGCAAGAAGGTCCCACAGAGAGTCTGCATGTTCTCCATGTTCAAATGTGGTTTCTCTCCAGGTACTCCAACTTCCTACCAGTGGACTGTTGGGTTCAATGGGATTTAGAAATGGCCCTGAGGTATGATTACGTTGTTGTTCGTCCCTTTGGCCTGATGAGCCCTGGTGCTTAGCACCATCCCCACTGGGATAATCAGGTGTAGACATTTAATGGCATAGTTTTCTTTTTAGGTTCTTCATTCTTATACATTTCCATCATTAAGTAAAGTCATAAAAAGAAACCTCCACCTCAGACTGGTTAGTAGTTGGTTTGGCCTTTTTCTGGACCAGAAACCAGGAATGTGGATTATTCCAGTCAGATTAGGAGCCACCATGGTGACCCTGTTGTGTTTATTATAAGGTAATGAGAAAAACTGGATAAGAGACAACATAAAGTTATTTTCCTTCACTGTTTGTTCATCTTTTAAAATTCCAGTATTTAGGTTAGTGTATTTTAAAACAGTTTTTTGAAGGCCCCTCTTTGGATGATTTTGCTGCATCTTGCTTCATTTTCAGTCCAGTAGTTGAACATTTTCAGATGAAGGTGTTTGACCTGTTTAGCCACTTAACCTAAAAGGCAACAGTTTATCATCTGGAGGATAAAATCTGAGCCACAACAAAAAGCTGTTGACCCAGAGCTCGGTTCCTCCTCTTCTGTGGGCGACACTGAGCCGTTCCTCTGCCCCTCTCTGTTTTGTCCTGCCTGATGTGGCTCTTCTGACTTCCAGCGTATCGATTTCCCTTTTCCGATTGTCACACTAATTACATTCTCAATCAATTAGTTGTCTTTAACGAGCAGCATCGCTCCGAGAGGCGCTCTGCGTTCTCACACTGTGCAGAATGCCAGCAGAGGGACGAAGCTGCGGCGGGGGAGGTGTCGCGTGGAAAAAAGGAGCGTATAAGCCAGCGGAAAGAGGCTGGCGGGCTGCTGAATGAGGCAAATCGATACAAAGGAGGCCGGTAGATTGCGATGGAGGGCTGAAGAAGAAAGGCCAGCGAGAAACAAAAGGGGGAAAACATTGTTTGTGTGAGGCCTTCTGTCCTGCTGTAGCTCAGAGTCACAAAGGCTGCAGGGACACACTTATGGATCTGAGGGTGGTGGTGGGGGGGGGGCGCACACATATATGCACTCTCAACACCCCTCACCCTTCTAAAAACTCCCATCTTTCTCTGCTGTGACCCCGGTGAGCCACCCTTCGCCTCCATCAGGCCACTTTCCCAGCCTCTCCTCCGCTTCAGGAGGCCTCAATAACTTTTCTTCTGCAGGGATCAGAGGTCAGCAGCAGGCTGGACACCAGTGCCTTTAGAGAAGACCTTCAATTTATTCAGAGATGGGAAATCTCCCCCCTCTGCTCTCCGGCCAGGATTGGCTGCCTGTTGGGGGGTCTCTGCAGAGTGACAAAGCTCCCCCGCTCTGACTCCAGCAGCGGTGAGGAGGCTAATTCAGAGGATCTCCGCTGACCTTTGTCTACACAAAGATTTAAGACGCCCCTCATTTCTTCCTGTTTTACCACCAAGCAGCCTTTCTTTTAAAGTTGTCTTCAGCGGTAGCTCCACGAGATTTCTGAAGGTATCTAAAAATCAACCATCATGAAAACCATTTAAAAATGTTGAAGATCAGACACGTGTCTTTTTTTAATTTATTTTTCCCATTTTCTTCCAATCACTCTGAATTTTTTGTAATCTTTTAAACTGGTTTTGATCCATAGATCTCCTGAAGATCCTTCAGAGCTTTTTCTGAAACCTTTGGACCTTGGCTGTTTGTGCGCTGATTTTCAGTCCCCTCCTCCACCATTTACAGAGGAATCTTCTTGGATTGTTGAGCCACGTGGATAAAAAAAATGTGCAGCTACTGCAGGAAAATAAAACCTCAGGAATCCTGGAGTACGGAGCCCTAGAGGGGTCATCGCAAAATGTTTTGCATGTTGAGAGAATGTGCGCACGTTTAACTATAGTGTGAGCTCATTTTACTAAATTGAGCTCTCATTTTAAGCATAGTAAAATGAGGGCACAATTTATTAAACGAGTGCATTATTTACTCAAACGAGAGCACAATTTAGTAAACATGGTTATAGAACATCGTGTGCACGATCTACTTAAACGTGGCCACAATATGTAAAATGTGAACTCAATATTGTCTAAAAAGTGTGTTCGAATAAGTTTTATTAATTCGAGGACTCAATTAAAAGAAAACGTGCTCACAAATTATCACAACCTGAAAAAAAATATCACTTAAACTGAGCTCTCCCGGGCTCCGTACTGGAGAAATGTTGATCAGGAACTCTCTGAGTTTGTTACACTGATATAAAACCCGAGGGATGGGTTGGGACTTTTGTGCAGGAGCAGGTCCATCATGGACATGTTGAAGATTCTTGATAAAAAGCTGTTTTAATTTTTTGAAAAAGGTCAGATCGGAGGTGTTCAACCTTCATTCCAGCCGTCACATCTCTTTTATTACACTATAACTACTAAAGGTCTGGTTGTGTAGTTAAGAGGCTCATAAGAGTCGTTTCAACATGAAAACCAAATTCACTTGTTTATTTTTTTAGAACTCCCAATTATCCTTTATTGTCCATATTTACTTCCATGGGTGAATTACACCTTCAGCCGTTAAGGGTTTATTTCTTATTTTTCTTCCAAAGTCTCTGGAAGAACTGGACCAGTTCTGGTTTCCCATGGCAGAGGTGTCTGTTCCAGTGAATCTGGGCCCGTTAAAGATTCGTTTCTCATTCTTCTCTCCGACGAGCAAGCATTAATGACTTGTCCTTTTCCCTTTCAAAGCAATAATCTCCAGTGATCTGAGGCCTCAAGCTCTAAATTATTCTTACAGAGACAAGAAAAGGCAGCAGCGGGGCCCTTCAGGAGACAAATGAGCGTCCAGCGTGCAGAGACGTTCCCAGCAACGGAAATGTTACCTCACTGTACAAAAGGGAAGCTGGAAGAGATGGAGGGGTTTTCAGGAGAAGCCCGTTGGGTGATTTATCCTCCAACTTCTTCTCCAACGGTTTTTACATTTGGCTGCAAGCTGATGGATCTTCAGAGCTGCTCAAAGCTAAAATTTAAAAATGAATCACAGACGACCATTCTTCTCACATTTTACCTTTTTGTTCTGATGTTTAAAGGATTTTTTTTTTGTGTTGCTTAAGGAGGGCTCTGTGGAGTAGTTCTGAGGAGTGGAGCTGACAATTACTTGTTGTGTACCATCCGAAATAACTCAAATTTCAAGCCAGCTGAAATTAAATGTTATTTATATAGCTCCAGGTCACATCATGTCATCTCAAGGCTCTTTCCAAAGTCAGACTCCATCAGATCCTCCAGGTTGGTGAGAAAGTTTCCTCTCTAAGGAAACCCAGCAGGTTGCATCAAGTCTCTCCAAGCAGCATTCACTCCTCCTGAAAGAGCGTAGAGCCACAGTGGACAGTCGTCTGCATTGTTGATGGCTTTGCAGCAATCCCTCATACTGAGCATGCATGAAGCGACAGTGGAGAGGAAAACTCCCCTTTAACAGGGAGGAGAACCTCCAGCAGAACCAGAACCAGGCTCAGTGTGAACGCTCATCTGCCTCCACCCACTGGGGCTTAGAGAAGACAGAGCAGAGACACAGAAAGCACAGAAGCTCACATTGATCCAGGAGTACTTTCTATGTTAGATGGTAATAGAGGATGATCTGCCTCCCCTGATGATGTCACAGCTAACAGAACGCCAGACCAGGTGTACCTTCTATGAAGAGAAAAGAGAGAGAGAACAAAAAGTTAAAAGCTGAAATAACAACAAGCAATGCAGATTGGAGAACAGTAGGAGAACTCAGCAGAGTGAGAGAAATAGTCCCTGATGTCCTCCAGCAGCCTAAGCCTATAGCAGCATAACTATAGAGGTAGCTCAGGGTAACATGAGACACTTTAACTAGAAGCTTTGTCACAAAGGAAAGTTTTAACATTAGTCTTAAAAGTAGACGGGGTGTCTGCCTCACGGACCAAAACTGGGAGTTGGTTCCACAGGAGAGGAGCCTGATAGCTAAAGGATCTGCCTCCCATTCTACTTTTAGAGACTCTAGGAACCACCAGCAGACCTGCAGTCTGAGAGTGAAGTGCTCTGTTAGGAACATACGGGGTAATCAGAGCTCTGATATATGATGGAGCTTGATTATTAAGGGTTTTATACGTTAGAAGAAGAATTTTAAATTCTATTCTTGATTTAACAGGAAGCAAATGAAGGGAAGCTAAAATTGGAGAAATATGATCCCTCTTGTTGATTTTCATCAGAACTCTTGCTGCAGCATTTTGGATCAGCTGAAGACTTTGAAAAAAACATTATTATCCATCTCAACATTTAAAAGTGACAAGTAAAAGTGAAGATTCTGCAGATGTCTTTTTTCATTTGAAACGAAGTTCCCTCAAAATATCACATCCCACTTTGACTTATCCTCCTGTGGGCTTTGCCACAATAATGAGCGTAAGCTGCCATTAGTTTTCCCCCTCAGTGCCAAATGAAGGGAAGAGCGCTGAACTGCAAGTTATTTTAACTTCTGGTCCCTCCAACCGGTGGGTGAATTTCTAATATTCACCTTACCAAAACAGAAACTACGGACACTTGCCTGGGTAAGATTTGGACACAAAGTGCAACTTATACAACATCTCCCAGATGGAGCCAGGGTTCTAACTATTTATCCCATTATATGGTCTTTCTTCTCTGCCTCCAGGTGCCTGTTCTCAGGATCAGAGGTTTCACAGTAAACACGCCCCTTCCTTGTTATGGATCACAGATAAACTCTTTGTAAATCAGCGTCTCAGATGAAGTCCGGCATGTTACCTACTTTGCACATAAAGGATGTCTAGTTAATTAGCAGATAAGTTGATGGTCTCCAATGTCACAGGATTTTACAAGAAGCATCTTAAAGATACACTAAATACAGTTAATACGCACATAGTAATATAATCCCATTGCTTTATGATTAATACACAGAGTAATAAAGCTTTATGGCTTAAAGATTACAGAATATAAAAGATCTCAACATTTTTCCTACATAGCCCGTGCGTTGCGTTAGTTTGAAGTGACCATAGGGTCATGTCAGAAAGCTAACAGACAGATTCAAGGCCAAGACACACCAAATCTGAATTAACGGCAAAACCAACGGATAATAAGTTCATATGAAGTCGTAGAAATTACACCTGGTTGAAGTGAATGTGGCCCCGCAGGCTCACCTGCGGTTCTACTCAACTGAGTCTGCGTAGCTCCAACCCAGGTAGATCCCGGTCTATCGTTGGTCGGAGCTACGCAGCAATTTGATGAGAAAGTCACGAGACAGTAAAGTACAACACATTCGCTTTGGGGAAAACACAAAATTAAATATCAGAACCACAAGGTAAACGGTACAGGTTTGTCCCTATATGGGTTCGTCTGGAAACAAATAATCAATACAACGTTTTAGTAAACAGTCTACTTGGACATGGTAGGAGCTCAGAAGTACAACAAACGTATAAGAAAGTTAAGCAGCAATCTCCTTTGAGGTTTTTGCAGCAACTGCAGCTTTATGTCGACCGGCCTGTTTTTGCTGGCGGAGCGTCCGTTATAGACCCTGGTTGGATGAATTCTGTTGGGTTTTACTGGGATAAATGGAAAAATTGGGACTGGTTTCAAATTAAATTGGACATTTTTTTTTAGAATTAATTTTAATGGCTCAACTTTGAATGCCAACAAGCTGAATAAATGGATCTGTGTTGAACTGGTCTACTTTAAACTGGGACTATAATGATCTGGGTTAGAATTGGATGCTTGTGTTGGATTAAATCGAACTGTGGTGAATTTAACTGGGTTAAAATTGATTAGAACTGGACTTTGTATTTAAACAGGAACTATGCTGAGTTTGGCTGGAACAGCCATTAAATTGATGTTTTGTTGATTATTACTGAATTAAATTATATCTTGAAATTATTTGTTCTTTAACTGGATTAAATTGTATTTCATTGAAATAAACTGGGTCTTATTTAAATGTAACTTGAACAGATTTTTATGTACCTGTTCATATTAAACTTGTTATATTTTCTGAATGCAACGAAGTGATGTTCTTTCTTAAAAAATGTAAACAAACTAAAGAATTAATAATTATGAATACGCTGAGATATCTTTTTTCTGTAATTAATGCATGCTTATATAGAACCTAATTATTACAAAGTACATAGATATGTTGCTATTTTGTGACTTGTTTCATGTAACAAACTTTGAATAAATATTACATCAATATTATTCTCTTTAATTTAAAACATTTAATAAATGTACACTGCAAAAAGGAACTAAAAATGAGTACAATTGTCTTGAAATCAGTGTATTTGTCTTTGATTTGAGCAGGTAATCAGAATCAAGTTTATTGCCAAGTAGGTTTGCACTTACAAGGAATATGACTTAGCGTTGATGGTGCAGACAAAAACAAAACAAGACTATTTGCCAATGGAATGACTATTTTGACCCGTATAATAAGAAAATTAGATAAAATGTACTTGCAATAAGATGTTCCTATTTCAAGTACAAAAATCTTATTCCATTGGCAGATTAACTTGTTTACCTGATCAAATCGAGGACAAATACACTAATTTCAAGAAAATTTTACTTACGTTTAGTACCCTGTTTAGTTTTAATGTTTATTTAAAGTAGGGATATTTTTTTAAATGTAGCAAATAAACATAAATGAAAGCTAATGCTTTCTTTAATTGATTTTAACATGAGTCTTTCCTCCTGTAGTGATGGGAGCCACAGACACTGCATGGAGTCCGTTGTTAATTGTTGCCGTTGTCGTCTTTCTGCATCGCCTCTTCAGGCCGAGTGAGGACGGCGTCACTCACACAGCTGTGGTGATGATGCAGTACAGTGCGTCGGTGTTGCCAAGCACTGAACGGAGAACTTGACAATTCAACCAGACATGGCGTCGCGCTTAAAAGGTTCATTGTGAAGTAAAACAAACATAAAGGTCCTGATGAGTCCAGAGTGAGCAGGTAGACTTAGACGGCTTTTTTTTTTGTCATTTTGTATGCACAAAGTGCGTACAGAACTAAATTTCATTTGCATACAGCTTGAAAAATCACAGTAAATTGCACTAAATTTCAGGATAAAGATGCAGCAGCAATTTATGTAAACAGGCAGAACAGACGATGGGCTGAACAGGAAGACGCAAACTGCCTGATCATGGCTGAACGAGCTGAATGTGAGCAGAATCTTGAGGCAGGTGTCGCGATGGAGGTAGACGAGTCCAAACAGGGTCAGGTAGGAAAGAAAACCAGAAACAGTCCAGGGTCGGGACCAGAGTCATAAGCTGACGAGGTGTGCAGCGAGAGCAGAGACAGGTCAGGGCAGACGGTGCACGCAACGCTGGGCTGCAGTCCACACATGGAGACAATCTGGTGGGCAAGGCAGCTCTAAATAAATACATGCACAGGTGGAGGGACTTGAAGGTGATTAGGGTCAGCGCAGGTGAAGCTGCTCTACTAATTATCTGAGAGGAGCACAGCCAGCCAGACAAAAACCAACAGACAGGAGGCTGATATGTGTGGTGTGTTGGTCACAGACTTACACAAACACACATGAACATACCCCCCCCCCCCTTTAACTCACCGCCTCCGCTGAGCTTTCCTCTGCTATTCTGCTTGCTTTCTGTTTTTAGTCGTAGCTTTCAGAAAAGTTGCACAAATCTATTTTAGATCAGAGCCTACCGAGGGTTTACTTAGTTTATTTTTATTACAATAAAACGGAATAAGCCTACGAATGGGGGAAAAAGCATTTTATTTTATATTAGTTATAGTGTTATTTTAGTTATAGTGTTGAAGTTTGTTAATGTATGAATAGAAACGATCAAGCGTTGAAAGGTTTAGCTTGTTACACTAAAGAAGTCTGGTGTTTAATGCTCTGTTTCTCTGTTTTTTCTGCTCATGTACAACACTTTGAGTCGCCTGGTTACTTAAAAGCGCTTTATAACTGAACTTGTGTTGTGTTGCTGTGACTTAGTGTGCAGTGAGTTGGTGTGCAGGGTCTGAGCAGCGGGGTTAACAGTATTTCGGTTGTGATCAGAAGTGAAGAAAAGGAAAAAAATGAGCGCCTTGTTCCTTTAAGAGCTCCGCTCTTCTCTCCCTCTCTCCCTTAGTGCAGATTCATTACTTCTCCTCCTCCTCCTCCTCCTCCTCCTCCTCCTCCGGGTACAATGGGCATTTATCGTCACCCCCGAGGTGCGTGTGTTTGTGTTTATTCAAATCTCTGTACCAAGAGCGGAGGGCCCCACTCTGGAGCGTTCTCTGTCGGTGACACGGACGCACCGGCGCTTATTGTCAGAGGAGCCCCAGAAAAGGGCCACCACATCGGGCTGCGGGGAGGAGGAGGAGGAGGAGCGGCGGCAGGAGGAGGAGGAGGAGGGACAGGAGCGCTAAGCCTTCCGCTCTCACCCGCGGAGCGTCGTGCCTCTCTGCCCGCCTCCCCGGCTCCTCCTCGCCGCTGCAGGAGCCTCCCGTCCCCACTTTCCGCTGCTGGAAGGGACGGCGGCGGAGCAGGTGCGCGGCGCAGAGCAGCGGGACGTTGGCGCTTTTAGCGGCTGTTTCTGTTGGGAAAAGGCGCAGCTGGAAAAAAGAAGCGCAGCTGCGCGGCAGTTGCATCTTTTTTGGAGCTTTTTCTTTTTTTTTTTCCAGAAGGAGGAGGAGGGGGGAAGATGGATGGATGGATGGATGAAGGGAGGGATGGAAGAGAGAAATGCGTCGTAACAGGTGCAGAGATGGCGATGAGGAGTTTGTCTCCACTCCGCAGGGGGCTGCTTCAGACGGTTGGTCTGCCCGCTTTTCTGCAGCTTTTCTGGATTAATCACGATAAATAAAAATAAAAAAAAACAGAAAGCGCCTTTAATTAGCAGCTGGAGCCGGAGGAGTGCGAACACGCCGCCGCCGCTCGGCTCACTTTCCTCTGGAACCAGGGAGCTGACGCTTTTACTTTGAGTCCTTTTATTTCTGCCTAAACTCGTGTTTTTAAGTCTTTAGAGTTTTTTTGAGCTCTAGCTGCTGATTGTCCAAACGCAATTCTTGTAAAATTCCCAATCCAAGCCGAGAATTGTGCCTGGACATCTGTTGCTGGAGGCTCCTGCTCTCCTGGTGTTGGCTCCCAGCGGGATGATCAGCTCCTGCGCGCCGCTTTCTGCTCATTCCATCACTGGGATTATCTCCAAAAGCAATATATCCGCCTTTTTTTTCTCCATTTTCGTTTCAATTTTTATTGCACAATAGAGAACTTTCTGTTTCAGGGCCTTCAAGATTCTGATTTCTGTAATTCCAACCATTTCTACTGCCCCTTATTTTTGTCTCCTCTTTTATATTTGCGTGAGTTTTCCCCGCAGGAGGCGCAGGAGGAGGCCGAGCAGATGAGTTTGAGGAGCGGTGATGAAGTGGGAAGAAACTGGGAGATTTTCTCCAACTTGCTGGAGTGAAACTGGGATTTGTGGAGCATGCAGGCCAGGCCCAGCTCCTGAAAAAGGTTTATTGTCGCTCCGATGGTGAGCTTTTGTTGCCGCCTTTTGTTGCCGTTTTGGGGATTATAATTTGCATAATTCTGCAGGAATGTATCATTTTAATTTTCTTTAACAAACCGTGACCTTTTTTTTTTTCAAGCCCTTTATCCTTTTTGGTAAAAGGCGCCATTACAAGCCAATAAAGACGGAACTCGTTTGTCCACATTCTGCTCTTAATGAATAATAAAGATTTATTAACCAAAGGAAGAATCTGAATTTTTTGTTTTTGTTTCTGTTTTCTGGTCATTTTTTTCTGACTCGTCATTCAGTTTTTATTTGTTATTCTTTGGATTTATATGCTCACAGTTAAACATGAGATATAAACTGAAAAAGAAATCAAATACATATAAAATTGACTATTTTAAATTACACAAGGCCTCCCTTTTAGCATCTCTGATTCATTAAATGTTTTTGTTTCAGAAAAATTTAATTATGTTTGTGTTTTATTTATTTTACAGATAAACTGGAACAAACAGGGTTTGCCTACTTTAGAATAAAATGAATAATTAAACATTTTTATTTAATAGAAAATGTAAAATTTGTTAGAAATTTAATTTTTAAACCAAAAAATAAATAAATAAAACAGTGCGATTGGTTGGATGTGGCTATAGAGTAAAACACTTTGAGGGGTCAGTATGACCGGGATAAGCTTTATAAATTCAGTCCATTTATCATTTAATAACTGTACCAAATGATGTAATTTTAAAATTTTCAGGATCTTTGCTTTTTATTTTATTTTAATAATTTTAATTGCAGCTTCCAAAAGCAGCAACAGGAAAACCAACCAAACATTTCTGGTGGTTTTGGCCTCCTCCAGGTTTGGGATGAGGGTCTGTTAGATTTCTCCACCACGGTGTCTGCTCAGACTAATTTGCTGCTGTAATCCTCTCCGAGGGGCCGAGCTGCCCTGAGACAGATTAAAAACTGCTGCTCCCCCCAAAAAGGGATGATAATAATAATAATTATAAAAAGAAAATAGACGCTCAAAGTTCAGATCACACAAAGATACCTTAACCTGAGCTGCTGGAGTTCAGCTGATCATGTCTGGCAGGAAACAGCGTCCAGATACTCCATCAGGACCAGAGATCTCCTAAAGTCAGTCCAGCTGATCAAAAGTGGAGGAACAGAAGGAGTTTTTAACGTTTTTACCAAAAGATTTCTTATCAATGCATCTGCAAAAAAAATCATCTTAAAGTTTTAATGCTCACTTTTTAAAAGTTCAAACATGGGTTCAGCTTGCAGATCTAAATGAAAATTAAAAAATATCAAACACTTTTTGTGGAACGGCAGTGAAAACGGGTTCCTGACTTCTGCTGGTTCTGATCCAGAGCATAAGCAGCTTTACAGGAATGTTCTGATCCAGGAAAACTGGGTTAGTTTCCTCCCGCGTGTTCAGATTCATAATGGAGCCGCCTGGAAGTATAAAAACCACCTCCTGAAACCATCAGAAGCGCTGATGGAGCTTTGCTCGCTCCGGCTGCGAGAGTTACATCACCTGCAATGAGGAATTGATCCGAATCGACGGCCTTATTGACGGGAAAGATATCCTGAAGAAACAATTAGGAGAGCAGAGTAATGATCAGAGAGAAATCACTGGAGCTATTTAACCTCTCTGTCACCTGCTGATGAGCGATGGACTCATTACCGCTGCGAAATAGAGTCCTGAAAGCTCAGATGGCTGAGTGTAAAATATCTCAGGGCCTCTAAATGGATTAGTTTAAATTAAAAAAGTCACATTTAGGAAGTAAAGCTGGCTTTAGAACAGAAAAGAAATGCTGAAAGCCTTTCTGCTGTTTTAGTATAAAAGAAAAGCATTTCTTCATGGCTTTCCTTTTCTCCTGTAGTGATGGGTGGGTGATGGGGGGGGGTGAGGGGGGAGATAACATGGAGATAACATGTCTGTGGACGTTGATTTCGCGTTGAAATGTCCAGAAAATGCGTTCACTTCCGGGTTGGGCCTCCATGTTGGATGGCGTCAAGCAGGTGATTTCTGCTCCGGGTCACTTTCTCCGCCTCTTTTTCCCAACATCAGCACCACCTCCACAGTCACATGACCCGGGCTGTGTCATCGCTGAGCGCACACACACACACACACACACACACACACACACACACACACACGCACACACACACACACACACACACACACTCAGCTGTAGAGTAAAAGGGACGGAGATGAAGGGAGGGGAGCGGATGTGGGCGGAGGCGCATCACAGGGTGACGTCACATCACGACCTCCTTCCCAGCATCCCTCTCTGCCTCGGTCCTTCCCATAACACACACACACACACACACACACACATACACACACACACACACTGGGCTGATGTTTTAGCTCTATGCGTGTGTGCTTCATCACAATCTGCAGCATCCTTCTTAAAGAAAGTCGCCGCCGAGTTCCCGGGAGGCTCTGATAGGTTCATGTTTGGGGGCGTGAGGGGACCCCCTGGACCCCCCCCCCAGCAGACACACACACCGATGACCCCACCAGCTCCTACATCATCTCCATCACCATCAGCGACCCATCAACTCCTGCCAAACGCCGCTCTGTGGTTTCAGAGGTTTGGATGAAACGCCGCCGCCATGTTGGGCCCCGGACCGTTAGCCCCCGGCTTCACGTCAAACACAGAACGGTGCAGATCGTGTCGTGCATGTGAGTTCAGGCGTCTGCCCTTTTAGCCGGGGTCGCCCTGAACGCCATCACCGCCGGCCCCCGACCGCCCCCCACCCCCACAGAGACACAAACTGCGCCACTGTCCCCCGCACCAGCTGCAGATGCACAGCTGCAGAGGCGCTCTGACATCACTGCGTCCAGGCAGCCAATCATGCGCAGGCTTTATTTTAGGCAACAACTGCTGGATGGTCGCAGGAAGACATGTTGGGATTTTTTACAGGCAAGTCGTTGCTGAAATAGATCTAAAACATCCCCAAATCTTCCTTTTTTACAGTGTTCCTGCTCAGTTCACTGCCCTGCTGTAAGTCCGTTTTCTCTCTGAACCACACGGGGAATCGTGTTTCCGTCCTTCTGTCCAGCGCCTGTTGCTGCTTTCAGGCCATGGAGCGATGACATTACGGAACCGACCAAATATTCTGTTTGCAAACGATAAAACATAAAAAATAAGGTTTTAAATTCCAAATAAGCTGGCTTCAGAGCTGCTTTTTCCCGTTTTTAAAATGTCCCTAAACACTGAAAAACCTTCTGGCATCAATGATATTGAATCACTAAGCGCTCCAGAGATTATTTGGTCCCATTTTCCCTTCAAACACATCCTCGGGTCTCCAGCAGGACATTGCGCTGCTTCCTGGGGAGCAGTCAGGACTACAGGCAGGCCTGCTCAGCAACCGGCCTCTTCCTGTGCAGAATGTGGTTATCCACCGCCTTCCCCCTGAAAAACATGTGGACTTAAAGAGTGTTGCTCTAAATTTTTGTCAAAGGCAACCGTAAAGCCCCATACCATGATGCAACTACACCGTCACAGCGTCTGGGTGCAGGGGCTCCATCTCTTCAGCCCAGGATCTAGAGGACTGACCCGTCTGGTCTCAGCCCAGGTGGCCCCTGTGTGATGATCCATGCCTGGAAGTCCAGAGATGGGACGTCGCCTTTGAACGAGCCTAACTGGGGCTTCCTTTTCTGCACAGTGACGCTGGTGCGTGAAGCTTGATGTTGCAGAGCCTGGCAGGACTTCACTGAGGGAGTCGTTCATCTGCTGTGTCACATTTCAGGGATCAGAGACCAGGACCGCTTCCTGAAACTCAGAAATATCAAAACTACATCTGTGTTTTCAGCAAACCTCCATTTTATGTGCTGCATTATTTTCTTTCTTTGTGGTTCTGTTTATCTTTTGGTATTTACTTCCTCGAACCATCTCTGATTCATCTCCTTAATTTTCTCCAGACCTTGATTCGTTTTAACTTTCTTTGTTTCTTAGCTTATTTTATCTGCATTTTCCTAACAGTTCCTGGATTTGACTTTCTAAAATGTAAAATAAAGATTTGTACGCAAAAAAACAACAACTTCTGTTTGCTTTGGTTAGGAAAGTGTTTTTAACCAAACATCTAAACACTAGCTGGGATCTTAGGAGTGGGAACAAAGTCCCATCTGCTGGGAAGAGTAAACTCTCTTCTCTGGACCAGGCAGCAGCTGCAGACTCGCAGCGTCTCTCCTCCTTCAGCACCATTACCATAATTTGTGGTGGGAAAGGAATCACTCATCAATCAGAAGCGTTGGGAAAGTGACCACGTCAAAGAGCCGAGGCCCGTGTTTGAGCGGCGGCCTCGCCGGGGTCAGCTCGCCGTGCGTGTTTCATCATTAATCACCGCGGGTCTGAAGAGAGCCAGAGGCGTCAGCCTTTATCCCTCCGCGCTCTTCATCCGTCTCTAGCTTCACGGCCGCTGGCTTTCGCACCCCATCTGACCATCGCTCTGAGGCCAAGGTCAAGCTCCCCGCACCCCCCGCGGTCCCCATTGTTCCCCCTGTTGTCCTGGAGACCCGGCGGTCCCTGCCTCCGCCCTTCTGCTGTGTGACGGAGGTCAGCAGAGGGGCTAAAACGACGGATAAGACCACCGCGCCACATCCAGAGCGGCGCAGACGGCGATTCAAAAGGAGGGAGCGCACAGAACAGACGCTCTGGTGTCGATCGACAGACTGAACACTTCCAGATCACGTCTGGTCCGTCACACTTTCTGGCCTGAACTCAGAGGACGGATGACAGCTCTGCGAAGAACGGCTTTTAAATTGGATCTTTGGGGTCTTTATTTTTGACTCTTCAAAGCCGCAACCTGTTCCTGTTTCTTTATCTGAATCCTTCGCTGCATCACGTCAGAAAAAGACAAAACTGCAATATTATGGCTGAATAGTGCAGCCTTGGTGCAGTCTGGTGGCTGCACAGCTGGTAGCACTGTTGCCTTACAGCTAAAAGGTTTCAGGTTCAAAACCCAGCCTGGGATCCTTCTGCATGTGCTTTATACTTTCTTCCCGTGGAGAAATGAGTCCTCTCCAGGTACTCCTGCTTCCTCCAGCAGGTTAACTTGCCTCTGTAAACTGGAGCTATGAATGTTTGTATATTAGCACCTCTATGACGGACCGGCATCCTGTAAAAGCTGGAGCTGCTTCTTTCAGCCAATGACCACTGCAGACAGGAACCAGCCACCCTGCAAAGATAATATAGAGATAATATAGTTTGTTATGAATTACAATTACATTTTTTTCCATCATCATGATACCCTAATTGCCCTCGGCGAAGATCTCGGAGGCTAAATTCAGATGTACACTTAAAGCCAAGATTCTCAGAAACTATTTGCATGCTGGAGAGTTTTCATCTTCTCTCCTATTCTCCACTTTTCCACCAAAAACTGGACAAAATGGTGTCACGATCAGGAAGAAGGCTTGAACAGAAAATGGGTTAAAAACCAGTTAAAAGCACAAAAAACAATTTTAGAAACCCTTAAGAAATATTGATCATAAACACTTTAAATGATTACAAAAAAGTCAGATTGAATGAAGGAAAAAGTCAAATTAAAAACAACATTTCGGAGGGTTAAACATCAACCAGCTATCCAAGACCAACCAAGAGCCGCTACTCATCGGCGTTGTTATGATCAGTCATGATCCCTCAGGTGGCAGCGCCGCTCCTCAGTCAAGCCTTTTTATTCTTGTTGTTGTCATTGTCAGGTTCTGTTCTGCTTTTTGATCCACACAACTAAAATAATCAGATCACACACTGTTCCTTCTCCTGTAGGGCAAACTGCACAAACTGCTCAACCTGGAGCTCTGCAGCTTTATAAGTCAATGCCGGATAAGCAAAGGTCTGTCAAACATGTATTCATAAGAAAGGAAGAAGAAAAGGACAAGATACATAACTGCATTTGACTCTTTCTAGTATTAACTTTCAAATTATAAAAAAAGTCATTCAATGTCAATAAAAAAGTTTCTACTTTTGCTGTGACGGCCTGAGGTCAGAATGAGTTCAGCAAATAAAACCTCTAGCTTTAAATCAGCCATCCATGCAGCAGTATCAGGGAAACGGTTAATCTGAATACATCTAAAAGCCTACATTTATGTAACCTGACTCCGCCAGATAGATTTGCTCCGCATATCCATCTGGAAACCTTCCGTTGAAGTAACTTTGGGAAGGGGCGAAAATACTGGTTAGCTGATTGGCCTATGTTGGTGATAGACGGGCCAAATGAACCAATCAGATTCGTCGTCACTCTGTTACGAGCGACGACGAAAACACAACCACAAGCCAAGCTACTCTTGCTGCTGCAGGTAAAGGCTCGTTAGCTCAGCAAAGAAATACTCTGTAATTCCGATAAAACTTGCTCGATAGCCACGCTAACGCTAGTTTCATCGGCTGAAGCCGCCATGTTGTTTAGACTGAACTGACGCGCTTCCCGTTGCGTCACACCTCAACCCGCCTCAAAGCCAACGCTGATTGGACGTTCGTTTGGTGAACGGCTCCAAATTTTCATCAACGGAGAGTATCCAGACTGATCTGCGAGTGAAACCTTTAAAGCTCGCGAGATCAGGATGGTCTCACGAGGCTAACATTTATGCAGATGTTACGTCTGATGTATTAAATATACAAAACACCAAATCAAATATCCTGATCAACCGAGGACAACCAGAGGGATGGTGGTGAATTTCCGCAGGCGCAGAGCCACCACACTGATTTGTGGATGTTCACCTGAACAATAAACTGGACTGGAGACACAGCACTGATGGTCTTTACAGGTGAAAGGTGGAGGAAGATGATCACGGCTGTGATGTTCACCTGGCTCCAAGAGAGCCCAAAGAGGACCTGAACTGCAGCAGAGCTGAACGATAACTCAGTCCTTCACTGCTGCTGCACAAACGCCTCGCTAAGATCAGGGGCGGTGCTAGCTGTTCAGCCCCCCACATGGAAATGAACAATAATACAGGATTTTTTAGTGTGTTTCTCTTTATTTCCAAAATAAATTCTCAATATTAATGTTTTGAAAACAGTTGCAACAAGTAAGAGGAGGAATTAAAATGATTAAACTAATTTTGTATCAACAATGACGGATATTACTTCCACACAAGAGAACTTTGTTTTACCTATCAAGGAGGAAAACTGTGTAACAATCAGGACTGTAATACAGAACCAGAACTCATCCTTCAAAGTGCTCTAAGTGCTCTTAGAATGAGACTTATTCGTTGGACCCGTTTTCACATGTATGTGTTTGATGAAAACTCCTAAAAACATCGTACATTTCTGACTTTCCAGATGAGACTGAACAATGTGATCATAGAAGGTTTTTATTTATGAGGAGGTAATTAAAACCAAAGATCCTTAAACCTGCAGAACGTCTGCAAACTATTTTAGATGAACATATTTTAACGTTTCTGTTCAGAGTCAATCATTTTTTAATTAGGACAGATGCAAGAGGTGAGTGTAGCATCAATTCCCATGTCTTTGTTAATTTTGCATTTATCATTTTTCATGTTTTTCATTTGTTCAAACAAGTTTACTGTTTAGTGAAAAACTGCATGTGATGTTGTGCTTTGCTACATTTTTGTCTACAATAGCAACAAAAAGTTATTTTTGTAAAATTTCCCCCCCAACATTCCCATTGCCAACCTTTCTTCCATCCATCAACTCATGGCTTTGTTAAAGTATCACCTGCAGTGTAGCAACCTTTTTTATCACTCAATCACATATTGGGCTCATGGAGGGGGCCACAGGTGAGACTGGAGAGATGTCCATCTTTTTCTTGAGCAAATATCTTCGTATTAGTTGTATATAATAACATGCTTTCTACATTTTTATTTTAAATATGTAGTTATTATGATTACCATAACGTAGCATCTCCAGACCTTCTGCGTTACATTAACGCACAGTCTACCGTGTATATACAGGGGTTGGACAATGAAACTGAAACACCTCTCATTTTAGTGTGGGAGGTTTCATGGCTAAATTGGACCAGCCTAGTGGTCAATCATCATTAATTGCACATTGAACCAATAAGAGAAGAGTGTGAAGGTCCAATTAGCAGGGTAACAGCACAGTTTTGCTCAAAATATTGCAATGCACACATCATTATGGGTGACATATCAGAGTTCAAAAGAGGACAAATTGTTGGTGCACGTCTTTCTGGCGCATCTGAGACCAAGACAGCAAGTCTTTGTGATGTATCAAGAGCCACGGTATCCAGGGTAATGTCAGCATACCACCAAGAAGGACGAACCACATCCAACAGGATTAACTGTGGACACAAGAGGAAGCTGTCTGAAAGGGATGTTCGCGTGCTAACCCAGATTGTTTCCAAAAAACATAAAACCACGATTCCCCAAATCACGGCAGAATTAAATGTGCACCTCAACTCTCCTGTTTCCATCAAAACTGTCCGTCGGGAGCTCCACAGGGTCAATATCCACGGCCGGGCTGCTATAGCCAAACCTTTGGTCACTCGTGCCAATGCCAAACGTCGGTTTCAATGGTGCAAGGAGCACAAATCTTGGGCTGTGGACAATTGTAAACATGTATTGTTCTCTGATGAGTCCACCTTTACTGTTTTCCCCACATCCGGGAGAGTTACGGTGTGGAGAAGCCCCAAAGAAGCGTACCACCCAGACTGTTGCATGCCCAGAGGGAAGCATGGGGGTGGATCAGAGATGGTTTGGGCTGCCATATCATGGCATTCTCTTGGCCCCATACTTGTGCTAGATGGGCGCGTCACTGCCAAGGACTACCGAACCATTCTGGAGGACCATGTGCATCCAATGGTTCAAACATTGTATCCTGAGGGAGGTGCTGTGTATCAGGATGACAGTGCACCAATACACACAGCAAGACTGGTGAAAGATTGGTTTGATGAACATGAAAGTGAAGTTGAACATCTCCCATGGCCTGCACAGTCACCAGATCTAAATATTATTGAAAAAAGGAGGCCCCTACACCATACTAATAAATCATTGTGGTCTAAAACCAGGTGTTTCAGTTTTTTTTGTCCAACCCCTGTAACTCTCTGTATATATATATATATATATATATATATATATATATATATATATATATATATATATATATATATATATTTTTTTTTTTTTTTTTTTTTTTTTTGGCTGCACCATCAACACCAAGTCAAATTCCTTGTAAGTGCAAACCTACTTGGCAATAGACTTGATTCTGATTTTATATATATACATTTACCCCCGCGACACCATGAGGGATTAAGCGGGTCAGAAAATGGATGGATGGATATATATATATATATATATATATATATATATATATATATATATATATATATATATATATATATATATATATATATATACACATACATATATATATTAGTGCTGTCAAACGATTAAAAATTTTAATCGCATAATGTCGATAGTTAACTCGAGAATAATCGCAAATTAATCGCATATTTTATCCTTTTATTTCTGAAAGTGTAATAGCCTGTTTGGGCATTTTAATATGCAATTTTGCAATAAATGACACTAATAAAATACATGCTTGTACAAAAAATATTTTTATTTTGTTATTTTTCAAGCACTTTTCAGAATCGGAATGAAAACATCCTGGTGCCAAATGTTAAACTCTGGACTATAATGGCTAAATGACTAATCATGACGCCCTGATGTTTACACAGTGTGTAAACAAATGTGTAAATAAATACCTGTTTTCATGCCGATATATTTTTTTTGCCTCTTAAACAAAGATAGACATGGTATTATGCATAAACATATAAATTAATAAAAATTGTACATTTCAATAAAGTCATAAGTTTTGTTCATCTCTCTCTGTCTCTCTCTCTCACACACACACACACACACACACACACACACACACACACACACACACACACACACACACACACACACACACACACACATCTAATTCTGAGCTTTCACACCAACAACAATTTCTTTGAATATTTTTGCTTGCTGTTTATATCCATATTCATAGTTTAAGCCTGGAAAAAGGTTTTAAATTTCCAGGTCATTCCAGTCTTACACTTTGCTTGCAACTGAGCAGGAGCTTAATACCCTGAAAGAGACTGTTTAGCAACTGTTTAGTAACTCCAGGTCCTTCATTTGGCAACGTGATTCAGCCTTAGTTTGTCAAATACGGAGAAAACAAATTAATAAGCATTAAAGTACGGTTTATGGGTTGGGTTTCTGCAATGTTATCAACGTGTAAAAGCTCATCTTCAGAACCAATGTCTGATAAAATGGTGATCTGCACCATGTAATCTACTTTCAGCAGTTATCACCGGTTATTGCACCGTAAACTGCAGAAAATACGTGCAGAGTTGCTCTGTCTGCCTTTACTACCGACGGCTCCTATGGCGGAGGGATATTTCAGATGGATACAAAGTGTCTAGTGCAGGCAGGTCTCATAATAACCCCTATTCCGTCACTTATTTTAGAGCCCAAATAAGCGATTTCACTTTCAGAAACCTGCCCAAAAAAACCGTAACCCGTGACTCATGAAATTTAGAAGCGCTTTTTGAAAAAATAAGCCCAAAGTCGCATGTGTCCGAGGGTAAAAGAAACTGTTGGCAACAGTGAGCGCAGCGCAGGTGTGTTTTGCTACAGTTTTCTAGCACTCTTGAAACTACGGAAAGCGCCGAGGGTAAAAGAAACACAGTCCGGAGACCGCGGCGGGGGGAAAAACATTAGGGAACAGTGTGTGTGTTTTGACGCGCGATTAACGGCGACAAAAAAAATTGTCGGCGTTAAAATGGGTTTACGTTAACGCCGTTAATAACGCGTTTAACTGACAGCACTAATATATATATATATATATATATATATATATATATATATATATATATATATATATATATATATACATACCTCTCAACTTTTGACGATTGTTCAGAGTGAGATTGTTGACGGGGGGGGGGGGGCTGTTGGTCGATTGAAGACGGTCCAACGGGGGGGGGGGGGGGGGGGGGGGGGGGGGGTGCTGTTGTTCGATTCAAGACAGTCACTATTTTACACGGACTTTAATAACACATGCCGACTTACCATTTAATTAGCACACAACACGGACCGTAGAAGTGTTTCGCTTTGGATGAGGGAACCTTGTTTGCGCGGCGCCGGTCCTTGCAGCTGTGTTACCTCTACTACTGGACGTGCGGAAACCATTGTACCGCAAATTGGTTCCGCCATGACGTGAAGCGTCCGTACGCGTGCGTTTCAAGAGTGAGATTTTCATTGTAAGATTGAGATTTTCAAAGTAATGCGTGTGAGCGTGTGCAATTGATGAAATGCGTGTGTCACACGGTCAATGCGTGAGAGTTGAGAGCTATGTATATAAATACAGAGGATATAACCATAGCAGCCAGTTGGTTTAGTACAACCTGTAGCAGCCGAAAGCTGGAACAACAATTTAGCTACATCCTCAAATCCTAGATGTGCTGAAAAGGAGGCACAGAGGATGCAGGGCAGGAGTGAGAAAGAAAAAGAGAGGAGAAGGAAATTTAAGCCATCTCTTCTATCAACTATTATGGGCAATGTGAGACCTTTGGGAAAACATTGGAGGAAGTCCAACAAGGACCCAGCTAAAATATTGTGAAAGCAGTGTTATACTATATGTTTCACTGAAACATGGTTGCAGAATCATATCCCTTACTCCAGTGTCTCTCTGCCAGGCTTTCTGACCATACGAGCAGACAGAGATTTAAAGTAGAGCGGCAATAGTAACGGTGGTCGATTGGCAGTGCTGGTGAACAACAGATGATGTCACCCAGGACACGTCACTTTGAAGTTTTAGCAGTGAATTGTCGTCCATATTATTTACCCAGAGAGTTCACCAGTGTTATTTTGGCAACAGTCTACATTCCACCATCAGCTGTTGCAGACACTGCATGTGTTGTCATCAGCTCAGTTGTGGATAAGCTACAGACAACACTCCACCGTGTTTGTGGAAATATCTTGTGTTTTTAATCACACCTCACTTTCTGTTACACTTCCAACTTTTCAACAGTTTGTCACCTGCTCTACTGGAGAACACAAAAACCTTTCAGGGCAACAGCCCTCTTTAGGCCTGTTGCTTTGACATCCCAGTTTGCTTATTGCGGTGGAGTTGGAATTGAAGATGCCATCACACACCTGCTTCAACAAACCCACTGTCATTTAGACAAGACAGACAGCACTGTGAGGATCATGTTCTTTGATTTCTCCAATGCATTTAACATAATTCAGCCGGATTTGCTTCAGAAGACTCAAGTGGAGGCCTCAACAATCATCTGGATCAGAGACTACCTAACAACGGTACACCGCTTGTGAGACTGAAAGGTTGTGTGTCTAACCAGGTAGTCAGCAGCACAGGAGCACCACAGGGGGTTCCACAAAAAGTAAAAAACAAAGCAACTGGACTTGTTTTCCGTAGAGAAACTGAAAACAAGTCCAGTTGCTTTGTTTTTAAAATTTTTTGGAATGACCATGACCTGGATGACTGAGAATCTTCACCAGCATACCACAGGGGGTTTTATTCTCACTGTTACTTTTCACTCTCTACACCTCAGACTTCCAATACAAGACGGACTCCTGTCATCTGCATAAATATTTAGAGGACTCTGCAGTCATAGGATGCCTCAGAGATGAACAGGAGGCTGAGTACAGGAAGCCGGTGGACCGCTTTGTGGCATAGTGTGGATGCAATCGTTTCATCCTGGGTGTGGATAAAACAAGGGCATGATTGTACATTTTAGGAGAAAGCGGAATAGGTCCAACACTATTGCCATACTGGGAGAAGTGGAAGAGTATAAATATCTCGGTGTTCACCTGGACAACAGACTGGACTGGAGACGAAACCTTCTACAAGAAGGGACAAAAGAGGCTGGACTTCAAATATCAGCATCAGATTTAATGGTTCAGACCAATTTTTTATGTGAATAATATAACGTTATTTCAGTGATTGCCACAGACATGTATGAAAATGCTTTTAACAATTTCTCTTTATGATTAGTTAGGGGAGGAATCAACAGGGTCTAGAAGTTTGCAAACCTGGCAACGATACTAATTCTGATGAGTTTACATTTTTTTATGTAAAATTGTTTGGGGTTAAGTTTTTTTGGCAAATGAAAGAGCAACAATCAGCTAAAAGCACCAAACCAAGATGTACTGAGAAATTTAAACACTGCTTTATATTAACATCCAGTTGACAGGAGTGTTGGTCAGAGTTTGGACCCAGAGCAAATATGCATTATCTGGTCACTCACGACAAGTTTCTGCACCTAACCTGATACAGAGGGCGATCTGATAGGAAGAATCATGGATGGTCCCATCAGCCTGCACGGTTATGATGTACAGCTGTATTTTACCAATTCTACTATATTGTTCATGCATTGAATGAGAGATCAGCACACAACTCAAGCCCTTGTTTCTGTTTCCATTTTTTTCCATTGTTGTCTTAATGCCAAAAAGAGCCCAACAGATTTTACTTTCACAAGTGGAGCCTTACCGCTTGATTTATATATATGCAAGAAGTTTATTAGATTTTATGCTGAGACTATTTCATGTTAAATGGACACTGAAACGGGAAGGTAGAAGAGGGGAAAAAAGGAGAGAAACAGATGAGATAAAATGCCAAAAGGGAGAAAAGATGAAAAAATAAAGGAGAGGAAAGGGAGAGAGCAGTATAACATCCTTTGTCTGCTTCTACACCTACAAAGAGAGATATAAGAGGAACAGCAGAACCAGCTGATAAAGTATTACAGGTACAATCAACCAACACTATGATACCATCACTGAAAAATATACAGGATTAATTAATACAACATGTATAAAGTGACAGCTAAAGATAATAACAAGTGTTTATTAAGTGGCAACCTCCAGTTTGGTTGATCTGGTTTACATGTAATAATGTGATTTTTTTTAAGTCATCATGTCTGGAACAGGCAGCAGGGGGCGCAAACAGTGACGTCATGAGTGCTGTTATTAGACAGTACCAAAGCATCCGGCAGGTAAAACATTGGCATTAATTCAATCCGATTTATTCAACATATATCATTTTAAGGTCAATTTTATTGAATTATCCAGGCTGACTGGTCAAAAGCTTTATAAGGAAACCCAGCAGGTGGCATTGAGCACAGGTATTAAATCTGGCTTCAGAACGCAGAAACCCTGCCTAGTTTTCCTTCATGCTGTCACTTAATCTCAAACTCAAATCCTTGAGGCTCCTGCTGCAACTTTTGTCTTACACGCCAGAATCAAATGGCTGAACTATGGAGTGAAGCTCTGCAGAGCTTTAATGAGCTCAGACTGGAGTCGGGTCTGTTGAAGCAGAGCCGGATCTAAAAGTTAGAGAACGGCCTTCGAGGACTGGAGTTGGAGGCCGCTGCTTTAAATATTAGTTCCTGCCTCTGCTGTGGAGATTGAAATGGTTGGAACTAATCTCTGTACAGGCTTTTTACTTTCTTAACCTAAATTACTGGATCCAGGCATTGACAAGCAGCATTCACTCCTCCTGAAAGAGCGTAGAGCCACAGTGGACAGTCGTCTGCATTGTTGATGGCTTTGCAGCAATCCCTCATACTGAGCATGCATGAAGCGACAGTGGAGAGGAAAACTCCCCTTTAACAGGGAGGAAAACCTGCAACAAAACATCTGCCTCGACGACCGGAGGTTTGGAGAACATTTACATCCTCATCACTGGTTCGCATGTGAACAAAATCACATCCGTCCGCTCCCTCTGAATTTAAACACAATGTTTCATTATTTTAAGAGTGATAAAATCGTCGTTAAATCTGGCAGATGTTAGTTTTGCAGCATTCAGAGCTGTGTTGGGTCATGAGCCATGAGCAAACCGAGGATGCTGCTGCATGCAGGGATCTACACACATGAATTTAAACATGTGGTTCTCAGGGGACACTTTCTGTTTTAGCTCACATTCGGACTGTCCTTCCACCTCGGGCCTGTCCTGTTTCGCCGTGGGGGGGGGGGGGGGGGGGTCTGGGGGCGGCCGGCTGCTGGAATTTCAAGAGAGAGCCGGGTCCGTCCCAAATGACTGCACGCACAAAAAAAGGATTTAACTCTTTGTCACAATTGTCCTGCTAGAAAAAACAGCACAAGACCCCTGAAACAGCCCCCCCCCCCCTTCCCCATGCCACCCTCAACCATGACCCACTCACTCACAGTCCCAACCTTCCCCCCCCCAGCCTTCCCTCTGGCCCCTACCTTTCTCCTGACCCGGGCCACGTGCACAAAAGACCCATCAGAAGTATCGCTGGCCACATTTACAAGTGAAAGAGCCCCAATAATGGAGCGGTTAGGGAGAAGAATGAAGAGACAGAGGGGCACTCACAGATGTGAAGGTGGGTGTTGAAGGGGGAGGAAGGAGCAGCGTCCCATTGTTGCCCCCCTACCCCGAGCACCACTGATGGAAGACAGGAAGGGGGGGTGTGAAAGATGGAGCGGGGCTAACCTGGGCGATGAAACTGTGTTTTCCTCAACACTGGACAGGTGGAGAAGCTGGAGAAGAGGATGAGTGATGAAGGTGGAGAGGATGTGAACCAGGGCGGGGGTTTTAGAAAGTAAAAGCGATGAAGAAAATACCCCCCCCCCTCCTCTCTCTCCTGAAAACGTAGCAGAAACGACCAGAAGCAGGTTGACTCCTCTGCTGAGAGCGTGTGAAAATCAGCTCAGAGGTCAGAGACGAGCGAGGCGGCCGTCCTGGCGTCACGTGTCTCATTGTTGTGGACCGCGATGGCGACACACAGCAACAGCAGCTGTGGCGAGGAGGCCTCCGAACTGACCTCTGAACCCCTCCTCTTCCTCACACCGCCCTGCGTGACGGTGGGCGGGGCGGCGGGCCGAGGCTGATGAAGTCATCACTGGAGGATCGCGGGGAGTCGTGGCATATATAGGAGGACGACTCCGGGCTGGAAATCTGGCCGGGGGACGTGTTGCTGGAGACTCCGGCGTCTTCAGGTTGCCACAAAACGGAGTTTCACACATTTGCCAAAAAAAAAAAAAAAAAAAAAAAAAAAAAACACAGACGACTGAGAAGCTCTGGAAATCAAATGGCTCAGCAATCCCAACCAGCCTCATTTTAACTCTGACCATTTAGGGGTTTTTTTTATTTAAAGAAACAGTTTAAGCTCTAGTGATCCTGTGGCTGCAAACCCAGCCCGGATCATCACTCCTCCTCCACCGTGCCAGACAGTTGGGATGTTTGTCCAAGTTGAAGCGATGCCGTACATCTCTACTGGGGCTAAACATCAAACTGGACAAAAATCTGATATGATGAAACCACCGGTTCCTCTCCATCATCATCATCATCATCATCATCATCATCATCATCATCAGCAGCAGCAGCAGCAGCAGCAGCAGCAGCAGAAGCACAAAATCGTCACTAATCTCTGTGAGCTTTAGCATCTCGGTGTCTAATAATCCAGGTGTGGGCAGGTACCTGCGGGGTGGAATCCGACACGCCCTACAGCTCTAATCTTTACTTTGGTCTCATCTGGCCGATCAAACGTTGTTCCAGCCGTCTTAGAGTCATTCAAAAGCAACTTTGCAAACCCAAGTCGTGCTGTGATCTTCAGATGTTTCCCTGTCCTACACGTCCAGTCAAAACATGCTACTTCAGTCTTTTTCCCACCGCCTTGTCGTGAACTTTAACCTCTAACCTGCTGAGGTGGAGCTCTTGGGTTTATGCTCTCAACTTTGGCCTAAACTTGTTGGGACGTCCACTCCTGGGAGGACTGGCAGACGTCTTAAAGGTACATTCCTAGTTAGGAAATGACGTTGCCACCTTCCAGACTGATTGACAGCAACGGTTGCTCCTGTGGGCTCATTGCTGACACGCAGCACAGGTACCTGCATGGTCCTCGTTTTTTTTTATAGATGTACTCACACTGATGGTTAGTTAAAAAGTTAATTCATCCAAAAGCACTCAGCTTTTATTTAAAAGGAGCTGCAAGATATTTACTGTAAAATCAGCCTAAATCTAGTAAAATAGTTCAAACACAATTGTGATTTAATTTAGACTTTTCTATTCATTAACCACAAGGAGAAAAAAATGGCCTCTAGATAAAGATGTTTGTAAACAAGAACTATCTAAAACAAGAAATGTAACTATTTTAATTATTATTCACGAGAAAAGCTTGTTGAGTTGGACATCAATCCATGTTGAAGATAAAGTGCAACCAACAAAAGTCTATGTATTAAACAGTCTGACTGGTACTTAATGTTATGGTGAGAATACTGAAAGTTTCTGGTAAAATGTATGATTATATAAACTCTAAAACAAATAATAAAACTAGAAAAAGCTGTTCCTGCATAACAGCAAGTGAGAATGATAATCTGCAGAATGATTGAGCAGAAGATGCAGAAAACATTGAAATCAGATTTGAAGAATTTGAAAAAAATAGGAATTTGAAGAAATTTGACGAATTTGAAACATTTGAAGAATTGGAAGAAAAAGAATTTGAAAAAATTGAAAAATTTGAAGAAATTTGAAAAATTTGAAGATTAAGAACAATTAGAAGAATTGGAAGTATAGGAAGAATGTGAAGAATTTGAAGAATATGAAGAATTTGGAGGAATGTGAAGAATTTGAAGGCATGTGAAGGAATTTGAAGCAATTTGCATTGATTTCAATGGGAACAGCCAAAAAAAAAAAAAAATCACACAAAAAGTAAAATATTTTAAAAAGTGTAAAAGTTAGCATAACCATAACATAGCAGGCATGCCGGGAAAGAGCCAAACGTTTTGACACCAAAATTGTTAAAATCGGTTAAAGTATGCGGGAGTAGTTAGACGCCGACGGAATAATTCTAAGCAAAGGCAGCCTGTCCCTGACCTGTAGTAACCTCTGGCCAGAAGAGTTCTGTTGTCATGGAAACTCACTCACACCTGCAGGTGTCCATCTACTGCAGGCAGAGACTTATGGTCAGATGAGCTCTAATTGGAATAAAATGGCATCACTTTGCCTCGAACAACTCTGGATTTTTCAACAACCGTAAGGGCTAGAGACGTAATTTTTTCTGCGTTTATTTCGGAACGGATACGGGAACAAGAAAAACTATCGTTTTTTTTCTTGAAATATTTTAATGTAGGCGCACAAAATCATGAAATAAAGGGAATATTGATTCAAAAATCCTCTAAAATCGGTCCCGAACAAATCGCTCTAGCTGAAAAAGTATAAGAGATATCAAAATAATTCTTTCAGCGTGAGTATCAGCAGGTTTTCAGGACTGTGGTGCTCATATTTATGTTTGTACAAAAATCAGTGTAGGCATGGCAACAATGAAAAAAAGTGCATCATTTAGAAGGATGCAGTTCTAAAGCGTTTTCAGAATTTTGCACATTTGCTACTCCGGAACAAAATGTTCCTGCGGCAAACCCGTAATAGTTATCGACAAAATTCCTTTTTTGTGAGTGCCAGAAGGGTCTGGACATTCACGTGTGAAAGTGTCATGCCTGTACATGAAACGGTTTAGGAGTAGCGATGATGTAGAAAAGTGCCTCATTTGGGGGAATGGAAGTCTGATCCTGTTTTAGCATTTTCCCAAAACGCTACTCCCGAACAAATTGTTCCTGCGGCAAAACCGTAACATTTATCGATAAAATTCCTTTTTTGTGAGCGCCAGAAGGGTCTGGACATGGATGTGAAAAGTCTCATGCCTGTACATAAAACGGTTTAGGAGTAGCGACGATGTGAAAACATGTGTCGCTTGGGAATGTCAGGTGTGATTTTTCACCACACCTCCATAGAAAATCAGCTTTTAGGTTTCGTGGTGCTCTGGGGTGATTTGCGAAAAATCTATAAATCCCACACCAATGATGGTTACATTTCCAGAATCCAGACAAAAATTCCTACGTTTTGATGTATAATTTATCTGAATAGAGTGAAAATTGAGCGAGTGAGAAGAAGTTGTTCAGAGAAGGAAAATCTATAAGAACGGCAGAATGGCCACTCTAAATTAACTCCCATAGCAACGCATTCATTTTTCTGAATTTTATGAAAATGCAAAATTATTTTAAGGAGGTACTATATGAAAATGGTAGAAGATATGAAAAAGCTGAAGTAGTTGAAGGTTATTTGAACATTTTAAAAGTTGAATGACGTTTCTAGCTGAAAGTCGGCTGAAGCAGTAAGCTGTCAAAAAGCTGAAATATTTGAAGAATTTGAAGGATTCTCCATTCAATTTCAATGAGAGCAAAAAACTCACAAAAAGTTAAATATTTTAAATATTATAAAAGTTATAATTACTAAAAGACATAGCAGCAATGTCGTGAACGAGCTGAACGTTTTGATACAAAAAAAATTTAAATCGGTTGAAGTATGCAGGAGTAGTTAGATGCCGAAAAACGTACGGAATAATAATCAAGACCTGAAGGAACTTAATAAGTGAGAATGCTATATAGCATTCTCACTTGATTATATTATCTCACTGCTGTTACTCTCATCCCTTCCATGAAGAGGAAACCCACTTTAAACACATTATGACACATAAAGGAAGCGTCTGATCCATTAATTGTTATATAGCCAAAAATTGCAGAACTCTGCAATTTGGAAATTGTGTTCATAATTGCGATTATATTGTAAACGTGATTAATTGTCCAGTCCTACCTAAATCATTGTAATTTCTCACCCAGGATGGAAGTAACATTCCCAATAAATAATCAGTCCTCTCCTTCAACACGTCTCAGTCACGTTTTTCTCCTTTCAAACCCAGAGGTACGGTCCAGAACTACTTCGGTTCAGAGTGTAGCCCGTGTTTACTTCCTGGTTCCTGAGCCAATCATATGAGAGTTCCAAGGTTTCCCCACACAGACCGCAGCATTTGGTATTTTATCTTGGTAAAAGAACAGCAACCTGCAAACATGGAAGCCGATAAGAGAAGCGGACCAGAAATAGACCAGAATAAAACATCATAGACCTGTCCTGTGGAAGTAGAAATTCACAACAGCAACACACCGTTTAAAAACGGCTTATCAGGCTGTTGTGATTAGCAGGCTGTTGTACCGATTTGAGCCACAAGGTGTCAGTATTACTTATAGCTCCTTTAAATATTTTTCCTTTAGAGTAGCACAGAGGAGAAATGTGTCTCTGTGCTTTAACCCATCCCTCAGGGAGAAGTGCGCTGCCAACACCGAGTGGCGCACAGGGAGCAATCTGTGGTTTAAGGTCTTGCTCAGGGACCCAGAGTGACAGACTGAGTTTCAAACCGCCAACCTGTTGAGCTCTCCAAAAACTAGGCCACCACTCCCACTTAGTTAACTCCAATGGCAGCAAGTGCAGCCTTCCCCAGGAGCTGCTGGTCATCTTCTCCACCGCTATCATTCAGTCTGTCCTGTGTTCGTCCATCACTGTGGGTCCAAAGTCGAGCCAACAACTGGGTCTGCAGAGAGGATCACCAGGTCTGACCTTCCCTCCATATGGGGCCTGTACAGGGCTGAGGTCAGAAAAAGGGCAGCTATCATCTCTGCAGACCCCGCACATGCTGGACACATGTTCACACGTTTACCTCCAGGTGGCGCTACAGAGCGCTGTTTGCTGAAACCAGTCGCCACATTTTAACAGAGGACCAGCCCAACCATGTCTTCCTCTTTAGTAAAACCAGTTTATATTAAACATATTTACTACATATATTTTTAAATCTTCTCATTTAAAATGTGCTCATTGAGTAAAGTGGGACTGAAGTCAATTGTCTAACGTGTGCACTGCAAAATGGGAACTAAGAGTAACATTTTCTTGAAATTTGTGTATTTTTTCATTTATTTGAGCAGATAAATAAGAGTATTTGTCAATGGAATAAGACTTTTGCTCTTAAATTCATCTCCATCATTTTATTTCAAGTGCAGGATATCTAATTATCTTATTTTAGGGGTAAAACAACTAATTCTATTGGCAAAAAGTCTTTTTTAGCTGCTCAAATAAAGGAAAAATACACTTTCAAGAAGATTTTGCTTACTTTTAGTTCCCTTTTACAGTGTTACAACAAACCTGGTGAATAAAGCAGATTCCTGTGAGCAGCCGCTTAAAGGCTGAATTCTGCTGGGTTCTTGGGTCCACCAGCTGATGAAGCTTTCTGTCCTGCCATTATTTATGCAAACCTTGATCTCCACAACTGACAAGAGTTTGTTTAATGTGCTGAAAAATCAATGATTTACAATCAGTGGTCAGCTGGAATCAATTCAATCACATGGCAACAGTTCATAATTTAGTTTATCCAGATCCACGCTGGTAATTAAAACAACGGGTCCAGTTTAAACTCCATAAAGTGCAGCTGGAGGGTTTTGAACCAACACTTTCAACTAATCAGTCTCTTTTGGCAAAGATAGAAAACAAGGTCTTTGCTGCCCCCTGCTGGCAGGAATACTGAGTTCTTGAAATATGAGGAATTTCTTAATCTAAATACATTTTTCATCTAATTAGCTTCCTTACAAGACGACTGACTCGTGTTTCCTAGTTTAAAACCTTCTGACATAAAAACAGTTTCATTGTGCTACAATCACACCTCTGATCCCTTTCAGTAAAAAATAATAACATAAGCAAACATCCTTGGTTCGTATGCATCCCTGCAGTGATCCAACTGATAATTGATGGCACCGAACATCTCTGGGGGAAATCTCCACTCCCCTAAAACCAGACGGGCGGGTTGTAAGAAGCAAATATAAATTAAGATCTGATAAATAAAACAAGCTGCAGCTTTGTACTTTTTAAGAGCTGGAGACGTCTGAAGTCTGGTCTGAGGTAGAAACGACTCCTGGTTCAGACCGTGAAAATGTCTGCGGCCGCAGCAAACCCTGACGGTGCAGCTCCTTTCTGTTCTCAGCGAGAACAGAGAGCTGCTCCCCATCGTTATTCAGTCTTCGGTTCAAATCCTGCCCGCTCAGGCTCACTTCCTGCATGCGTCTCTGCCGTCGTTCACCGTCCAACAACAGCTGGACCTTCCAGCCGTCCCGCTGCGGCTCACAGGAAGAAGCTGATCTTAGCAGAGACCGTTTTACAGCCGGTGGTGGAGAAGTACCGTCCCTCGGCAGGAGTGTAGGTCATGTCTGCTCCGACCGCCTTCACCACGTCGCTGCGGTTACAGCTGCCACGCTGGCAGAGCTGCGCACGAACGCAGCGCTCCACGTGGGTCCGGGTCAGCGGCAGGAAGGGAACGAAGCGAGTAATGAGATTCTGCTGGATGATGCTGGACTGGTAGAGACCACCTGTAGAGACAGAGGCAGTCTCACACCTTCTGCTGTTACAGGAATGATCAGAAAACAACGAGACCAATGGGGAACTTCCAGGTGCATCTCAATAAAGCTGAATTAAAGCTTCATTTAATTCAAAAAGTGAAATTCAGACAGATTCATAAGACAGAAATTATGCATTTTGAGCATTGATTCCACTTAATTTTGACATTATGGCTTAATGCTAAAGAAAAACAAAAATTCTGATTGTAAAAAAAAAACAAAAAAAAAAAAACAATCGCACATGAGGGCAAAGAAAAAATTACTTTCAGTGAAAAAAAAAGTATGGAGAAGGTTAAAGTCTGTACAGTCATAGCGACCACTGGTGACTTCACAGCCACTAGAGGTCGTATTTTTTTTTAGCAAAGAGTTGTAACAAAATATATTGTAAGAAACATAGACATAATATAAGAGTAGACGCGTCATTGGGCGGGTTCTGCCTATGCTGCGATGCGTCAGAGCGTCCGCCATCTTTAATGTGGCAAATCTGCAGTTACTCAGTCACTTAAACAGTATCAGAGGGACTTTAATCTCTGAATATACTTTGTATTCGTAGTATTTTTGTTTTTGTCATATTACAAGTTTATTTTCGTATCCCTTTAGCTTCATTCTCCTGAATTTATTCTTCTAAAGAATATTTAAAATAATCTAACCTGGCCCTATTACTCCAGGAGTGAAATAATTCTGCAAACTGTGACTATTCTGGAAATGTTCCCCCTTAATTCTCATAATATGACGGTTTTCTCATAACATTATCACTTTTGTGTTTTTTTTTTTGTTTTTTTTTTTACTTCATTGACCTAGGACTTTTTTTTTTCCTCATATTATTCATTTTACCTCTTTAATACTCCCCCAAAAAGTCTGTTCATTAAGGTTCACATGTGACACGGTTTTATTAATTAATGAAGACCACAATGTTTAGATTTAACAAATTGATCCTTATATAGCCTGTGTTACCACTCTGCAGCTTTAGTGTGTCCAGTTTTGCAACAAGGTGCAGCCTTAGTTTATAGAAGGCAGATACAAGTAGTGAAATCAGCCAGAATACATTTCCATGCAGCACAGGAATGAGGCATCTTCTCTGATTCACGTTCACAATAACAGAACTCAACTTTTTTCTGCCACATACAATATGGCGGCGACGTTGACGTGCGAACCTGCGCCCTATGACGCGTCTACGTATATGATGTCTGTGGTTAGAAAGTTTAATGGAGGGGAAAAGGTGCCAGAAAAAGATGCTCTAATGGCAGGAAACGTCTTTGCTGCCCCTGCTGGCAGAACTACTGATGTGCTCTCTGACCCAATCTGTATAATCTGATTGAATTTGACTTTGGAAAGTGCCTTGAGATGACACGTTTCATGAATTGGCGCCATATAAATAAGATTTAATTGAATTTAATTGCTCCTGAAAAATTTGGACCCAACATTAACCTAAACATATTCAGTTTATTAGTTTCCTTTTAAGATGGCCGATGCATTTAGCGTTGAAAAAATCCATCTTAAGGCACATTGATGAAAATAATAATAGGAACTAACCCTTTTTCATTTTACTTTTCTGATTTAGTGAGATGCATCTGTTTAAAGAAGCCTGTAAAACCCTAAAAAAAGGTTCTGCTGATCAGAACTTTACAGGCTTCAGTCCAGAGTTGTGTTTCTAACCCTGACATCTGAAATGTGTCTTACTGGTTTTGTCGCTGTAAACTGCTTGTGTGAGGTTTTCCTGCAGATCAGACATCTTGAGCTCATCTCTATCCCGTCCGGACTGCCGGTTCTCCAGAACCGTCTGGTTTATCACCTCCTGCCCCGCCGTGCTGCAGACAAACAGGAACCAAAAGTCAGCGGCGTGTAACCGTGGCTGCTGGGTTCAGGCTGAGCAGCAGATGCCTGAACAGCTGATGTTTCTGGACCTAATGAAGATGTAGATGGCCTTCCGGTAGTTGGTCCGGAACACAACGTGGGAGGGGCCCAGGAAGGGCTCCAGAACGTCGATCAGGCCTGGAGGCATCTTCTCCATCTCGTCAAAAATGAAGATGGAGCGGGCACAGTCGGTCAGGTTCCCCTGCACCCAGCTCTTCAGATCCGCCTGTCAACCAGAGAAGACGCAACGCTGTTTAAGAACTTCTGTTTCCGGATGTTCCCTAAAGGCACCGCTCCGGAGGCCCCTGACTCACCCGGTACTGATCGACCCGCTTGGCTGAAGGGAAGTGAAGCGTGGGGACAAACTGGTGGACAAAGGGGCTGCTCATGGCCGAGCCGTAGAGGTGGTTTCCCAGCATGGAGCTGACCAGCGTCTTCCCGGTCCCCGAGGAGCCGTGGAAGGACAGCACCAGGGGCCGATCGGGGCTCTTATTGAGGAGGAACCGGCCCACTTCTTCTGAGACGATGTCCTGAGCCAGATGCTGACCAAAGACATTCTTGTAGAGGTCCCACTCCAGGTCTGCTCATCGGGACACAGAGACGAGGACAAATTAACGCCGGACCTTAAAGCAACTTAGTCCTGGACCGAATGTGAAACTAAACAGAATTCATTTCCAGAGCTGAGAGCCAGAATCATCATTAATGCTCAGCAGAAGTCTGGGTTCACATCATGCAAACAGACTTCACACACAGCAAAAAAGATTAAAGACTAAACGAATGTTTTTCATGGCGAACTAAACAGGACCGGTCCAGACTACCGTATTTTACAGACAATAAATCGCATCAGTCAAAAAATGGGTCATAAAGAGGAAAAAAACACGTATAAGTCGCACCGGACTATAAGTCACATTTATTTAGAAATTTATTTCACACAATTCAAGACTAAAAACTGATACAACGACATATTAAATTACTCAGCTGCATCCAGAACCGGCTGAATAACATGGAACATACCTGGGAGGATGAATGGAGTAAATTAGCATAACATGCCAGAAACAGCAACACAGAAAGTTCTCGTCAGAGAGTTTCGGTCTAATTACGCCTAAATTAGACAGAAAGCATAACGGTGCTACGCTAACAGTACGACACAGATGGTTCAGAGCAACACAAACTGCCTTTACATTTGTTTTACATAAACAATTAATTTAATGTGCACAGCCATGGTTGAATAAAGACGATTGTTTGAGTCAACATACATCCTGGTATCATTTAAAAGTAACAAACTGTTTGTTTTTGGACCCAACTATGTGGAAAGTTCTGCTTACACGCAACAAGAATAGGGCGCTAACGGAGCTGATGCTCCTATCTCATCACCCTTTCACTTTTCTGCCACATAGAAAGTACTCCTGGGTCAATGTGAGCTTCTGTGCTTTCTGTGTCTCTGCTCTGTCTTCTCTAAGCCCCAGTGGGTGGAGGCAGATGAGCGTTCACACTGAGCCTGGTTCTGGTTCTGCTGGAGGTTCTCCTCCCTGTTAAAGGGGAGTTTTCCTCTCCACTGTCACTTCATGCATGCTCAGTATGAGGGATTGCTGCAAAGCCATCAACAATGCAGACGACTGTCCACTGTGGCTCTACGCTCTTTCAGGAGGAGTGAATGCTGCTTGGAGAGACTTGATGCAACCTGCTGGGTTTCCTTAGAGAGGAAACTTTTTGACCAACCAGGAGGATCTGATGGAATCTGATGACATGTGGTGAAAATTGGCACTATAAACTAAATTTAAAGATGACAGCTCTTCTGTTTATACCTGCCTCTCATGCACTGATTAGTTGGGCTGATGTATTTTTATCCCAGATTTACAAAACACCTGCTCCTTCACATCTGGCAGTGATCGGTAACATCAGCCTGACGTCAGCGCTGGAAGAACTGTTGAATTTACAGTTAGCTCACTTCTCCGGAAGCTAACCTGCTAGCCGCCGGCTAGCATGTAGCATTAGCCGTGAACAAACCCACCTCTGATGCGGGGCTTGAAGTCGCAGTCGCAGCTGTCTGAGAAGGAGCAGTAAAGCTTCTGGAAGACGCAGCCGGCCGGTGCGGAGCTCAGCAGCAGCAGCAGCGCAGTCAGGGCGGCCAGCATGGCGGCTTCCTGCTGCCAGACTAATAACAACCGATCCGCCTGCTCCCCAAAGCGCCGCTGGACGGTTTGTAGTTTCTCATGGAACCCGGAAGTAGACGGAACATACTGAATAAACTGACACAGAGGACTACATTTCCCAGAACACACATGGGCTAAAAGTTGCTACACATAGCAGTGATCTCAATGTTCCCATGTTTTCACTTGCACATTAATAAGTTATAGCCGATAAAAAATCTAAACTGTGGCGCTCCGGTCCAAGAGGTCACGTGATTCGATCTTTGCTGCTCAGCCAATCCGATCGCTGTATTGTCAGCTGAGCGACTTTATCACGTCATCATGGCTGCGCCCGTAAGATGTTTGTATAAGATAAGACCATAGACATCATATACGTAGACGCGTCATAGGGCGCAGGTTCGCACGTCAACGTCACCGCCATATTGTATGTGGCAGAAAAAAGTCGAGTTCTGTTATTGTGAACGTGAATCAGAAAAGATGCCTCACTCCTGTGCTGCAATAAATACACACACACACGCATATATATATATATATATATATATATATATATATATATATATATATATATATATATATATATATATATATATATATATATATGTGTGTGTGTGTGTGTGTGTGTGTGTGTGTGTGTGTGTATGTATGTATGTGTGTGTGTTTATGTGTTATGAATATAAGGATAAATTTGTTAAATCTAAACATTGTGGTCTTCATTATTTCATAAACCCGTGTCACATGTGAACCTTTAGGAACAGACTTTTTGGGTGAGTATTAAAGAGGTAAAATTAATAATATGAGGAAAAACAAGTCCTAAAGTAAAAATAAACTAACAAACACAAAAGTGATAATGTTATGATAAAAACATCATATTATGAGAATTAAGGGGGAACATTTCCAGAATAATCACAGTTTGCAGAATTATTTCACTCCTGGAGTAATAGGGCCAGGTTAGATTATTTTAATTATTTTTATTCTTTAGGAGAATAAATTCAGGAGAATGAAGCTAAAGGGATACGAAAATAAACTTGTAATATTACAAAAAAGAAATACTACGAATACAAAGTATATTCAGAGATTAAAGTCCCTCTGATACTGTTTAAGTGACTGAGTAACTGCCGATTTGCCACATTTAAGATGGCGGACGCTCTGACGCATCGCAGCATAGGCAGAACCCGCCCAATGACGCGTCTACTCTTATATTATGTCTATGGATAAGACGGTCTTTATTGATCTCACAATGGATAAATTCACTCGTCACATCGGCTCATACAAGAAGGTGCAGAGTAGGAAAGGTGCATTCAGTTATATACAGTGAATCTTCAGTGAATATATACAATGGATCAAAAAGAATACTAAAAAAATACAAAAGAAATAGGAATGGACATATGATGTCATATTTACATTCATAGAGGTCTATATATATATAAACATGAACATAAAGATATGTATATACCTATATATATACATATACCTATACGCCTACATACATACGTACCTACACGTATATATGTGCATATACATACGTGCATACATTGTACATATATACATACACGTGTACTGACATATGTTCAGGTGTTGATAGCAGCAGAGGTCACTTCTTTCAGGATTATTGCACGGGTTGTAGTAGGCTACAGTGTATTAAATAGGTTATTGAAAATAATAGATTATTGCACTTTGGTCATTGCACATTAGTAATAACAGTTATGATTACAGTTACAGTTATTTTGCAGCATTGTATAGTCTGATATCAGCAGGAATGAATGACCTGCGGTAACGCTCCTTTTTACAGACAGGATGTCTAAGTCTGTCACTAAAGGAGCTGCACAGCTCCTCTACAGTCTGGTGTAGGGGGTGGAAGGTGTTGTCCATGATGGATGTGAACTTGGACAACACCCTCCTCTCAGCCACTTCCTCCACAGAGTCCAGAGTGCAGCACAGGATAGAAGTGGCCTTCCTCACCAGCTTATTCAGCCTCTTTCTGTCCCGCTCTGTGCTGCCAGGAGCCCAGCAGACGACAGCATAGAGGAGGGCTGAGGCCACCACAGAGTGGTGTTTAAACACAGATGGTTCTTCTCACACCAGTCCACAAAGTCCCTGTTGACCGACCAGTACTCCAGCTCGTTCCCCTCAGACACACAGCCCACAATGGCCGAGTCATCAGAGAACTTCTGAAGGTGGCAGCTGTCCATGTTGTAGGTGAAGTCCGAGGTGTAAAGGGTGAAAAGAAACGGAGACAGAACGGTGCCCTGGGGGGCCCCGGTGCTGCAGAGTGCCACCTCTGACTGACAGCCGTGCAGCCGCACGTACTGAGGGCGGTCAGTGAGGTAGTCCATGGTCCAGTCAGCCAGATGTTTGTCCACCCCAGCGTCCTCCAGCTTCCCCCTCAGCAGCACCGGTCTGATGGTGTTGAAAGCGCTGGAGAAGTCAAAGAACATGACTCTCACTATGTATCTGTTTCCAGACGAAGAAAGCCCAATAATAGCATTTTCTGGCGCCAGCTGGCAGAGATCTTGATGGCAAGAAAAAAGAAATAGCCCAGAACATCCATCATTCATTTTCTAACACGCTTATCCCTGCGTTCGCGAGGTGCCAGTGTCTATCTCCACAGCCCCAGAGCAAGAGCCCTCGGCCCGCACCTACAGGCTCAGAAGTCTCGTGCAAGACCGCGAGAGTCGGTCTTGCTTTACGGCGAGAACTCCATGTGTTTTTGCCCTGCCATTCACTATATGCACGCGCGAAAGCAACAACAAAGAACCGCGTGTTAACGTCAAATAAACTTGCAAGCATATCAAGTTTTTTATTATTATTATTATTTTTTTATTTTTTATTTATTTTTTTTTTTTTTGAATGTTGGCGAGGCGGTAGCGTGAGTTTGGCGAGGCGGCCGCCTCGCCAAGATAGCGCTGCAGGAAACCCTGAGGGAGAGAATGATAAAATGTCTTCAGTCTGCTCCATCACCTGCAAAGAGAGATGTAAAAAGAACAGCACAACCAACAGATATAGTATAACAGATACAATAAAGTAACACCTTGACACCATTGCTGAATTATATGTATTACTATTTAATCTGACATGTATAATGTGATAGATAAAGTTAAAAAATATGGGCTTTCTGTATAGAAGTGAATCTCTAAGTACCTGGAAAACAGCACCTTTAGGTGTTTGTGAGAGTGCACTTGTGTATGTAAATTTGTCTAAAAGAAAAATGCTCAATAGTGGTTGTGAAGAGCCAAAGGCTCGTCCCCCCAGAGCACCAAACGGACCCCCAAATCAGGGCACCCAAAGGGACCCCCAAAGCAGTGCGCCCAAGAGGGGCCAACACAGGAAATCGGCCCCTCCACCAAGGCAAGAGGAGGACCACCGATGAACCCGAGGACCACGATGCACCAGCGGGCCAAGGCGCCAGCCAGCGAAGGGGGGCAGAATGGGGGTGATGGGCTCCGCACTTAGCAGAGACTTTAGATGTTCTTGGGAGAGGGACCCAAACCTGACAAGTAAAAAAAAAAAAAAAAAACACAATCTCATTCACACCTTCCCACCCTAATGCCCCACACATAATGCACACCTCCCCTCCGGAAGGTAGCTAATGCCAGCGCACCCCTTCCAAGCAACTACCCAGAACTATCAATGTCTAAATGCAAGAGGGGCTGGAGGGAGCCATCGGAGATGAGGCCCACACAATAAGCCCCCACCCCAGATGTCCTTACCCCCCACACCCCTAGACAGTGCCCTACATATATGTGCATTGTGAAAATGTTGAGTGTGAGTGAAAGTGTCTAACATGCATAATAGTGTCTAACATGCATAATAAAATTGGGGCGAGGGACGTCATCAGAAAGTGGGACCCTCCAGTAACGCTCCCCTCCACAAGGTCCTACATGTGTGGCAGCATGATGGAGAAAGCAGAGGGAGGAGTCTGGGAATGGGGAGAAAAGGACTGGGGAGCCTACTGCACTCCCAGGGAGCCAGCTCCCCTGCTGACTCCAATAGGCAGCCCCGCTCCCCGAGAGCCCATCCAGAGAAGGTGGCCCCGCCAACCGCACCACTGTAGCATTAGCCAACCACTCACCAGGACCAACACCTCAACCCACCCACCAATCCCCCTGGCTGTCCCGGAAGTAAAATAAAAAAAGGACCCTGGTTAGCCAGCCTGCGCGGACCATGCAAAACCCCTCACCCCAGATGAAACCCGCCGGTTCGTCATCAGTCTCCACTTACTCCACGTCTGTCAGCCTAGCTTGCTCCCTGTTTAGCTGCTGGATTTCCTGCCACCTCTGTGCCTCAAGTTAAGCCTCTGCTAGCTGCTGGATTTTCCTGCCACTCCTGTGCTCCAAGTTTGCTCACTGCTTTGTCGCCTGGATCTCCTGCTGCCCTGCTCTCCCTTTCTCCGGTCCGTCAGCTTCTGCTTCCATCTACACCCTCAGTTCCAGTCTGGTACAGCCTCTCTGGCTTCCTTCATCCACTCCTCATTCTTCATTAAATAAACTCTCTGAAAAAAGCTCCGTGTGTGTGGTGTATATCCAGAGTTCATCTTAGAAAACTCTGACATCAGGATGATTGCCTGTGCACTTTGGACAGATATTAGATTGTGCAAAACCCATCTTGAATAATCTTTGACCTGTATAGTGTACTCTGTGAAGGATTTTGTATTGTATTAGTTGTAAATTAGGGTTTCTAGTCATTTTGAAAGTTCTTAGACATATTTGAGCCTAGAAGTTTTGTTCAAAGCTGAATGATAAATCCTCCACCCATTTCATAATAGGAAGAGATATTGAATCATTTAGTTTAGTCAGTGTCCTGTATAATTCAGAGATGGAAGAGTCTACTGATAGGGAAGTAATAAATTGTAGGTAAGACCTTCATTTTAATTGAAGCTACCCTACCCATAAATGGACTGGACACAGCTCGGTAGGCAACTTGGGGTTAAGTGCCTTGCACAGGGGAACATCGACATGTGGCAGGGGGAAGCTAGAATCGAACCCACAACCCTATGATTGACAGATGATGACTCAAACCACCAACTCGTCCAACTTCACAAGTGAAATTGGAAGCTATTTCCATCTTTCAAGGTCCTCTTCTATCTTTTTTAAAGGTGGAGTGTGATTAAATTTAGGTAAATCCGCTAGTTTAGACAACACAGTAAAACCCAAATATTTAATATTTCCTGATTGCAATAGTAAATCTAGGGGGTTCTGAAAAGAGCAATTAATTGGCAGTAGTGTAAATTTAGACCAGTTTATAGAATAATCTGATACTTTTGAGAAAGATTCTAGTAATCTAATTACTTGAGAGAGGGAAATGTTTGAGTGCTGGAGATAGAGTAATAAATCATCAGCATAAAGACTAATTTTATGCTATATTTTAATACTTTTTATACCTTTAACAACATTAGTTTGTCTAATTGTTGCTGCTAGAGGTTTGATAAAAATGGCAAAAAGTGACGTGGAAAGCGAGCATCCTTGGCTAGTGCCCCTCTGGACACAAAAGCTGGAGGATGTTTGATTATTTGGCCTGACACAGGCTGTTGGGAAGCTGTATAACATTTTTAACCAATTTATTAAAAAATTGCCAAAACCAAATGTATGTAGAGTAGCGAATAAAAAATTCCAGTTTGCTCTATCAAATTATTTTTATGCATCTAAAGACAATATATTGGTTAATTAAGGATATGGGACGATAACTGGTGGGAAACAGGATCTTTGCCTGGCTTAAGCAGAAGACTGATGGTGGCAGAATTCATATTAGCTGGAAATCTGCATTTTTCCTGAATTTCCTGCAACATTCTGTGGAACGTTGGTGGCAGAATATTACAGAACTCTTTATAAAACTCAGCAGGGAATCCATATGGACCTGGAGCCTTTTTATTGGGCATGCTTTTAACAGTGATGGGAATAACGGCGTTGAAATAAACACAGTTACTTTTTTCAGTAACGAGTAATCTAATTAATTACTTTGACTGTCACTATAACGGCGTTATCATTGCCGACACCCGGTTACTGCACGTTACTCAAGTCGCACAATGAACTTTTTTTTTTCACTTCATGATAGGACTCGTGTGCATTCGCGCACAGCATCTGGATTCAGCGCGCACAGCAAAGCTATGCTGCGCAGTAAATAAAATCCAAGCTGAAATGTAAACAAAATAATAATAAACCAAGTTTTTTTTAACCATTTTGCAACTCTGGTGTGATGGTGTACCACGGCCCGGCTCAGTGAGCGCCAGGTGCTGATCGGAGCGCACCACTGATTGATGGGTTGGGCAGACGCCTTTATGGTTGGTCGGGTTGCGCTGTGCGTCTTAGTTCTGAGCGTCGTTTCAGAAAAAACGGCTGATCTACACTGAGTAGAAAGCTGCTGCTCTGTGTAGTTCTTCCTCCCTTTGTCACACTCAGCATGTCCGATTTCAGAACAGATGAAATCAGTCAGGTAACTAAACACAGCGCCCAATCAACCATTGAACGTGAGCACGAGCATGAAAAAAAGCCTGATCACTGGAACACAAATAACGTGATTCACCATGGCAATGACAGGAAATAAGCTTGGAAGTGCGCATGTCCTGCGAGTAGAATTAGAAATATTTAAAGAAGGCATATGGACAATATTAAACGATAAGAAACAATGCCGTTGCTGCTGAAAACCGCAAGAGAATATTGTTGAAAAAGTCAATGCATGCGAGATATGAAAGTTATGTGATGGAGAATTAAAGCTGCTTTCTCACACTTCACTGTTCAACACAAAAGGGGGAGTGTGTGTGTGTGTGTGTGTGTGTGTGTGTGTGTGGGGGGGGTGCATTGAAAGGACATGGCAGCAAAAAAGTTGTAAAAAAAATAAATAAAAAAGCCAGAAATGAAAAAGAAACGCAATAGTTACCTTTACTGGTAACTATTTACTTTAATAGTGGAGTAACTCAGTTAGTAACTCAGTTACTTTTTGGGAGAAGTAACTAGTAACTATAACTAATTACTTTTTCAAAGTAACGTGCCCAACACTGGCTATTAAGAGCTTACTGAATTTCAACTGTTGTCAGCGGTGAATCCAGGGACATTCTTTGACTATCTGATAATTTAGGAAGTATTATTTTATCCAGAAATTGCTTGATATCATTATCTGATCAATTTATCTGTGATGTGTAAGAAGATTTGTAGAAATCTCGGAAGTGTTGTTTATCCATTCCGAATCACGTAATATATTACCAGATGAGTCTGTAACTGCAAATACAGTCGTTTTTTTCTTCGTTTATTTTTAGCTGATTAGCTAAGAATCTTCCTGACTTATTGCCATGTTCAAAATGTTCTGTTCGAAGTCTTTGTATTAGAAATCTATTTTGCTTTTCAATATATTGGTTTAATTCAAATTTTACATCACAGACTTTCCCTCTTCTTGAGAGGTTTCTAGTAACTTCAGTTTTTCCTCTAATTCCTGAATCTTTTTGTTTTCTATCTTCTTTTTATAAGATGAGAATTAAATTATTTTACCTCTCATCACTGCTTTCCCTGCTTCCCATATAAATTTCAAATACAATTGGCCTGAGGGCTGAGCGTTAAGGAAGACCTGTTCTTTTCTGTTAAGACATGTTGTTTAACCTGTTTGTGCCTTACCGAAAACAGTTCACTTCCTTTTACGTGTGAATTGTGATCTGTTGTTTAAGACTCTCTCTAAAATCGTATGGGTTGTTTGTACAAGTTTGTACTAATTTGATGTGTGAAACAGGATTTTTATTGACTCTAACTGCACTGTTTGTTTGTTTGTTTGTTTACTTAATGGGAGAATTACAATCAGTTAATTGACCATCTTGATGCCTTTGTTTAAGTTTTTTTATTTCTTGTCAAATTCACTAACTTCTGTCTTTATCAGTAGAAACATCATTAACCTAGTTCAAAACACAATAAGGGAGCATGTATTCATTTATTTAAAAACACAATTTCTGATTTGTGAGGTTTTGAGAACTTTAATTAATTCCCTGACTCATGATGTGCATGAAGTTTATGAATCAATACAAGATGTCTGATGAATTCCTGGGTTCTATAAAATTAATACCTGAAAAGTAACTGGGCTGTACTTTCTACATAGCCCAAAACCATTCAGCGCCTTATTGACCAATAAATAATGAAAATTTTAAAATCAATCCTTTTACAAACAGGCAACCAGTGCAAGGATTTAAAGACATCTGGGACATTTTACATTTTCTTAGTGTTCCAGATTCTGGTACCAATGTTTTGGAGGACACCTTGAAATACAACAGTACAAGAATCAACCAACTAAAAATTAAAGCATGTGGGTGATTTCAGTATTCTATTTTGACAGGATCCCTTTATTGTGACCATGTTTTCATGACTCTAGTAAGCTGACTGTTTAATAGACTTGATACAGATGGTAAGATTTAGGTCTGAGTCCATAACCATTCCCAGGTTTTTTCATCCTAAATTCAAATTTATTTATATAGCGCCAATTCATGAAACATGTCATCACAAGGCACTTTCCAAAGTCAAAATGAGACTAAGGACAATAAAATTGTAAAGTTGTGTGCAATCAGCAAAGATTCCGTACAATCTGTTGGAGGATTTGATCACTGGAACTAGATGGAGCATACACATTTTAAATACAAGTGGCCTGAGGGCTGAGCGTTTAGGAAGACCTGCTCTTTTCTGTTAGGACATGTTCTTTAATCTGTTTGCGCCTTACCGAAAACAGTTCACTTCCTGTTACATGTGAATTGTGATCTGTTGTTTAAGACTCTCCCTCAAACCGTCTGGGTTCTTTGTACAAGTTTGTACTACTTTGATGTGTGAAACAGGATTTTTATTGACTCTAACTGCACTGTTTGTTTGTTTGTTTACTTAATGGGAGAATTACTGTAATCAGTTAAATTGACCATCTTGATGCCTTTAATTTTTTTTAATTCTTGCCAAATTCAATTACTTCTGTCTTTATCAGTAGAAACATCATTAACCTAGTTCAAAACACAATAAGGGAGCATGTATTCATTTATTTAAAAACACAATTTCTGATTTGTGAGGTTTTGAGAACTTTAATTAATTCCCTGACTCATGATGTGCATGAAGTTTATGAATTAATACAAGATATCTGATGAATTCCTGGGTTCTATAAAATTCATACCTGAAAAGTAACTGGGCTGTACTTTCTACATAGCCCAAAACCATTCAGCGCCTTATTGACCAATAAATAAGGAAGATTTTAAAATCAATCCTTTTACAAACAGGCGACCAGTGCAAGGATTTAAAGACATCTGGGACATTTTACATTTTCTTAGTGTTCCAGATTCTGGTACCAATGTTTTGAATACAAGAATCAACCAACGAAAAATTAAAGCATGTGGTTGTTTTTCAGTATTCTATTTTGACAGGATCCCCTTATTGTGACCATGTTTTCATGACTCTAGTAAACTGTTTAATAGACTTGATACAGATGGTAAGATTTAGGTCTGAGTCCATAACCATTCCCAGGTGTTTTCATCCTAAATTCAAATTTATTTATATAGCGCCAATTCATAAAACATGTCATCACAAGGCACTTTCCAAAGTCAAAATGAGACTAAGGACAATAAAATTGTAAAATTGTGTGCAATCAGCAAAGATTCTGTACAATCTGTTGGAGGATTTGATCACTGGAACTAGATGGAGCATACACATTTTAAATACAAGTGGCCTGAGGGCTGAGCGTTGAGGAAGACCTGCTCTTTTCTGTTAGGACATGTTCTTTAACCTGTTTGCGCCTTACCGAAAACAGTTAACTTCCTTTTACATGTGAATTGTGATCTGTTGTTTAAGACTCTCCCTCAAACCGTCTGGGTTCTTTGTACAAGTTTGTACTACTTTGCTGTGTGAAACAGGATTTTTATTGACTCTAACTGCACTGTTTGTTTGTTTGTTTGTTTGTTTGTTTGTTTACTTAATGGGATAATTACTGTAATCGGTTAATTGACCGTCTTGATGCCTTTGTTTAAGTTTTTTTTTTTATTCTTGCCAAATTCACTAACTTCTGTCTTTATCAATAAGAAACATCGTTAACCTAGTTTAAAACACAATACGGGAGCATGTATTCATTTATTTAAAAAATATATTTTTGATTAATGAGGTATTGAGAACTTTATTATTCTTTTGTTATTCCTGACTCATGATGTGCATGAAGTTAATGAATTAGTACAAGATGTCTCATGAATTCCTGTTACACACTGAAGTCATGGTCACCTCCTAATCAGCAAATTAGTCTTCATTCATTGATTCAAGCTGATTTAGGGGATTATGTCTTACAGCTGATGAAAAACCAAAAGTCAGATTCTCAAAGATTAGAATATCATATAAGACCAATTAAGAAATGACTGACACAGAAATGTTAGTCTACTGAAATGTATGACCATGTAATTTTTAGCATTGTTTTCCTTGTTGCATCAATGCATCAAAGTCCAGGAGGGAACTTCAGTTTATCTGCATTACTCACTCCCTCATCTCCCACCTAATTATATTTCTTATTTTTCCGGGTGAGTTGCTGTAATTGTCTGTAGCTCAGAAGCTGCTTAATGCAAGACATGACAACTGCAGCCCTGGTTATGGGTACACCTCTGTTTGGTGGTTCTTGTAGCAATGCCTGCAGCTCCAGACCTTGTGTATCTCCCTCAAACTTTTGAGATGGCTTTGCTTCACAATACTCCCAAAGCTGTTAATGTACTTTTCTATTTCTATGAGGAATTTAGTTTTGTGTTTTCATTTGGTGTCAACCAAAATGAACAGAAAAAAACATTTTAAATATACAGTATAACATCTCTCTCTTGGCGCCATGAAATGTAAAAAAAAAAAAAAAAAAAAAAAAGACATTCACTCTTTTAATTGATTTACCTAAAGATGAACTTTAATATAGTTGAATTGCACCAGCATCTTGCAGCATATGGTTACAGCAACCGGTTAATTTTGGCAACAAGTGGAGAATTAGTTGTTTTGTGATTGGAAGATGATAGAATGTTTATTTTTTTTAAACTGGAAGTAATGGCACATCATGAACTTTTCCAGCTTTTCCAGATCCAGATTTTCCAGATAATTGCACAACTCCTACACCCTGTTACAACATCAGTTGCTGATGAGGTGGGTGTATCGCCCACACCTCAGCCTTTCATTTATAAGGGAAGTCAGGGCCTCAGAGTTGAAGTGGCACAGCGCAAGACGCCAAGGTGAGATTCTCTCTGTTCGATTCTTCTCCCCCAGAAAACCCATTTAGCGCGTTGCGGGGCGATTTGTTTGGTAGATGGTGGGATTCATTGATATTCTGGAGCTGTTTTAACCCTCTGATGCATGAATCATGGAAGCATTGGTCAAGATTTCTTTCTCAAAAATCTTGACCAATGACCAAAGTTATTTTTTATTAATTTTTTTAATAACGTTATGTCATGAAGTTACAGAAATGACAATTGCAGTGGACTACATGCGCCTGAGAACTCAACATAAAACATTATGTATTTATTGTAAAAAAAAAGAAACAATTGTTTCATTTTATGCTTTTAAAAATATTTCAACATATTTTGTTGAACTTTCTTGGACTATTCTGTAGGCTGCCTCATTCTTTGCTGTGTTTGAAGTCTACAATATAAATAATTAGTATAGTTACACAAACTACAGCTAATCTGCACAATCTATACAAAGTATACACAAAATATACTAAAATGTAAATTTTAAATGAAAAGCTTTTATGTGTAATGTGAAAACACTGAATTATAAGCAAAACAATTACAAGACACTAAAGCAATTATATGACCTCTGTTTGAAAAAAATTTAATGGGTGATGCATGACGTCCGTTTTGGTAACATGGTTAATCATCATTTTCTACATATTGGACAAAACATTTTATATTTCAAACTGATAATATTGTTCCTTAGATGTTACTGTAAATCATCAGGTCCTTTTTTTTTGTTACCTGTTGGGATCTTCTACCATGGAAGGATTGAGAGGATATGCGGACTACAATGGATAGAGGAAGTAAAACCAGATAGAGTAGTTTGTTGTGTCGATTCTTTGGCAGCCCTTCATAGTATCCAAAATATGAAATCAGAAAGAGAAGATTTATTATTAGAAATTCATCAAAGTTTATTCAAAATACAAAAACTTGCAAATGTAAAATTTTGTTGGGTTCCAGCTCATGTAGGATTAAATTGAAATGAAAGAGCAGACCAAATAGCTAAAAAAATTTATTAGACTAAATAATATTATAAACATACTGTATGTGAAAGGAGAAAAGTGAAACAGATGACTGTATAGAATGTAAAGTAGTAGAAAATGCAGAACATATTTTATTATATTGTAGGAAATATGATAAGGAAAGGATAAGATTAAAACAAAGGACAAGACTAATAGGAAGGGAATGGAATTTGAAAGGATTAATAGGAACAACAGGAGAGGGGATAAAGGAAATACAGAAAGCTGTTATAAAATATGTTAAGAATATAGGATTATACTATACATTTTTAAAGTTTGTAGGTGTTTGTATATGTGTATATATATATATATATATATATATATATATATATATATATATATATATATATATATAATTATTTTTATTATTATAAGTAAATAAATAAATACTATTGATCTCATTAACGCCTTATAAATATCCACCAATGATTGTTTACTTGCTCCCCAATCTTTTCCTGCTACTGCTCTCAAGAGATTTATGATTTTCTTACATTTCGTCTCTATTTTTTATATACGTGTTCTCCATGTTCCTTTTTGGTCTAGCCATATACCCAAATATTTAAAATGACTTACTGTCTCCATTTTGTGACCATATAATTCCAAATTTCATTCATCTATCTTTTTCTTTTTTGTACATATCATATTACAAGATTTATTTGGCGATAGCTTAAAGCCCCATTTATATGACCATTTTTCAATTTCTCCTATTGCCTCCTTGGTTCTATTTCTTACTATTTTGGAATCTCGTCCTCTTGTCCAAATGGCCCCGTCATCAGCATATAAAGCTGATCCAATCTAATTTCATAAAAATATCATTAATCATTATATTAAATAATACTGGACTAATAACACTTCCTTGTCGAATTCCATTATTTATTTCAAATTGTTCTGAGATTTCAGATCCTACCTTAACTCTAATTCTTCTTTCTGTTAGAAAATCTAGAACCCAATTATAAAATATACCTCTAATCATATTTAATTTAATTAATAATCCTTCCCGCCACATTGAATCATAAGCCTTTTCTATATCTAAGAAAACAATGCTCATTATTTCTTTCATTTTAAATGCTTTTTCCATCTCATTACTTACTTTCACCACAGCATCCATAGTAGAACGTCCTTTTCTAAACCCACTTTGATATGGTGCATATATTCCTTTTTCTCAAGAGTATAATTTAGTCTTCTTACTAGTATTTTTTCCATCCATTTACATAAATGCGATGTTAGGGCAATAGGTCTATATGTCTTGTGCTCGCGTTCTCGTGACACGTCATCAGCCCCAGCACTGTTCCAATTGCCGAGAACACCAGACCGATGACATACCACATCCCCGGATGTTGTTCTCTCCCCGCCCTCTTTATCGAGCATGCATCAGAGCAGACTTGTGTGTTTTTCAGACTGACAACTTTCCCAGAAAGCACTGCGGCCGCAGCTTGATTTGACACAGCGCAAACAGAGATCACAGCGGTAAGTTAAAAATTCCCTTTTCTGCTGCTGTTGTTGTTTAAAAGTACGTATTCAGATCATTTGAGGCGAGAACATTATACTTTTAAGCTTCCCTATATAGCCTGTTTACAAAGTTATAACGTAATTTAAAAAAAATAAGTCCAACGTTGTGCGGAGCAAGGTGACCTGCAGACGTCCGAGGGTAACAGCAGCCAGGGCTGATGTTAGTCCGTCTGTAGTACACTTCTGTCGGCCTAGTACTGTGCGTAGTACCGCTGGTTATGATTTATTTGTTTTTTGTTTATCTGACCGACGTGTGTTGCTTTATTAACTCAATACTTGCTGGAATAAATTGTAAAAGTCTCTCAAGAACGACAGCAGCATTTAAAATGAATAAATAAATAAAATCTACAAATGTTTTTCCTATCTAAGGGAGTTTCTTCTGAGTGAGGACACGAATAATTGAGAGGAGAAAGAGGGAAAGAAAACAATAGTAACAGTATATGAAAAAAACAGACATTTATTTTAGACAAATGTTATATCTTTGGAACAGAGTGAAGGTGTAATATATTCAACAAATTATTAACAGATACTAACATGGTTTAAAACAAATAAATAACTTTTATTAACATCTTATACAAATAGACAACATCTACAAACATACAGTTAAAAAATAGTTTAAATGGAAATTCATTTACTGATCGTTTAATGTATTTTTACAGGTAGTGAAAAAAATGAAATGAAGCAGCATGTGTACATGACTACAACTGATCTAGGTTAGGTTAGGTCAGATCAGAATCAGAATCAGACATAGTTTAATAATCCCAGAGGGAAATTACTTTTGTTACATGCTCCAGATATAAGATAAGATAAGATAAGATAAGATAAGATAAGATGGGCTTTATTGATCTCACATTGGAGAAATTTACTTGTCACATCGGCTCAATAGTCAATAGTCAGAAGAAGGTGCCAAAAGTAGGAAAATGTGCGTCAGTTATATACAGTGTATCTTCATATATACAGTGGATCAAAAAGAAAATGAGAAAAACTAAAAATAAGAATACAAATACAGACGAAATCAAAGTAGGAAGATCTATCTCCTTTGGCCATCCATTTCAGCTCCCCTTCATTAAAAAATATTTGGAGGATTGGCACAGAAGTGTTTATCCTAACATATTTTGTTTCAGTTTCTTCCTGTAAATAAAAAATGCCAAATGTTACCATAATTGTTTTTATTTTCAATTCTCACCTTTTCACAGCATAAAACTATACCTGCTTAACATGCAGATCAATATAGTTCTCAAGAAAGAAAAGGTCAAATGTATAGTAAATGTAACAAATGGCCTCCCTTCTCTGGTGTTTTTATCATTTCACTGAAAGAATGAGCTGAACTAACTGCACATAATTTATAGATTGATCACTGTAAAGTTGGCCAGACATAGAAATATGACTTGCCCTTGTAATGATGAAATAGTTTATGGGCTAAAAAAGGGTTCCCCAAAGGTCCATCCTGGGTCCCCTCCTTTTCAATATCTACATGCTCCTCTAGCTCAGATAATAAAAACAACAACATCAGCTACCATCACTATGCAGACGACACACAGCTCTACATCTCCATGTCACCAGGTGACTATGGACCAGTTCACTGAGTAAATGTTTAGAAGACATCAATGCATAGATGTGCCATGGACCCGGTTCTGAAGTCCTCACTAAGACTAAGAACGTAGAGAACATGGACCCGGTTCTGAAGTCCTCACTAAGACTAAGAACGTAGAGAACATGGACCCGGTTCTGAAGTTCTCACTAAGACTAAGAACGTAGAGAACATGGACCCGGTTCTGAAGTCCTCACTAAGACTAAGAACGTAGAGAACATGGACCCGGTTCTGAAGTCCTCACTAAGACTAAGAACGTAGAGAACATGGACCCGGTTCTGAAGTCCTCACTAAGACTAAGAACGTAGAGAACATGGACCCGGTTCTGAAGTTCTCACTAAGACTAAGAACGTAGAGAACATGGACCCGGTTCTGAAGTCCTCACTAAGACTAAGAACGTAGAGAACATGGACCCAGTTCTGAAGTCCTTCCACTAAGACTAAGAACTTAGAGAACATGGACCCGGTTCTGAAGTCCTCACTAAGACTAAGAACGTAGAGAACATGGACCCGGTTCTGAAGTTCTCACTAAGACTAAGAACGTAGAGAACATGGACCCGGTTCTGAAGTTCTCACTAAGACTAAGAACGTAGAGAACATGGACCCGGTTCTGAAGTCCTCACTAAGACTAAGAACGTAGAGAACATGGACCCGGTTCTGAAGTCCTCACTAAGACTAAGAACGTAGAGAACATGGACCCGGTTCTGAAGTCCTCACTAAGACTAAGAACGTAGAGAACATGGACCCGGTTCTGAAGTTCTCACTAAGACTAAGAACGTAGAGGACATGGACCCGGTTCTGAAGTCCTCACTAAGACTAAGAACGTAGAGAACATGGACCCAGTTCTGAAGTCCTTCCACTAAGACTAAGAACTTAGAGAACATGGACCCGGTTCTGAAGTCCTCACTAAGACTAAGAACGTAGAGAACATGGACCCGGTTCTGAAGTTCTCACTAAGACTAAGAACGTAGAGAACATGGACCCAGTTCTGAAGTCCTTCCACTAAGACTAAGAACGTAGAGAACATGGACCCGGTTCTGAAGTCCTCACTAAGACTAAGAACGTAGAGAACATGGACCCGGTTCTGAAGTCCTTCCACTAAGACTAAGAACGTAGAGAACATGGACCCGGTTCTGAAGTCCTTCCACTAAGACTAAGAACATAGAGAACATGGACCCGGTTCTGAAGTCCTCACTAAGACTAAGAACGTAGAGAACATGGACCCGGTTCTGAAGTCCTTCCACTAAGACTAAGAACGTAGAGAACATGGACCCGGTTCTGAAGTCCTTCCACTAAGACTAAGAACGTAGAGAACATGGACCCGGATCTGAAGTCCTTCCACTAAGACTAAGAACGTAGAGAACATGGACCCGGTTCTGAAGTCCTCACTAAGACTAAGAACGTAGAGAACATGGACCCGGTTCTGAAGTCCTCACTAAGACTAAGAACCTAGAGAACATGGACCCGGTTCTGAAGTCCTTCCATGGCTCCCTGGATCTCAGAGAATAGACTTTAAAATCCTTCTGTTAGTCTATAAATCCCTGAATTAGCACCTAAATACATCACAGACTTGTTATCAGGGCATCAACCCTCCAGACCACTCAGGTCTTCTGGCTCCAGCCTGCTCTGCAGAACCAGAACCAGAACCAGAACCAGACATGGAGAAGCAGCATTTAGTTCCTATGCTCCACTGATCTGGAACAAACTCCCAGAAAACTGTAAAAGTGCTGAAAGCCTGAGTTCCTTTAAATAAAGATTAAAAACACATTTGTTGAAGACTGCCTTCGACTGTTCTTGTTAAATTCTTCTGAAACAACACTATTTAAACTTTTCATTTTCCTATATTTTAATCATGTAAAGCACTTTGCATTGTCTTTGTCCTGAATTGTGCTATACAAATAAATTTGCCTTGCCTTATCAGTTGGGATAGATGGGCAAGCAAAGTCTGCCTTCTGAGCCTCCTCTGCCGCATTAATCTTCTCCTTGCTCGGATTTGCCTCCTTAATTGCGGCACCTCCTCTTCAGCCAGCTGGTAAAGCTGACCAACGACCAAAGCAACAGCAATATTGCTCATTTTGCTTCTATAAAATGCTGATTTTTAAAAAAGATTCAATCACCTCTACAACTACGACCAGTACAACTGACAACAAAGAAATTCCTGCTATTACTGTTTTTATACCCACAGTTCTGTAATTTTTTAGATATTTTTTAGGCTTTTTAGAAATTGAAAATATATTTTTCAAAATGTTTTCAATAAGGTATGACGGTGTAGTGTATAAATAGTTTTTAATGTTAAATAAATGCAAAGGAACTTTGAGTGTGATGACATCACGAGTCCTCGAGTACGCTTCTCTTCCAATACATAGAGATACATGCTGCGTACTAACGTTCTCGATAAGTCTGATCTTCCTGTGTTCTTGCCAAGACTGGACTTGACGAGAACAGGAGTACGGACTCGCGTTCTCGTGAATTGAGAAACGGGTACAGCCTCCGTCTCCTTCAGCTACGCTCTGCTTTGTCCCTCTCCCTCTTGCAGTTACAATGACTGAGCACTGAATTTACCACAATGGAGTGTGGCAGCAGAGAGCATTCTAGACACTAATATGCAATTTCACTATAGAAACCATGGAATTAAAGAGATATTTACTTTTTAGTAGCTGTCCACTACCTGTAGAAACATGTTTATTATATATAACAGATGCTGATTTTCTGCTAATCGGAAGGTGACCATAGGTTTATCTTTTGACAATGGGATTTATGACACGTCTTGCATTCATTCTTATGCTGATTCATCAGGAGTGGTGTGTTAGTTTTTTCACAAAGTCACTTAAATCTTAACGTATTTTTACATCTAGATGCACCAGCACCCACAGGTAACCTCAGCCGTACACAGACTCTTTTCGCCTCCCGTGGAGAAAAACAATGAAACCTTGGGATGTACAAGAAATCTTCTTCTTGGTTTGAACATCAAGGCAATTTCTGAGCAAAATGAAGAGGATGCAAAAGTCCAAAGGTCACCTAAAAAGGAAAATACAGTCCATACTTGTTTTAATGCTTAAAATACAACTAAAAATAAATAAATAGATTGAGATTCACTACCTTATTGTCATATACACTTCAGTGCATGCAACCAGGGTCTGTAACACACAGACATCATCAGTTCTCAGGTGAATATATGCGCCAAGGGCATAGGTTTGATTTCAACTTTGGTAGGGACTCTATTGGTCGAAAGCCTTATTGGTCTGACGTCATTGATCCTACGCAATATGCACACTCCTATTTTTTGTTGCTTAACTTGAGCGTCAGGACGTGTTTCGTCTGCCTAAAGAAAAAAAGCAGCATTTCTTCCTACATTTATCCAAAATTTATACGCCCAACACACACTAGATGCTGTTTGTTTATCTTTAAAGCAGCACCGGATCTGATGAATGTCGAATTGGGACTTTTTTCCACTTTGAAAAAGTTTGCATTTGAACTTACCAGCAACAGAGACAGAGGGTAAAAACATGCCTATTAAACCAAATATAGTAAAAATATGTCTGTTGTCTAGATTTATCCTGTATTTTCTTTTGAAGATATAGAAATGCACAGAGATAAAGCCCACTCTTATTCTTTTTTATCTAAGATACTCTGTCTGCACCCTAAAACACAGCAAAATTATACATTCAAGGAACTGCAAATACACTTATTGTATTTACTTTGCACTGGAAGTAGAAGTGTCACTGACACTGACAGCATTTCAAATATTAAATTAAAATTTCAACAAATGTACAATTGGGTTGTTGTTGCTCTCTTTAGCCCATTTCATGTAATTTATCTTAACATTCCAAACACATTTCTTACATCATATATCTGAAGTGTAGATAACAGCATCTCCTTACCTACATTTTCTCAGACAACAAATTTTTCCCCTAACAATAGTGAGTTGTCAATATATAAATGTGCAGTAAATCTTAATACATAAGGAGCATGGAGGACCCAATACTGTATTTTAAGTAACATTCGTGACACCAAGATTTGAGTGTTTGTCCATTTCATCAGGGAAATGAGAACATATTAATATACTATTGGTATATACTAGTACGACTATTAAAGAACAGCAGATTAAACTTTAAGACATGTAAAGGCCTATATAAAATTAATTTTGCGACCACTTTAACAGATTAAATAATTGCTTACTTTTTTGGTGTATCAAATTACCCTTGTAATGATGAAATAGTTTATGGGCTAAGCCCTGATGATGAGAATGTCTAACTCTGCCCCTGGTTTGTACTAATTTACTAATGGACAGGGTGGAAATCTATGTACAATAAAACCAATCTACATGGTGTTCCTCTGTTTTATTTGTCTTTATTCTATTTTGAGAAGTAGAAATTGCAAAATAAATAGCACTTATATTTTGTGGAACCAGTATACCAGTATGAATCAAAACTTAAATCTCGCGCTCCAAGAACGCACGCACAGGCACACACGCACTAGAAAACAGCCAATCAGGAAGAGGAAAGGCGGAATTTAAGGCAGCACATCCAATGGGAGTGGAGTTAAACAGCACACAGCACAGTTATGTGTGTTGCAGAGTTAAAGGGACTGGACAGACCGGGCAGGCAGTGACCACGGTCTATTACTAGTCTGCTGCCGTGAGCGGGATATCTCTTTACTTGGCAACCTCTAGCTTGCTTGACGTTGCCATGACAACTTGCCATGAACTTGTGTTGATTAGGCCTCAAAATAATTAAATTAAAATCCAAATACATGTAATAGTAAAATTAAAAAGTCAAAATAATTTCCCAAAATATTCTTAAGAACTTTAGAAGTTGTGCAAATAATTTTTCATACATTTTTTAAATAACGGCCTCTCGCCACTAGGGGGTGCTGCAGCACCCCAAGCACCCCACCTTCCCATGGCCATGGCTATGGCTAACTGTGATGACAAAATGCTTGAAAACATAATTGCACTGTGATTTTTTATTTTATTTTATGTTACACCTCTCAAAAGAATCCTATTAAAGATAATTTGTCTTTAATTTTCTTTGTCCAGATGAGCAACACAGAAACAGACAACACTTTCCTCCTCAAAGACGTTCCTCAGGAGATATCCTCTGAGGTATGTGCTGCTTGAAAAGAAAATGATCTACTGTTTGCAACAGATGTGTAAGCAATTAATGCCAAAAATAACTTTGTTTGGGAACTTGGTTCACCCTGAGCCTCCTCTCTTAGCATGTTAGCATGCTAACATTCTGTAACCTGTGTAAACCAAGAATTTATCTGGCTTTGCAGATGTATTTCTATTGAGAAGCCCCCATCAAAATGGTCTAAAAAATATCTATACTAATGTGGTGCTAATAATAGTTAGCACAAGAATGAACCTACTGCTATTCTTAGTGAGACTTAGTTTTCGTTTTAAATTGGTTTTGTTATTTCTTTTAAGTGCTTTTATGCATCATCTTTTTACTCTTGTTTTTAAATGTATGTGTTTTAATTCATAGCTACAGCACTTTGTATGGCATACATGAAAATGATTCCATATTCTTGACCATCTGATACACACAAATCTGATTGATTTCTTGATTATATAACTGATTTATTTCTGCAAAGGAAGAACAAAACTAATCACATTTATTCTATGGCCCTCAGTCAGGTGAGACGGTATTTAATGATAGATCTAATATAAGGGATTTTAATATTCCTAGTAATTCTTTTTGCATGAAAACATGGTATGATCCCACCTATTTCACCCCAGCCTAACAAACTCTGACAAACACCTACAGGTGCTGGTTTCCAGGTACTCAGTGTTCACTTCTATACAGAAAGCCCATAATTTCTTTATTTCCTTTTTTTTTCTCAGCTATCACATTACACATGTCAGCCTAAATAATAATACATATAATTCAGCAATGATACCAAGGTGTTACTTTATTGTATCTGTTATACTAAATCTGTTGGTTGGGCAGTTCTTTTTGCAGGTGATGAAGCAGACTGAAGACATTTTATCATTCTCTCCCTTTTATCTCTTTCTTTTACCTCTTTTCATTTTTTGCCCCACCTTACCTGTCTGCATCCCTACACACCCTCCCATTCCCTTAGATCAGCTGACCAGTTATTACTGAGGGTGACGAAGACGAAGCGTAAGCTCAGAGGAAACTTTGCTTTTTCTGCAGCAGCTCCCAAGCTGTGGAATGACCTTCCCTTGGGCATGAGACAAGCCTCTCTTCACTTTCTGATTTTAAATCCCTTCTTAACCCTTGTGTGGTGTTCATATTATTGTTACTCAGCCAGTGTTTGTGGGTCTGGTGGACCCGTTGCATTTTGTGCTTTTTAATGCCTCACAATCAAACACTTTTATGTAAAAATACTCAACAAATGTTACTTCATACCAATTTCAAGTTGTATAAACAAAATATTTGGTTATTTAAAACATAATAAAGCAAATTAATTATAATAAAATCATGATATGAATGGAAACAAATTCACACGTGAAGCACGGTTTTTCCAAAACTAGTGACTTTTAGTTTTTTGAACTCAGAAATTTAACCCATTCAGGTGCACAGCACAAGCTATATGAACACAGAGTAGATCTATTAGTCAAAAACACACATGAGCCCCATGACCTTTAGCCAATGGCCTGTACAACACACGAGGGGCTGAGTTTTACTGTGTGTGTTGCAGATATACTTTTTGCACTTGATGCATCTATATTGGTTTTTTCTGTCGTTCTTCCACACTTCGCACTGCTTCTTCTTGTTGCCAAACATGTACTGGAACAGCATGACACACTTAAGACACATCTTTTCCTTATCTTATGACACAATCTGAGATGTTGACTTTGTTTTACTTTTTTATTTCATTACTACTTACTCATTCTGTTTACTATTTTGTTTATTGTTTTATGATTAATCACTTGTGTTTTATGATTGTGTATAACACTTTGATCTTGTGGGTGTTTAAAGTGCTTCATAAATAAAATTGGTATGGTACGTTGTGTGTGTCCCAGGATCTGATGATCTGTCTACTTCTCTGCGCAGGTGCGTCAGTACCTGGAGCCTTTTTGTCTTTCTGTGGAGAAGCTGCAAGATGTTTCTAATCGGCTACTGGAAGCTATGAAACAAGGTCTGGACAAACAGATGCATGACAATGCACCCGTCAAGATGCTGCCTACCTTCGTTACGGCAACACCAGATGGGACGGGTACGACTTTCACACTCAGTCAGTCACTCTTCAGTCCAGCTCATGTGAACTGGACACTTACACACTTGGCTGTAAGCCACTGAGGGTGAGGGTGTAAAAGCTGAACATCTGAAGGACATTGCTCCTGCACATTTTTCATGCTGAAGTTCAAGACTTTTACAGACTGACATTCACTGTGAATTTATGGGGGCAGGCTTTACTAAACAAAACAAACCTAACAACTGAAGAGAGCAAAGAAGGAAGAGAATTAGGGAGGAAGAAAAGTAAAAAAGAAGGAAGGGCATTAGGACACAGGGAAGGAAGGACGGAAGGTTAGACATAAGGATAGAAAGTAGGACATAAGGTACAAAGTATAGAAATATGAGAGGTAGGAGACAAGAAAACAATGCCACAAGGTCAGAATAATAGAAAGAAGGGTGCAATTAATCACACAAAGAATAAACATCAGAAAATGGAGAGTTAAGACACTAAAAAAAGAAGGACACCAGGATGATGAAACCTTGGAAGATAAGGGTAGAATGAACAGGAGAAGCAAGGATACAAGAAATGACTGGAGAAAAGAGACCAAGCAAGAAGAGCGGAGTAGGACACAAGAGAGAAGGGCCAAAGGAAGGAAAAACAGAGTAATAGAAATCCCAGTGCAAAGAAGAAAGAAAGGATAAAAGAAGGAAAGTAAACAGGATGGAAACAAGACAGAAAAAAGGGCAGTGAAAGGGCCAATATTTAAGCATTGGAGTAGGGAGCAAAGGCTGGAAATGCAAATATCTTTGCATGAACCTTGTTTGTTTTTCTTTATTTAACCAGACCTGAAGAATCCTGAAAACAAATTTCATAAAATTCCAGGTGACTGTGGTAGGAAATGTTTAAAACAAAACCATCACCTGATTTGTTCCTGCATGCAGAGCAAGGAGACTTCCTGGCTGTAGATCTGGGTGGAACAAACTTACGGGTGTTTCACGTCAAATTATTGCCGGAGGCCAATAATTTGAAAATAAAGGCCGAGACAGAAGGGCCCATCTCTCAGGAAATCAAGGATGGACCTGGAGAAGAGGTAACCCATATGGCCACCACAGCTTTGTCTGATGTTTTCAAGACAGGGGAGCATGTACAAGGCAAAACCAAGACACACAAATAATGAAACACATCAAAATGGGAGTCATTTGGGATTAAAAGTTTGACTAGTGAAATAAATCTGAAAGGAGTGAATGTAGTAAAAAAAAATCATTGACTCCTTCTCTTACCTTGGTAATCCTGGGGATGAGAAACAGAGCTGCATCGTGTGAGTGGAGAGATCTGGTAAACCATAAATTAACTAGGACAAAGCTTGGCCAATAAGGGTGTCGTATGTAGTGAGCAGAACTAATTTCTGAATTTTGCAGGGCCAAAGGTTACATAGTGCAATTGAGTCATTTTGCCACTCATGTTGAAATCAAAGGGGGTTCAGGGGGAAAAAATCACAAGAATTAATTCATTTGATGCAGTTCCTGCGGATTCTGGCTTCAGTTTGTCCCTAATTTAGGATTTAAAAATAGAGATGTACTGAAACACGGAAAAGATGGGTCAAATATAGGTTATTTGTATTCAGTTAGCTAATTTATTGGCTTCATTGTAGGAAAGAAACAAAGCTAAGCAGATAAGCTCTGGGTTAGTTTTTAAGTCTAGAGGATGAAAGAAAGCAGAGTCATATGAGAGAGACAGGACTAAACACTGATAAACAGGCCCAAATGTATCCGTTAAGATTAAAGGGAGGTAAGAAAGCGAATTCCAAAAATAAATCTGATTTAAATCTTGCTACAAATGGTGGGAACCTGAGATGGATGTGTGTATGTCCTTCCAGCTGTTTGACTATATCGCAACCTTAATTAGTGAGATCCTCAACTCGAAGGACCTGAAAGAAAAGCATGTTCCACTGGGGTTCACCTTCTCCTTTCCCTGTGAGCAGAAGAGCATTGACAAGGTTTATAATCCCAAACATCACTGCTTGTTACCACCCTCCCAGATGAAGACTGGTTCTGGATAATGAAGGACATTTTTGTGTTTGTGTGAGTAGAGCATCCTTAACAGGTGGGTTAAAGGCTTCAAATGCTCAGGGGTGGAGGGAGAGGACGTGGCAAACCTTCTGAAAGAGGCTATGAATAAGAAAGAGGTCAGTGCACAACGCTCTCTAATCTCTAAATATCCCTCTAAATAATTGTTCAGTCGGCTTCACTTGCTACTGTTGTCTTTCTCTGAATGTTTAAATCTTCTTTTCTTGAGACAGATCCCAGTTAAGTCAGTGACCATGGTGAACGACACAGTGGGTATAATGATGAGCTGCAGATACCTTTACCCCAACTGCGACATTGGGATGATAATCGGTAAACACTGAAAAGATCAGGTGGCATCCTCAACATAAATATAATTAAAAAAGTCAGAAACCACAAGAACATTAATGTTAACTTCAAAACTTAAGAGTCCACAGAAAGTAACAAAAATTAAATGACAATAATATAATAACCGTCTTAGAAAAAAAATCAATAAAGAAGCATAGCATTGTAAAAAAAGAAGGGAGTGAAACTATGCAGTTTAAAAAAATATAAATTAAAAATTCAAAGGTGGTGGCTTTAAAAGTTACATTTTGGTCTCTCAACAGATGAGAGAGGGTTCTTCTGCCTGTGCTGTGTTCCTTATGTCGCTTGTACCAAACTTTAAAGAAAAAATAACCCCCAAATTGACTTTTTTTGCACACATGGATTGCTTTTAGTGCTTTTTCAATTCAATTAAATTTTATTTATATAGCGCCAATTCATGAAACATGTCATCTCAAGGCACTTTACAAAGTCAAGTTCAATCATATTATACAGATTGGTCAAAAAAAGGGAACCAGTTGGTTGCATCAAAGTCCCGACAAGCAGCATTCACTACTGGAGAAGCGTAGAGCTACAGGGAGAGTCGTCTGCATTGTTGATGGCTTTGCAGCAATCCCTCATACTGAGCAAGCATGAAGCGACAGTGGGAAGAAAAACTCCCCATTAACGAGAAGTGCTGTCTACATGTCCCAATTATTATCCAATATTTTACTGTTGTGCAATTATACACTGTTTAATGTTATTTAATGTTTCATAAATAACTCTCTGTCTGTTAAGTATTGTCTGGTGAGGATCAGCTCTTAAGCTCATATCAAGACAACGGTTGAAAGGGATGAATTCGAGCACTAGCGATCTTTTAACAGCAAAACCTGCACACACATAGAATAAAGGAGCGACAACTTCTTTTCAAGTTCAAGAATTTAAAGGTATACTATGCAACCAGGGTTGATTTTCCCGCGAGGCTCCCCCCAGAGGGCGAAAGTAAAAGTGCACTGTCATAAAGATGCTCAGCTGTTTTCTCCGTCAAGCCAGGTGCGGTTGTTTTGAGCTTAGCAGACAGGCGAACGCAACGAAAAGTGGAAAAAAACGGCAGTACAAACAATGACTAACACAGTTAAAGTATGAACATCAGGGTTTCCCGCAGCGCTATCTTAGCGAGGCGACCGCGGCCGCCGCGGTAGCGTCTCGCCAATATTAAAAAAAAATTAAAAAATAACAATAATAATAAAACTCGATATGCTTGCATGTTTATTTGACGTTACCACGCGGTTCTTTGGTGTTGCTTTCGCGCGTGCATATAGTGAATGGCAGGGCAAAAACACATGCAGTTCTCGCCGTACAGCAAGACCGACTCTCACTGTCTTGCACGAGACTTCGGAGCCTGTGGGTGCGGGCCGAGGGCTCCTGCAATTGCAAGTGCGGTATTTCCCCCACAGACCACCAGGGCGCCGAGAAAACCTTTGTTCGACCTGAAATGACTCATTTAATCATCCAAAACGGTATGGAATACATTAATTAACTGAAAATGTTGCATAGTATGCCTTTAATAACAGAAATAAAATGAACATCCTGAGAACATCACTATGTAATGCTGTTTACCTGAATTAACACAATATTTCGATTAATAAATCCTCTCTACTAGGCTACTGAAACTTAACTAAACTACTAAGCAAAATGAAGATAAAAAGAAGCTAAGCTAAGGAACTATTTACATGCAAAACAAACAAAAGACAAACAAAAGTGGTTGATCATAATCAGAATACTTCAGTGAATCCTGGTTCACTGCAGATCTGATTAACAAAAACATTGAATGTATTTCAATTAGGGCTGGACAGGTTAACGCGTTAATTTCGCCTTAACTCATTAGACTATTAACGGCGATATTTTCTTTAACGCGCATTAATGCATGTTGCTCACATGCTTTTATTTTGTGAAGGTCTGTTGCTGCGGTGCAGGGGTTTGAATCAGAACAGTAGGTGGCGATAATGCGCCAATAACCTCGCTGTCAGCCAAACCTCGGATTCAGAGAAAGAAAGGTGTTGGCCGGAAAAAAACTAAGCCGACATGCGCAAGGCGGTGTTTCCCGCAGGAATTTGCTTAGGCGAGGCGGTGAGTTGGCGAACGGAACAAGTTTTGTGCGGAGTGGAGTCTGCATCGACGCCGTTGGTGAAGTCGCTTCTCGTTTCAAAGTATCCATGTGTTTTTGCCTGTTTTTCCCTGCCATTCACTATATGCACGCGAGAAAGTAACAACAAAAAACCGCGTGTCAACGTCAAATAAATGCAAGCATATCGAGTTAGCAAGCATTTCAGTTTAAAGTTCTTCCAGCATCGAATATGACAGAAACAAGTTAGTTGTAACCACTGCCAAGTTAAACTTTGGTATTGAACATAAAATGGTAATGCTGCTCCCTGCAGTTACCTCAGAAATTGCCTGTTTTTGGTAGATTTTTTCCCCATAAAGAGAATTCCCTGTCAGTGGCAATAAGCTTTAATTTATTATTATTGCTATTTTTTGTTTTACATGTTTAACTTGAGCTTTACACTAAATATGTGTTACTGATAAGTGCTACAAATGTTACAACACATTTGTTCATATGGCAGCAGAACATTAAAATAAAAGTGCTTTTTACACTACTTTTGAATTCATTCTTGGAGTTTGTAAATACAATGCGATTAATCGCTATTAATCAGGCAAATTATGCGATTAATCGCGATTAAATATTTTAATCGTTGCCCAGCCCTAATTTCAATCCATTCACAATGCAAAGCCCAAGTCAAACAAAACATTATTTGTTGAAATAATATTCTGAGGACCGTTTTGTCCTGTAAAATCATTTAATTCAGAATCGCTTGCCTTTGTTTATGCGATTTTACCTCCGCTCGCTAGGGGGGCGCTACAGCGATCATCGCTAACCTGGTTAAAATCTATAGTTATCAAAATTGTCTTGAAAACTGGCATTAATATACCATATCGATGCGGGAATAAGGCTCATAACACCATCGGAGGATGGCGGGGCAGAACAGTTACGCTTTATGCTTTAAAACTAACTCCTTTTGAAATGTCCGAGACCGGATGTTAGCAAGGCTAATATCCTGTTAGCTAGCGGACACTCGGCGTTAACAAATGAAAGCTTTTGCTTTAATTTTAGTCATATTGAGTGGCTGGATAACATAAATATTAATGTCCCATCAACGTATGAAACCCTTGTGGAGGTAACCTCTCTGGTAAAACTTTAAAACGCACTCGACAGTGACATGGTACCAAATGCTAGCAATGCTATATTGCTAGCCTTTGTTCAAAACGCCAGGTATACACGGTTTACAAGACATTTCCCAATAAACCTTTTTAACTTCACCCTCAGACCGCTGCCCAAACCTCTGTCCTTTGTTTCGTGTCAGTCCTGTCCAGTTTTGGCCATTCACGGGAGGAGCGTTGAAGGAGGGAAGTTGTTGGCTAGCGCTAGCGGGCTAGCGCTTGGCTCTTGACAGGCTAGCGTTAGCCTTGCAGCAGCATGTGGCTAACTGCGTGGTCGGGTCGGAGGCCTGGTGTGAGCACGTTCTCTGAACTGGCTGCAGTCTGATTTGAGCAGGGTCTTTTCCTCAGAATTCCACAGCTTTCCGCGCCGTCTGGGTTAGCTTTCCTGTACAGGCTGAGGAAAAATACACAGAGCTGTTTCGCATGCAGGATCTTTGCTCTGCATCTGATTGTGGGTTAAGACAGCAACTTAGCTCTGTATTTGCCCGGACATGTTCGTCCGGATTCAGTCAGGTCCTCTTCTGATGCAGGCAGTCGGGTCTAGCAGACCCTGGATCAACGTGGGGGGTCCAGGGAATCTTTCAGCTGCTGGCTTGTGTGTCGGTGAGGGCCGACCAGGCCCTCATGGTCTGGCCTTCTTTGTCTGCTCTCAGAGAGCTGTTGTGAAGCAGAACAGGTCTGCAGAAGAATGCTGAAGTGAAGAGGTCTTTGTCTGTGCTGTTACTTATCTGTTAGGAGGGGTCACAGCTGACCTCCTGTCGAGAAGAAGGGACGAGCGAGAGAGGGGGAGATAAAGGCTTCTCCTGGCCCCCCTTTATCCTTTGCAGCAGGAGTGGACTTTCTTTGTTGAATCATCCACTGGGTTCAATCTGTGTAACTATCATCATGGCATATTATGGCACAACATTCCCCCCTTTAAATCAGAGAGTGGCAGATCCGATTCTCCATTTTCTGATTTACCAAAAATCCATACGGCATGATCTGGCCATGATAAAGCGCCTACTAGGATTTCTGTGAACGAGAGGACAGTCATTGAAAGTTCAGTTCCATTGGACGCTTGTCTCTTGGAAGGATTGAGGCATGTTGGGCAGGGAGCTGACCCTAACTATAAAATATTCAGACATCCATCCCTCGGATGTGCCACAAATATTTAGACATACATACCAAAATTCCAACCCAAGGAAAAAAAACAAAAACAAACCAAAAACAAACCAAAACAAATTCTAAACACCGTGGTAAGCTGTTGGTTAACCTCCACTTCCTAAGTCCTAGAACAATAAGAAAAAGTTAAAACAGAGTAAACCGTGCTAGAAATTATTTTTGACCTTATCACGCTGAGGCATGATAAGTTGCGCGGTTGCTTTGGACTCGATCAGCTCGCTGTTTAATCTTGTTAAACATGCGACAAACTCGGTCAGAAAGTCCCAGCAGATACTTTCAAAGTGTTTCTTTGTGATCATTTCTTTGGAATGGTTCCACTTTTTACCAATATGACCTTGGGATCTTGCATTGTAAAAGAGTTGACCATCTTCTGGCTGCCTAGGCTTTCGTGGCAGCCTGGCTCCAAACCTTTCGGTCTGCTGGATCACTGGAGAACTGACTTTGTGTCTTTTCTTAGGCCTGTTTCCTGTCTGAAGGTTTAAGACTCTACGCTTGCTTTGTTTCCTGTCAAATTGCAAACTAGTGTTCCAAACAAGCTGGGCATATCTGCGATGCATGGTCACTTCATAACGTACACTGTCATGTAAATTTTGAAGGAACAAATACTTGAAAAGTGGGTCCTCTTCGGGACCTGCTGAATTACATCCCTGAGAATAAACGTTCCTTAAACGATAGTAATAATCTCTGGGTGTTTCATTTTCCTGTTGAATGATGCTGAAAGCGTCAAGAGTTATTGAAGCCTGATCCCTGTACACAGAGTATTCTTCTCTTAAAGCTTTGCAAAGAGCTGAATAACTGTCACAAATCTCTGGAGGTAGAGCTTTAATCAAAACATGAACGCTTCTAGCTGTTGTTTTCCAAATAAGCTTTAGTTTCTCACAAGATGAGGGAAATGGCAGGTCAAAGAGACAGCGTTCGACTTCCTCCAGATAATTATGAATGCTAGAATCATGACTATCTGGGTCGAACTGTTCTATGTCGTGAGCAAGGGACTCAAGTTGGCGAAAACAGAAACCGTAATTATGAGGTGGCCCTGGACCACCTGGGAAGTCAAACTGGCTATGTTCGTGACCTGATGGAGGTCTGTGAACTAACTTTTGATGTAAGGAAGAATGTTCCTTAATCTAATTGAGAGTTTTCCAAGGTGTGAACTCTGACATGTGGTGGGGGTTTAGGTTGGCGTGGACCACCTGTGTGACTCTTCTGGCCCTTAGGGGGCGGCATGGAGTCAGGTGTGATGTCTGCTCATCCCTCCAATCTGAACCACCTGTGTCTGCAGAGTTGTTTACCTGGTACTCTTTGGGGCTGTCTGTCTTCATCGTGGACAGTCTGACTTCCAGCATCTCCCATGGAGTCTGTGGAAGTACTTCCTGTAAACTCAAAATTTAGAGATTCCGTTCTAAACTTTGGCGAGACTGGTTCTGTTTTAGGTGCTGCGATAGAAACTGCAGAGCTGTTCTGTGATTCCAGCTCCTGCAATGACTCAACCTGCTGAGGTTGATCGTGTGAAGATATCACCTGAGGGGTGGAGAACTCACTTCTCTGGTGAGACAGCCTCACTGACATCAGGAGCTTTGAGGTCCTTGGTCTCAGCATCAGCTTCCTCCATCCTCACCTCGGCCTTTGAGAGCTCCAGTTTGGCAGCACTCACACTGTCTAAAACTATCTGATGCTCAACCTGTAACTAAAGAAACTTTTTAGCATTCAGTTGGGATCTTTGCTGATGCAGCAGGGTGATCTGGCAAAGAACATCTGTAATTAGAGCATCTTTAGTTGGCTTTGCAATAAAATCCATTAGTTCCTTAATCATTTTATCGCATTCAGCAAGGTTAAGATTGTTTAGATTATTTAACTCATCTGCAGATAACTTGATGAGGTCGCCAGTGAAAACCTTCTGTCTCTCTATATCTGCTTGGTCCACCAAAGGTGCAGCTTCAGATGTGAGACGTTCTGGCTCCATCTTGCTAACACAAAACAAAAACAAGTTATGACAAACTTTCAAAATAACATAAGATCCAGTCTGCACGCTTAGCTATGCTTTTATGTTTAAACATACATTTTGTAAATACTTATCTGTGTGTGTAGAGACAATTGCGCAGGTTGACTGTTCAACGTGCGACTTATGACGACACTATTCTTTCAGTGTTAAGAACGCTAAACCTTTAGGACTTACGAGCTCTGTAGCGACTGCTTACCTTTCTTTAGGGTTTACTAGCTTTTGCGCAAGGCTTCACCGTTTAAGCAATTACTAACTTTTTAGCTTATGCTTCTCACCTTTCTTTTAAGGGAAATTAGCACTTTTAGCTTTAAGAGCACCACCCCCCTTTTCCACATAAATAGGGTGGCACCTCAGATTAACTAGGAGTTAAATCTGGAGACAAATACGTTCTACACAACACAAGTAAGCTTTTAAAATGTCTTGTTAGACAAATATGCAAAGCATCTTAGAGTAGATATTTGAGCATCTAACTTTCCTGGACTGAAAGTTGATTTTGAAAGCGCATAATTGTGGACTTTCATTTAAGACTTGTGGTTTAAGCAAACATGAGGATAAGTCACATCATCTGGAGACAAATGTGCAACAAATTTTGTTCAGTCAGTAAGCTTAACTTTACAGTTAAATCCACTCTGGGACTGTTGGTTATACCAGATACCTTGATTGACTCTAGCATCTGAGTTTAAGCTCTTTGTAGTAAAGTTTCACTAGCTGAGAAATTCATTATCCAATTTTATTGGATAATGTTATCCAATATTTTATCCAATTATGAATATCCAATACTTTACGCATGCTTTACAAAGTTTGTTGTTGACCATCACAAAATATAAAAGGTTGATAGAGTGTGAACACTACTGTCAACCGGTTGACAGCATTTACTGGACATATTACATTTTTTTTAGTTCACGTCAAAAGAGCCTCCGTTTTACAATTGTATAATTTGCAAAATTAGTTCTGGAACACATTTTTAATTTCACATAAACAGTCAAGGAGGAAAGTTGAGAGTGCAATCAAGATTTTTATTGGACAATCAAAGCTGGATTTCATCAGTTTAAGAGATGAAAATGTTTGAAGTAGACACTAAAACATAAATAAATAATGTCCTGAGACAGTTTTCTTCACTTCATTATTGAAAGCAGTTTTTTTTATTTTAGTAACCCTTAATCCGAAAACATCAAGACATTTATAGCTGGGGTGTGCTCCGATGGTGCAGAGGTAGAGAGCACGACCCGTGTACAGGGGCCTTTGTCCTCGACGCGGTTAACCTGTGGCCCTTTGCCACATGTCGACCCCCTCTCTCAAACCCCCTATCCTGTCGGCCTACTTTGGAAAATTGAGTCATTAAAAAAATAAAAACAAAGACATTTATTGCCTGACAAAAACCTTCCCTGTGGCCTAATCCTGAACCTAAACCTAACCTTTACCAGTATATACCTAACCTAAACCTAACTGACATCTTAGTTTTAAGACTAACCCCCAGCGCAGAAAAAAAAGTGAGGATAAAAAAAACATCCTCAGTTTACATCAAAGTTTACATCAAAGTCCTCGCTTTGCTAGTTAAATGAGGAAGAAACAACACACACACAGTCCAAATAAAGCGCAAAAAGACCAAGATAAAAATACAGAATGTTGTCTGCCAGAAATATTAGAATGACTTAGAACTCTTAGAAATCAAATTTAAACTGCTCTGTTCGTTGCACAACTCGTCTTCCTCGGCAGGAACGGGAACCAATGCCTGCTACATGGAGGAGATGAAGAACATAAAGTACATGGAGGGTGAGGATGGACAGATGTGCATCAACACAGAGTGGGGCGGCTTTGGAGACGACGGCTCCCTCAGTGACATCCAGACAGAGGCCGATAAGGAGGTGGACGAGAATTCCAACAACTCCGGAGTCCACATGTAGGTTTCAGCTCTCAGTCAAATAAACCTTGATAAAAACAAATGTAATTACTAATGTTTATTTTTAAACTTGTCTAATATTTGGGCATTTAGTATTGTTTTATTTAAGACATTGATAGTTGTGTCCTTTTCACTGTCTGACAATACAGCTAAAATTTAAAAAGTTGATAGAATATCATTGGAGCCTTGACATTTGAGCAGCCTAACAATCGTTTTCTTCCCTTTTTAAACATCTCTTCGTGTATCTATTTTGTAACACCACAGCTGCATGAGTGCTAAAGACATTCCTTAGGCACTTATCAATGGAAGACAACAGGAACAGTTTGATTTTTTCATTGATGGTTTTCAACAACGAGAGCCTCATTTTCATCTACAGCTTGACTGACCAAACATTACAGCAGAGAGAACGGAGCTGGCTTGTTTTGCTAATAGCTTTAGCTAATAGTCTTAAACTGATCACGGAGCAAAACAACCAGCTAATATCACTGGTTTCGCCAGACATAAATAGGGGATGGCATAAGACACCCCTGGCACTTGTTCCTCATTAACAGTCATTCATTTTACAGCCAAGGTGTTTAATAAAATAAACTAATATCTCTGAGTAACATAAATGACTTTCTAACTTGTACCATAGTTTTAGAACCATGTAAAGCACAACGTTGTAATGTCAAGTGTTTTGCCACCCGAAGGCAGCAGACTGCAGAAACTGAGTGAGATGGCTCTTCCTTCTCTGGGGCCTCATGCATTAAAACGTGTTAATAAACAAGACATTTTGAAATGTGCTGCAGGAGCAAAGAAAAATAAAACCAAAAAAAAAAGCCATGCGTGCATGTCTCACTGCATGTATGACTGCCGCCACCATAGGATTCATAACACCCAACTTGTTAGGACCCAATCAGACACCATTTTATTCTCAGTGAGAGTGACAGGGCCCCTAAATAATTTATATGCATTTAATGCTTTTAATTATACTCATAACCAGCGCACTATGTAGGACTCACTGTGACATATCAAAAATAAATATAAAAAAAAAAAACAGATAGAAATAATGCTGTTGGTGGTGTTGTGTCAAACTAGTTCACAGGAATTACAGCCCTTGTTCTGGGAGCAGCAGATCCAGGAGTTTTTACTTCACCGTTCAGTTTGTGGTTTACAACAGAAAATTACACTCTATTGCTCTCCTGTCACACCCACCTCACCTCTTGTTGAGTAAGGCCCTCACTACTCACTCCACACATACATAAGACGAAGGTATGCAGAGAGCTCAATTTTTATGACCTCGTAGGCGGTGTCACACTATAAATTCAGGGTCATACATGTTTTATATGTGACACCGAGCTTGTTACAATGAGCTGCTCCAAGCAGGCGGTCTCCAGGACGCGCGGCGTCACAGTCCCTCTCTGTGCGCACTGACAGATGTGCGGGGGGAGCCCACTGGAAAAGAAAGCGTTGGGTGCTTAGCTGTAATAAAAATTGTATCGTCCGTTCCTGCTTCTCCCCACTGGCAGAAAGTATGGGAATTACAAAAATTTGTCTCAAGAAATGTTTAGGCAATAGGCACGTTCGACTATAAAAGGGTAACATTTCTGCGAAGAGTCCACGCAGCTCACAACATGCGCACAGTACGCCCGAGTATGTGGGAGCCTTGAGAAATTAGCTTTAGCTTAGAATTAGGTAACTCTGAGCCAACATTCAGGTTTTACCGCTAACTTCAGCCTAGTTTATCCCACTTCCACCTGCTGTGCACCACCGGACCCACCAGGCTCTGCGAACGCTGCACTTAACCCTGCTGCTGCTCTAGATCAGTGGAGCCGTGTCCTCTGTCCGTGTAATGAATGAGGCTGCACCGCCAGGCCGTTTATATGAATCAAGTTTACCCAGACGTGATCTGGCAAACGGTGTTCATACAATCACACACGTGATTGTATGAACACCGTTTGATTGTGTGATTGTGTGTAGGCACGCTTTATACATGACGTCCTTGATGATGTGTCTTGCAGCTTTGAGAAGATGATCAGTGGGATGTACCTGGGGGAAATTGTTGGACGGGTGCTCTTGGCTCTGACGCAGAAGAAGCTGCTGTTTAAGGGGGAGGTGCCGGAGAAGCTGCGTGATCCAACAGAGTTTGAGTCAGAGTCCATCTCTAACATTGAGGAGTAAGTGTCCAATAAATTTTTCTGAATCCTTATCAACTAGATTATGTCCTTACTACCGTCTGTTTTTTAATTTTATTTATCTGCTTGTCTTGTTTGCTCAGTGAGGAAAAAGGTCTGGAAATTGCCATGGGTCTCCTGGATTGTGATGAGGTTGATGCCCGCATAGTGCAATTTGTCTGTGCCACCATCTCCTCACGCGCTGCTCATCTCTGTGCGGCTGCAGTGGCATCTATTGTCAAACGTATTTGTGAAAACCGACAGCTTGAACATCTCACGACCACCGTAGGGGTTGATGGAACGGTGTACAAAATTCATCCCAAGTAAGAGCCAGGGTCTTACACTTGATCTTTCGTAATCTCTCAAAGCGACAAGCAACATCTGTCCAGGCCTTCTGAAACTTCTAAAGTTTTTCCTTTCCATGTTGGCTCCTTATTCATTGAGTTTTTTTAAAATCCACTACCTCATTTTTTGGCATATCTCAGAATGTTGCTTCTTGAAAGAAACAAATCACAAAACTACAAGCTGGCTTTAAAAAGATTTACAGCTGCTGCACATAATCTGACACACTGGTCTGCAAGAAAAAGAAAGTTACCCGGGAAAGACTGGATGCAAAATTGCATCATCTCACATATCGAGCTAACCACATCTTCAATTAGCAAGTCATTCATCTATGTTTCATACAAATATAGATTATTGTTGTCATTTATTAAAAGGTAAAAATGTCTTAATTGAAAGTTGTGACATCTGGCAAATACAGCACATCACTCCAAAATTCAACATAAAGCTCCACTGCGGTTTAAACGATTATGCTTCAAGCACCAGTTGCCCAAGAAACCTGGTGGTATCACCTGTCCAAGTCATCCTAGGGCAATGCACAGAAAACAGTAAAAGGTTTCAACAGATTAGATCAGGCCTTCAATCTTCTATCCATTGTCTTCTGAGTGTGCCCTGCATCAGCTGACTTGTGAGGGAAAAGCCAGCTTTGCAAATTGGGGGGAGTGATGTATCACACGTATAGTTTGTGCACGCAGCCAGCGCCAGTGTTGCTAGCCATAAACAAGAAATTTTAAGCATTTGCCTGGCCAACAACAGGATATCATCACATTGATCCATCTTTATTGTTTGGAAAAGATTGCTACGGGGAGACTTCTGACACAGATTCTACCGGCAGCAGACCCAAAGTCGCATCACAAGTTTGAAACTCAGATCTTGAAATTTAGCCACACCCAACCAATAAATGGAAGAGAACTGGTGTACTCAGAAACTAGGCTAATTGCTACTTGCAGCACAAGCTAATAACAATTTTATGTTTAGAAGGGACAACATTATGCCTTGATTTGCTAAGTGGAAGCTCTGAATGTAAAAAAAAAAATGGGTGAGAGATTTAACTAATGGATCAGGTATTTGCCCAATGAATACCAGCAATCATTGGCCTAATATGGGAGTCAGTCAACATCCACTGCTGACTTCACCACCTAAAATGTCTGTTAACTGAAAGACTTCCTGTGTTATAGTTACAGCCATTTTGAATCTCCTAACATCTTGGTTCTCATTGGGTTTAGAATAAGCGGAAAGATCAAGAAAATGGTTCACCGCCTCGCCCCTAAATGCGAAATCGACTTTAAAGAAGTGGAGGACGGAAGTGGAAAAGGTGCTGCCATTGTTTCGGCTGTTGTTCAGAGGCTGGCTCTCAAGTCAGGCAACTAGAGGACACCAGCAGCGATGACGAAGAGGAGGAGGAGCAGAACGGGGAAGATAAATGAGAAAGGGCTGTTTAAGATGTTTTTAAGACAAACATATATGAATTTTTTTTAAAACCATGCTATATTTTTTTGTCTATTTTTAAAATGTTATGTAAAGATAACTGATCGGCTGTGTTAAACACTCCCTAAATAAAATGCCAACTTGTTTTTGCTTTAGAACAAATGTTTTTTAGAACAAATTATCTAATAATGTTTCTGGAAGACATTGATTTGTACTGGAAGATGTTAAGCAGCTTTAGTGTATTAAAGTTGTTGCTGAGTTTTAGTTTGTTTTCTGTCAATTTTTGGTTTCTATGTTACTTTGTTCTCCTATGCTGTTTCCAATGGGCTCAATAACAATAATTTTTCCTATATCTACGTTTCGCACATTTTACTGTTTTCCTCTGTTCCTGTCGTAAGCCTCCTTGTTGGACATTTACTAAAATCAGCTTTTGATTATCCCACTTCTGCAAGATCATCAATATTAGCTTTTTTTTTTATATATATATATATATATATATATATATATATATATATATATATATATATATATATATATATATATATATCTTTATATATATATATATATATATATATATATATATATATATATATATATATATATATATATATATATATATCAGGCACAGGCTCCTATTTCCATCTGTGAAATATTATGCCATCATTAATCCCATAAACGTTTCTGTTTTAAACTGTTTTTATCCTGCTTTCTGTTGTCAGCTTAAGAGTGACAGGCCAGCAACAAAAGAGTTGGGTCAGACAATATTTAGTTTCCAACAGGGTTGAGTTGTTGAGAACTGGGAATCAGTACAATATATACATATGAGGCATACAATTATGTCTTGTCATGTGTTAGCCCCTTTTTTGCCACAAAACCAGCCCTGACCCAACAAGCATCCGGAAACATGTTAGCAGCAGATCCTTTAAATTTTGCAAGTAAAGTCGCAGCCTCCACGGATTGTTGTGCTCTTCCTACCATTCCTGAAACATTTTTGCATGATGGCAGTGCGTGTTATCCTGCTAAAAAGTCTGTAACCATTAGAGAACAGTTTCTGTGAACGAGTGTCCCAGGTCAGTATTAATGTCTATGTAAGTGGTTCTTTTATTCCAAGGTTTCCAACCAGAACATTGCCCCAAATACCACACTGCTATTTCCCCACAGTCGATGGGTCCTGTAACCTTTTGTTTACATTGACGCAATGTCAAAAAGGCATCTTTTCTAAGACATTTTTCCATGTCTAACTTTCAGCCTACAAAGGGGCAGACTGTGATGCCAGACAATGTCTTTCTCTGAGGTGTACTGAGGCTCTGGTTTTGACGTCCACAGGGCCGCTAAATATAGTGCAAATATGACCACTGTAGACACATTTTCTACTATTTCTCATAAAAGAAACTATAAAATTAAAGAATAACTAGCGCTGTTATGAGAAGAGCCGAGGCTTTGAAGCATGTTGTGTAATGGACAGGGTGATTACACAAAGCGTATGTGGAGGCTTGCTTTATTTTGACCTCACTAGGTAGCTTCTGGAAGCGGTTCAGATTTCCAGGAGAATATTCAATCAAAATGTGGGTGTTTGTTAGAGAGTTGCATTCCGTTCAGGTTTTGGATATAATTTTAATAGCTTGGACAGTAGAGTCTATATAGAGTTTGTAAAGTTTAGGTGAGCTTGAGATTGTAGAGAGTGATGAAGTGAACACACAGCACGATCACGTGGCCAAACTCTCGCAGCAGGTAATAAGGTCTTAAAGCTACTGCCAGAAGTTCGACATCTGAGCAGCATGTCTGGTGCTTCACGTGAACGTGAGCCGCGCTGCACCATCGCTCATTCACAAACACCGCCAGCCCCTCTCCCCTCTTTTTTTCCACTATCCGCCAAAGTTCTGTCCGTGCAGATGAGCTTAAAGCCGTCTTGTGAGATCACCGAGTCCGGGACATTTTCATTTAGCCACGTCTCCGTGAAGCACATAATACTAGCGTCTCTAAAAGTTGGAGACCACTTCATCAGGCAACTACGAGAAATAATTCAGATTTTACAGACCATGAGCATCTTATCCCTGGTCATCCTTAACTCTAGATTCAAATATTGATAGGGTGTGGTTTACTGCATGTTTTCATATTTTTAAATAAAAAACATAAATATATTTTGATTAAAAAATATTACTTTTGAGACTTTTGTTGGTAAAAAAAAAGTTAAAAAAAAAAGTAAAACTGGTGCTTTTAATGGCCGGAGAAGTAGTGTGGGGAAAAAAATAATCCATTAAACCCAAAAACTGTTGTGGATCCCCTGTTTTGCAGATAATTGTCCATGTTGCACAAACATGCCACTTCACTAGTGTGACAGAAAAACATACACAGCCAGCCAGATATTCTAGTCAGAAACAATACACATAGGCCATGTTAACTATCTTATTATACACGTTTGATAATCATAAGTGGATTGAATGGTTATTACTTACCAATATTTTTTTCCCAGGGCCCTAACAGATGAAAATACAGACAACCATCACAGTTTACATTGCTGACTGTGATTATGAAGTCAGCCTTAGGTGGTTTCGTGTGCAAACAAAGCTTTGTGAAATTAATCTCATAAGGCCTCATCTCGCCATCACTAAGAAAAACATAACCCATCCAAACAATTTACAAAACATTTCCCAATAAACCTTTTAACTTTTCCCTCAGCTCTGCCCAAACCTGTGAGTCAGTTCACTTTGGTCATACAAGGAAGGCAGTAAAAGCAGCAAAGTTGTTGGTTTGTTAAAGTGGGCAACCCTGGGGTTCTGCGGCCTAGCAGAGCAGGCATGTGTTCGTGATTGGAGGCCTGGTTTCTGCCTCGTTCTCTGATCTGGATGCAGTCCAGTTTAAGCAGGTTCTGCTGAGCATTTAAAGTGGGTTCTGTTGCTGACTTTTCAGTTTGACAGAAGTTAACCACAATTTTCAAGTATTCCCTGATACACATTTGGTAACAATGACTTAAGAGGTCAGGGATGTGGACTGTTGTTAAATTTTTAGCAACAGTTGGAATTTTATATTTATATAAATGTATTGTTATAACATTGAATTGGCGATATAAATCAAGAAGTAAAACAATAGAAATAAAATTAATAGGTACATGGGTGCTTCAGTTATTGTTAGTAAGCTTGTAATAAATCATGTGTTTTGAAGGTGGACTTAAACTATGAATGGTCAGAGTTGTTGTAGTAGCAAAAAAATGCCACAAGATGGTGCCATCACCTCATTTTCTGAAAAGCTCCATCTTTACAAAATGTTTTATGTCAAATTAAATAAAGAAAATTCATTAAAAATTAACGGTTTGCTCTAAAATTCTGAAAATATTCACGAATGTCCAAGAGGGCTTTTTCTAAGCACTTTTTTATAGTCATTGATGAAATTGTTTCAGGGAAAAAATATTAAACTTAATAGTAGATGTAAATTTCAATGTCTTGTAAATAGGTCAAAATTGCCAGGATTTTTGCCAAACTGAAATCCATGTTCCAAGTTTTTTTTCCACACTTTTGGAAATAGGCCCCGCCCACTTGTTTTAATCATTACCATATTTAAAACTTTAGTTCAGGGCTATGACTAGAAGGGAATAAAGAAGGTTTTGTAAAAATCCGATCAGCCATTCTTGCGTAGTAGATTTCTTGACATCACAGCGCCTCCTAGTGATGAACGATCCTCAAACGTGGGACATGTGTGCAAAATCTTATTTGGAGTATGGGTTATGAAGGACATGTTAAACTCTGTTATGGTTTTAGAAAAATCAGCAATTACATTTAGAGCTAGCTAGCTAACAATCACTTTTTTTAGCATTACTTTTCGAAAAAGTCACCGTCGCGTTAACTTTTTTTATTTGTCCATTACACGTTATCTATGGAGTTTTGTGCGGATTGCACAAAAAATGTAGGAGGAGTTTAACAACAAAGGTTTTGCCTTTGTAGCCATGTAGCGCAAAAAGTAGCTGGGAAACGAAAGGTGTGCCAATCCCCTGCAGAATCATCCAATAAACAAAGTGATGTTAAGTTTTTGAGTGTGGGTCCAGTAATTTGGTGGTTATAGGCCGAAACGCATTGTCCTTTGTTATAGTGCCCCCTAGTTGTTGAGGGGTCTGAATTTCTGGGTTTGAGTAGCGGTGCACAATCTGTACTTGAATACCTGATTCAATGGATTCGTTACAAGTTCGTATGGGCCGCATAACACGTTTTAGTGGAGAATTGGAAGAAGAATAAATAACTAAAACTCATACGAAAAACAAAAGGGTTCTCTGCTCACAGAGCAGATGCACGGCTATGCATTGCATAGCCCTTTCTATCTGCACTACGGGCTTGGAACCCTAATAAATAATTTAAAAACGAACAAGAAACAATAAGGTTGTCCGCTCACAGAGCAGACAAACGGCTATGCCTTGGATAGCCCATTATTTCTGCACTGCGGGCTTGGAACCCTAATAAATACATTAGATGGTATCATGATAGAACATTTCTTTTAAAACAGCAGATGGTCCTATTTTCAAACGACTGCACTGTCCATTTATGCAAATGGGAACAAGACAAAAATATTCTCCTTTTTAAATGTTTTAGCGACATTTCAGAGCTTTAGTGATCCTTGAAATACATTTCTGTGCGGCAGCACTTTGTGTCAAAATAACTCCTTTACGTTTCATAATATTGTTGTAGAAAGAAAACAAGAACCAGTTTTATTTAATAAGAAAGAAAAGATAATTTATTCACAGTTATAACACTATTCAGATAAATAGTAGATGTTAATAAAGTGTGAGGTTACAGAAATTATTTGTACATTTGAATTCTTGCTGTCAAAAGCTGTTCCCTCACACTGATCCTGCTTTATTAGATTTACCAAAGTATATTAAATATCTATCAATAAAATTAGTACATGAAAATGAAAAAAGAAAGAACAACTTAGAGACTTTATTTGTTCTTTAAATTTAGGATGTGTCCTGCCTTTGATGAAGGTCCAGCCTTCAGGCAGATAAAGGCATTTCCACACATTAACCCACAGACAAAGATTAAACTTCTTCCTCATTATTATTTTTCAGAGAAAGTACCTCATTGGTCTTCAGTAGTCCCACCAGAACCTGATACTGGACCATATTTCTACCTGCTGCCTTACCTAAGCCACACAAACCGAGTGTTTACAGCCTCCTAGAAGTACTGAAGACCTGGACTCCTGTTTTCTCTGCAGCTTAGAAAGGATAAAAGGATACAAACTACTCTGTACAGTGTGACAGTTGCGTATTTCTAAGATTTTAGAGTTAAAACCCAAATATTTGTTAGAAAACAAACAAAGCACCCCAACATTTCATGTTCCTTTTCATTAAAGCATGTTGTCAAGAAAAAAATCATTTGTAATTTGAACCTTTAAGAAAAGTTAATTAAGTTATGGATTTTTTTTACAATGCTGCTTATTCAGACAGTTTGGGAGAAGATTCCTTCAGATTTATGTCAGCCAGCCTCAGATAAAAATCAATGTTTCCATTTTAATATTAGGATCCCTTACATTTAAGGTAAACTGATGTCAGCCACGGACAGAGCATTAAAAGCTGGGTGTCTAAAAGCAGGTCTGGGATCAGCGCCCTGCGGTCGGTGGTTCCAGCCTGTTGGACAGGGCGCTCAGCACATGGTCAAACTTGTAGTGTCTGAGAACCTGGTTCTCCTCAGCTCCCCGGCTCCCCCACAGCAGCCTCATCTGGAAGTCGGTGAGGAAGATCTCCCGGACCTCGCCCTCCTCCTGGAAACCTGGAATGACACATTTCACTGTCAGTATCTTGGCAGCAGCTCATGACGATCACCGCTGTCATCGGTTTTAACAACGGCACTTTGAGTTTCCTAGCATGTAAGTCGCTGCCACTGAGGGTAACTCTGCCTTTCCATCTTTTATATAAAATAACAAAAGAGGGTTAGAGTGACACATTGTAACTTTCTTAAAGATTTCACAACTCCGAAAAACTTCAGCCTACTTGCTAGATTTTCACTCTATGTAAACAATTGAAACACCAAAACGTAGGTATTTTTTGTCTGGATTCAGAAAATGTAACTCTCATTAGTATGGGATTCAGACATTTTAGAGATTTGCCCCAGAGTGCCAAAAAGTCGAAACGCCCTCCATTCATTTTCTATGGAGCTGTCTTCAAAAATCAGACCTGAAAATCCCAAACGACATGTTTTGCATCGTCGCCATTCCTAAATCGTCTGATGTACAGGCATGAAATTTACACAGATTAATATTCAGACATTTCTGGCACTCACAAAAATGGAATTCTGTGGATAACTTTTACGGTTCTGCTGCGGGAACAAATTGTTCGGGTGTAACAAATCCGCAAATCGCTGAAGACGCTTCAAACTAAAATCATTCAAAATGATCCACTTTTTTACATGATCGCCGCGCCTACACCGATTTTTGTACATACATGAAAATAACCAGGATTGTTCACCCAAGCCAGCTGATACTGACGGTGAAAGATTTATTTTGATATCTCTTACACTTTTCCAGTTATAGCAATTTGTTCTGGACCCTGTTTAGACCGTTTGGCCATTTTCCTAAAATTTCCCCTGTTATTTCAAGATTTTTTGCGCCTTTATTAAAATATTTTCTACTCTATATTTTCCGTTCCGAATTAAAACGCAGTAAAAACTACGTCTCTAGCCCTTACGATTGCGGAGATATGGGGTGTTGTTTGAGATTGAAGTGTTGCCATTGTTTCCCAATGACAGACACAGAGGCAAAGTTTGTGCATGAAGTGGACAGACAGCAGCAGGTTTGAGTGAGTTTCCATGACAACGGAACTCTGCTGTCCAGAGGTTACTACAGGTCAGGGACATGCTTCATTGGCTTGGCATGGCACCTTTCCACGCCCACTGCGGGGGCTGTGATGAATGTAGGAATCTGATATTCAGGATGGAATCACAATTTTTCCCAGTATAACAAAAAGCAGGGTGTGATTTGCTGGGGGGGATTGGGGGATTTCCCCCCCCCCCCCCTCTGGTTGTGACATCCCCCTTTCCGGTCGTTCATGTTTTATCCCTGGGGGGGATAAATTCCTCCCCCCTCTGATCTGAATGAGTAATATCATCAGGGGTTAAAGTTCTCCGTCGCTGCGACAGATTTCCGTCATTTGGAAAATGAGCGCAAAATGTTCTGTGTAGACTTTTTATTCAAGATTTTAAACAGAAGTTCCGCTCAACCAATGAAATCTGGCAGAGCCAGGACATTAGCCAATCAGAAAGAGAGTAGGGCGGGTCTTTGCAACGCGGAGGTCTCCCATCTGAGTTTTATCGTGTTTAATCATTTTAACTTTTGGAAGAACATCTCAAACTGACCACAGATGCTATGAATGAAAGTAGCGATGGTCAAAGATTTTCTTTGGATTTATGTGAACCAGCAGGTCAGAAAGTTCAGTAAATAGAACAGCTGACAACAACTTCTCTCGGTAAGTATGTCTGTTGCTGCTCCTGCAGCTAATTAATGAATTATTTCCACCTGTGGCCATGTCACCTGTCAGTGTTTATTCCCTCGCTTCCAGTACTTTGGCTGATAAATGCGGCGACTAACCAGGGATCTCCTCATAATTCACTATTATGTTTTATTTAAAACTGAAAGAGTAACGTTCTAGCTTGGCTAATTTAGCATGACGAGCTTTTCTGTAACAAAGAAGGCAGAGCTGCAGTCAGAGCTGCTGTCAGTCAGTATGTAGCAGCCTCCACCTCATGAGGAGCTGAACCAGGACACTCGTTAAATAAAATGACAAGGATTTTGATGCATACAGATTATTAAGGAAACTACATCAAAAATAAACAAATAAACTGCAGCTACAACATGGACTGGAGAACGGGTTCTAACTGTGTGAGACCAGAGATTCTCAGAGTTTTTGTAGTTATTTGTTATTTTTACACGGAGTGGAGCGCGATGCGAAGCGAGTCGCACCAGAAACATGTTAAATAGACTCCTGTGAATCTATGGACTCATTTTACTCCAACCCAAAAACACCTGCCAGACAGACAAGCTAAACCAGCCAAGATTACCTTAAACAATATTTAACTTTGCAGAAGTTTAATAACATTTTTTAATGTTCTTTGAAAGCAAGTTACATTTTTTTCTGATAAACTTTAAGCAATTTTATTAAACTTTTTAAAAATGGAACCTCCAATCCATGGATTTTCTATACCTGCTTTTCCGTACAGGTGTTACGTCATGCCGTATCTGATTGGAAAACGCGGCTTGACGTGGAGGAGCTGTTGACTCTCCAGCAGTCAATGAGCGAGAGGTGGGGACACAGAGTCCATCCTGGACAGGTCACTGGGCTAAAATATAACCGTTTTTATAAATTTCAAAAAAAGTTAATGCCTTTTTATTAACTCATGAGTTGTGATAATTGATTGGTGAGCAATAATGGGCAAAGCAGATACTGATTATTGTAATGTGCGATCTGTGTCGTGTTGGTTTTGTGTCCCTCTTTGTCCATGGCTGTTGTTGGCCTTGTATGATCATAGGATTGATTTATATTGAATGTGACAGTGGAGTTAATGTACAGGTGTGAAGAAGATGATGTAATGATGCAAGCTGCTGTCTTTTGAATTAGCTGCAGTTTATGGAGGGTTTTCCAGGGGACAAGGAGGGACGGGTTTTGAAATTGTAAAGTGGAAAGGTGAGTGGACTGTGGACCAGTTTGGCAAAAGTGTGAAGGAAGAACTTGCTTGATGCTGTAAATATGAAAGTTAACCAGGTGATGTTATGGATGTGGAAAGTGAAGAAGATTATGGAAAGGCTGTCCAGGATGGCGCCAAGGCTCTGAAGCTGGAAGGTGGGAAAGATACAGGAATTGTCAATGGAACTACCAGATTTGTTTAAAGAGGACTTTGCACAATAAGCAAATGAGGTTACTAAGGTGGCATGACGTCCACGGCCCAGGAATATATGGGCTGACTAGAAAAATTTTCAGTCAAATTGATTATTTTTGCTTTAACCCCTGAATATTATGGATTTACATTAATACATGTCTTGTGTCCTTCACATTTGTAAATTAATTTTTTGTTTGTTGTTAAAGAGTATTATTACCTTTTTCTGCTCAAAGCAGTTAAAGTGAACTAATACCCACTCCCGAGCCCAGACAGTAGATGTCGCAAGTTTAAAAACAATAGTCTAACCTACTGGACCTAGCTAGCTACCTGAAAGAGCAGCTGCTAGCTAACTTTTGAAATGATCCCCCCCTCTGTTTTTTTTGCAAATCGCACACCGCGTATAACCATAATACAACAAATATCACCTTAATGTGCTTTTGAAAAAAAACACGCTTAATTTCCTTTTTATTTATACAGAAATATACATATAAAATCTATTTAATACCAATGCAATCCAGTCATATAGATTGATGAGTCCAATTTCATCCTGAAATGAAAGACAGATCAGTTTTAACTACAGATTATAATGCCAACAGGTGAAAACGTCTATGAAAGAAAGCGCCACTGATTGCATCGAGTGTTTTCCTTCCTCATGAGTGACCATGTGGCTACAGAAGAAGTAAACATGTCTTGATCTATGTTGCATTTTACATCCAGAACCCAGACGTTTGTGTAATTGTTACACGACTTTAAACCACAATGGTGTGTGGATCAACTTTCTGAGAGCCAAAAGATGAACATCAACGAAGCTGTGTGGGAAAACCTTCACAAACAAAAATAACACCATCAAAATGTATAGAAAAGCTTTTTAACTCCTGTGAACTTTTTCCTTCTGACTCATTTTGGTTGAGGGGCCGCATACAGCTTTATCTGATCTCAAGAGGGCCACACAAGTAAACTCATTGCAAGATTAAATAGAACTAATAAATGTGGACTTGTTGTTGGATTTTTATATTAAATTAATTTCACTTTTACACAATATATTATGAATAACCTCAGTGTTTTTAAGAAAAATATGTGCAATTTCAACAATACTTTTACTCAGTTAAACATTTACTTGTGCATTATGCATAAGAACTGATCACAGTGATTATACAATGTTGAAAAACATTTATTCACATTTTTTGGAACTTAAAAACACTGTCCTACATGACAAAATACATCAAACAGATAAAAATTAAGAAATGATTTAAATTTTTCCACACCTGAAGCTTAATCTTCAATATAGGAACTGCATATTTTCAATTAAACGAAGTACATGTTTTTTCAATAATTGTTTTATAATTCTCTTCCTTTTATCTCCTCTTGCTATCACCTTTTCTTTTTTCTTGTTGTTCTTTCTTTCCTCTCATACTTTCCCATTGTAGTGTCCTTATCATTTGAGATATTCCCCACATGAATCATTAACTATTCACATTCATAAATCAAGCGGAGCACTATGGCAAAAGCAGTACTGCTCCACTTGTGAAATTCAAATCTGATGAGCTCTTTTTGGCATTAAGACAACAATTATTATTGCCACATTGCCAGACAGGACACTGGAAAAAAAAAAGAAAAAAAAAATTGCATATAGCCACAGGGCCGGACTAAATTGTTCGGTGGGCCGGATCCGGCCCGCGGGCCGTATGTTTGACACCCCTGCTTTAGACCTTGTGCTGACATATGGCATTGATTGTGAAGAATTAACAGTATTTCCTCACAACCCTGCCCTATCTGATCATTTTTTAATAACATTTGAGTTTAATCTAACTGAGTTCTCCACCCCCAAAAGAGGGTTCCATTATAGTAGATCTTTATCGGATAATGCTGTATCAAAACTTAAAGAGTCTGTCCCCTTTTTAATATCCTCCGTATTGCAGAAATGCCCTGTAGATGGCAGCAATGTTGTTTCTTCCAATTCACAAATAGATGTCTTTGTAAACGGTATGACTTCGTCATTGCGTTCTGCATTAGACAATGTAGCTCCCTTGAAAAAGAAGGTGATTCTTCACAGGAAGCTGGCTCCTTGGTTTAATTCAGAGCTGCGTTCCTTGAAGCACAATGTTAGGAAATTGGAGAGAAAATGGCGCTCTACACACCAAGAGGAATCCTACCTAATCTGGAGGGACAGTCTATTGTATAACAAGACCCCTCGCAGAGTTAGAGCAACATATTTTTCATCATTAATTGAGGAGAATAAGAATAATCCTAGATTTCTCTTCAGTACAGTTGCCAAACTTACCCAGAGCCACAGCTCTGTTGATCCATCCATTCCCTTAGCTCTTAGCAGTAATGATTTTATGGGATTCTTCATAAATAAAATTGATGCCATTAAAAATAAAATAATTGGCATCCTCTCAAACATGATTACCTCGTCCTCAGTAAGTGAGGCAGCATTGGAGGAATCTTTAGAAGCTGTGCAGTGTCTGAACTGTTTAAAAGCAGTAGAGCTTTCTGAGCTATCTAAAATTTTAGCTTCATCTAAACCTTCTACCTGTATGTTAGACCCAATCCCAACCAAGTTGTTTAAGGACATATTCCCTTTGATCAGTGGCACTATTTTAGACATGATTAATCTATCCTTGGTAAATGGATATGTACCACAGGCTTTTAAAGTAGCTGTTATTAAACCTTTACTTAAGAAACCATCTCTTGATCAAGATGAGTTTGTAAATTACAGACCTATATCTAATCTTCTTTTCTTATCTAAAATTCTTGAGAAAGTAGTTGCTAATCAACTATGTGAACATTTACAAAGTAATGACCTACTTGAGGAGTTTCAGTCAGGCTTTAGAGCTCATCATAGCACTGAAACAGCTCTGGTGAAGGTCACTAATGATATTCTCATGGCCTCAGATAATGGACTTGTGTCTATACTTGTCCTGTTAGATCTCAGCGCTGCATTTGATACAGTTGATCACAATATTCTCCTACAAAGACTTGAGCATACTGTAGGGATTAAGGGAAAAGCATTAGGCTGGTTTAAATCTTATCTGTCGGACAGATTCCAGTTTGTTTATGTTAATAATAAATCTTCCTCAAACTCTAGGGTCACTTGTGGAGTACCACAGGGTTCAGTCCTTGGACCAATTCTATTTTCCGATTGGCAAAATTATCAGACAACATGGGATTAATTTCCACAGTTATGCTGATGAGACTCAGCTATATTTATCCATAAATCCTGATGAATCCAATCAGTTACTTCGACTGCAGTCATGTCTTGATGACATCAAAAGCTGGATGACTATAAATTTCCTGCATTTAAATTCTGACAAGACCGAAGTTGTAATCTTTGGGCCAGAGTCTTCAAAAAATAAAGTTCTTAATCAATCACTTAATCTGGATGGCATTAACTTGGCCTCTGGTAATCAAGTTAAAAATCTTGGTGTTGTTTTCGACCAAGACATGTCATTTAAATCCCATATTAAACAGGTTTCCAGAGTTTCCTTTTTTCACCTCAGGAAGATCGCCAAAATTAGAAACATTCTGTGCAGGGGTGATGCTGAAAAACTAGTCCATGCATTTGTTACTTCAAGGCTGGACTATTGTAATTCTTTACTATCAGGAAGTCCACAAAATGCAGTTCAAAGTCTTCAGCTGATCCAAAATGCTGCAGCAAGAGTTCTGATGAAAATCAACAAGAGGGATCATATTTCTCCAAGTTTAGCTTCCCTTCATTGGCTTCCTGTTAAATCAAGAATAGAATTTAAAATTCTCCTTCTAACGTATAAAACCCTTAATAATCAAGCTCTATCATATATCAGAGCTCTGATTACCCCGTATGTTCCTAACAGAGCACTTCGCTCTCAGACTGCAGGTCTGCTGGTGGTTCCTAGAGTCTCTAAAAGTAGAATGGGAGGCAGATCCTTTAGCTATCAGGCTCCTCTCCTGTGGAACCAACTCCCAGTTTTGGTCCGTGAGGCAGACACCCTGTCTACTTTTAAGACTAATCTTAAAACTTTCCTTTTTGACAAAGCTTATAGTTAGAGTGGCTCATGTTACCCTGAGCTACCTCTGTAGTTGTGCTGTGATAGGCAAAGGCTACTGGAGGACATCAGGGTCTAATTTTCTCACTCTACTGATTTCTACTGTTCTTCAGTCTACTGTTCTCCAGTTTTGCATTGTATTACATTTAAATGACTATCGTCATTTCAGCTTTTAACTTTTTGCTCTCTCTCTTTTTCTTCATAGTAGGCACACCTGGTCTGACGTTCTGTTAAACTGTGACATCATCCAGAGAAGACGGCTCACCCGCTATTACCATATGATGTAGAACCGATTACTGGATCAATGTGTTCTTCTGTGCTTGTTTGTCTGTCTTGTTGTGTCTCTGCTCTGTCTTCTGTAACCCCCAGTCGGTCGAGGCAGATGACCGTTCATACTGAGCCCGGTTCTGCCGGAGGTTTTCCTTCCCGTTAATGGGGAGTTTTTCTTCCCACTGTCGCTTCATGCTTGCTCAGTATGAGGGATTGCAGCAAAGCCATGTACAATGCAGACGACTCTCCCTGTGGCTCTACGGTTCCCCAGGAGTGAATGCTGCTTGTCGGGACTTTGATGCAATCATCTGGTTTCCTTATATAGGACATTTTTGACCAATCTGTATAATCTGACCCAATCTGTATAATATGATTGAACTTGATTTTGTAAAGTGCATTGAGATGACATGTTTCATGATTTGGCGCTTTATAAATAAAATTGAATTGAATTGAATTGAAATATTTAATATTTCCTGATTGCAATAGTAAATCTAGGGGGTTCTGAAAAGAGCAATTAATTGGCAGTAGCGTAGATTTAGACCAGTTTATAGAATAATCTGATACTTTTGAGAAAGATTCTAGTAATCTAATTACTTGAGAGAGGGAAATGTTTGAGTGCTGGAGATAGAGTAATAAATCATCAGCATAAAGACTAATTTTATGCTATATTTTAATACATTTTATACCTTTAACAACATTAGTTTGTCTAATTGTTGCTGCTAGAGGTTCAATAAAAATGGCAAAAAGTGATGTGGAAAGCGAGCATCCTTGGCTAGTGCCCCTCTGGACACAAAAGCTGGAGGATGTTTGATTATTTAGCCTGACACAGGCTGTTGGGAAGCTGTATAACATTTTTAACCAATTTATTAAAAAATTGCCAAAACCAAATGTATGTAGAGTAGCGAATAAAAAATTCCAGTTTACTCTATCAAATTATTTTTATGCATCTAAAGACAATATATTGGTTAATTAAGGATATGGGACGATAACTGGTGGGAAACAGGATCTTTGCCTGGCTTAAGCAGAAGACTGATGGTGGCAGAATTCATATTAGCTGGAAATCTGCCTTTTTCCTGAATTTCCTGCAACATTCTGTGGAACGTTGGTGGCAGAATATTACAGAACTCTTTATAAAACTCAGCAGGGAATCCATATGGACCTGGAGCCTTTTTATTGGGCATGCTTTTAACAGTGATGGGAATAACGGCGTTGAAATAAACACAGTTACTTTTTCAGTAACGAGTAATCTAATTAATTACTTTGACTGTCACTATAACGGCGTTATCATTGCCGACACCCGGTTACTGCACGTTACTCAAGTCGCACAATGAACTTTTTTTTTTTCACTTCATGATAGGACTCGTGTGCATTCGCGCACAGCATCTGGATTCAGCGTGCACAGCAAAGCTATGCTGCGCAGTAAATAAAATCCAAGCTGAAATGTAAACAAAATAATAATAAACCAAGTTTTTTTTAACCATTTTGCAACTCTGGTGTGATGGTGTACCACGGCCCGGCTCAGTGAGCGCCAGGTGCTGATCGGAGCGCACCACTGATTGATGGGTTGGGCAGACGCCTTTATGGTTGGGCAAGTTGCGGGACATTCTAAAACGCTTAACGTGAAAAACGCTTAACGTGAAAAAACTTAACCTAGTTTAATGTACCTAATCAACGATCAATGATCACCAAATTTCTCTTCATATTGTGTTCGATATTTTTATAGTTTTATGTGCTTATGAAGAGCAATATGAGAGAGAAATTTGGTGATCACCGAACGTTGTTTAGGTACATTAAACCACGTTAAGTTTTTTCATATAGCCAGCCTCTATTAATTACTTAATGTCATATAACGTCCATAATAATTGGACTTTGGTTTTGATTTTTTGATAGTCTCATGTACTTATGAGGAGCAATATATGAGAGAAATTTGGTGATCACTGAGCGTTGTTTAGTTGCATTGAATTGCGTTAAGCTTTTTCCTTTGCCTCAATGAGGCAGAAACGCTTAATGTTAGATAATGTCCATAATAATTGGACTTTGGGTTTGACATTTTGACAGTTTTATGTGCTTATTAGGAGCAATATGAAAGAGAAATCTGGTGATCATTGATCCTTGATTAGGTACAATAAACCACGTTAAGCCTTTTTCTCGCCATAGGCGCCAATGAAGAAGAAAACGTTAATGTGAGATATCTTCTATAATCGTTGGATTTTGGTTTATTTTTTTTGACAGGCTTAAGTCTTCATGACAAGATATGGCCATGAGAAATTTGGTGATAATTCCTCGTTGTTTTCCTACCTTAAGCCACGTTAAGCTTTTTCACGTTAAGCGTTTTAGAACGTCCCCAAGTTGCGCTGTGCGTCTTAGCTCTGAGCGTCGTTTCAGAAAAAACGGCTGATCTACACTGAGTAGAAAGCTGCTGCTCTGTGTAGTTCTTCCTCCCTTTGTCATACTCAGCATGTCCGATTTCAGAACAGATGATATCAGTCAGGTAACTAAACACAGCGCCCGATCAACCATTGAACGTGAGCACGAGCATGAAAAAAAGCCCGATCACTGGAACAAAAATAACGTGATTCACCATGGCAATGACAGGAAATAAGCTTGGAAGTGCGCATGTCCTGCGAGTAGAATTAGAAATATTTAAAGAAGGCATATGGACAATATTAAACGATAAGAAACAATGCCGTTGTTGCTGAAAACCGCAAGAGAAAATTGTTGAAAAACTCAATGCATGCGCGATATGAAAGTTATGTGATGGAGAATTAAAGCTGCTTTCTCACACTTCACTGTTCAACACAAAAGGGGGAGTGTGTGTGTGTGTGTGTGTGGGGGGGGGGGGGGTGCATTGAAAGGACATGGCAGCAAAAAAGTTGTAAAAAATAAATAAAAAAGCCTGAAATGAAAAAGAAACGCAATAGTTACTTTTACTGGTAACTATTTACTTTAATAGTGGAGTAACTCAGTTAGTAACTCAGTTACTTTTTGGGAGAAGTAACTAGTAACTATAACTAATTACTTTTTCAAAGTAACGTGCCCAACACTGGCTATTAAGAGCTTACTGAATTTCAACTGTTGTCAGCGGTGAATCCAGGGACATTCTTTGACTATCTGATAATTTAGGAAGTATTATTTTATCCAGAAATTGCTTGATATCATTATCTGATCAATTTATCTGTGATGTGTAAGAAGATTTGTAGAAATCTCGGAAGTGTTGTTTATCCATTCCGAATCACGTAATATATTACCAGTTGAGTCTGTAACTGCAAATATAGTCGTTTTTTTCTTCGTTTATTTTTAGCTGATTAGCTAAGAATCTTTCTGACTTATTGCCATGTTCAAAATGTTTTGTTCGAAGTCTTTGTATTAGAAATGTATTTTACTTTTCAATATATTGGTTTAATTCAAATTTTACATCACGGACTTTCCCTCTTCTTGAGAGGTTTCTAGTAACTTCAGTTTTCCCTCTAATTCCTGAATCTTTTTGTTTTCTATCTTCTTTTTATAAGATGATAATTCAATTATTTTACCACTCATCACTGCTTTCCCTGCTTCCCATATAAATTTCAAATACAATTGGCCTGAGGGCTGAGCGTTAAGGAAGACCTGTTCTTTTCTGTTAAGACATGTTGTTTAACCTGTTTGCGCCTTACCGAAAACAGTTCACTTTCTGTTACGTGTGAATTGTGATCTGTTGTTTAAGACTCTAAAATCGTATGGGTTGTTTGTACAAGTTTGTACTAATTTGATGTGTGAAAAAGGATTTTTATTGACTCTAACTGCACTGTTTGTTTGTTTGTTTGTTTACTTAATGGGAGAATTACAATCAGTTAATTGACCATCTTGATGACTTTGTTTAAGTTTTTTTATTTCTTGCCAAATTCACTAACTTCTGTCTTTATCAGTAGAAACATCATTAACCTAGTTCAAAACACAATAAGGGAGCATGTATTCATTTATTTAAAAACACAATTTCTGATTTGTGAGGTTTTGAGAACTTTATTTAATTCCCTGACTCATGATGTGCATGAAGTTTATGAATCAATACAAGATGTCTCATAAATTCCTGGGTTCTATACAATTCAAACCTGAAAAGTAACTGGGCTGTACTGGGAGCGCTGTGGGAGTCATGTGGGAGCCAGAAAATGCTATTATTGGGCTTTCTTCGTCTGGAAACAGATACATAGTGAGAGTCATGTTCTTTGACTTCTCCAGCGCTTTTAACCCCGTCAGACCGGTGCTGCTGAGGGGAAGCTGGAGGATGCTGGGGTGGACAAACATCTAGCTGACTGGACCATGGACTACCTCACTGACCGCCCTCAGTATGTGCGGCTGCACGGCTGTCAGTCAGAGGTGGCACTCTGCAGCACCGGGGCCCCCCAGGGCACCGTTCTGTCTCTGTTTCTTTTCACCCTTTACACCTCGGACTTCACCTACAACATGGACAGCTGCCACCTTCAGAAGTTCTCTGATGACTCGGCCATTGTGGGTTGTGTGTCTGAGGGGAACGAGGTGGAGTACCGGTCGGTCATCATGGACTTTGTGGACTGGTGTGAGAAGAACCATCTTTGTTTAAACACCACTCTGTGGTGGCCTCAGCCCTCCTCTATGCTGTCGTCTGCTGGGCCCCAGCCACCGCAGAGCGGAACAGAAAGACGCTGAACAAGCTGGTTAGGAAGGCAACTTCTGTTCTAGGCCGCACTCTGGACTCACTGAAGGAAGTGGCTGAGAGGATGGTGTTGTCCAAGCTCACATCCATCATGGACAACACCTTCCACCCCCTGCACCAGACTGTAGAGGAGCTGAGCAGCTCCTTTAGTGACAGACTCAGACATCCTGTCTGTGAAAAGGAGCGCTACCGCAGGTCATTTATTTATGTATAATCTGCTGCTACCAGATTATACAATGCTGCACTATAACTGTAACTACAACTGTAATAACCAATGTGCAATAACTACTCTGCAATTCTATTTAAGACACTTTGCAATAACCTGTGCAATAATACTGTTAAATAATCCTGTTTAATAAGTGACTTCAGCTGCATAGATATCTCACTTCCTCACTGTTGCTCTTACCTGGTACCACTTAATGTAAAACGTCATTCCTTTTGTATATAAGTCACCCTTAACATCTGCTTATTCTCCTGTGCTTTTATTTTATTAAATCTTTTGATACACTGTACATATGTGGACACACTGTATATACCTTATACCTTATGCACCTTTCCTCCCTTTAGCACCTTTCTTTTTGTCTATTAAGCCGATGTGTGATAAGTAAATTTCTCCATTGTGAGATCAATAAAGCCCTATCTTATGTCTTATCTTATCTTATTTCATCACAAGACACTTTCCAAAGTCAAAATGAGACTTAGGACAATAAAATTGTAAAGTTGTCTACAATCAGCAAAGACACCGTACAATATGTTGTAGGACTTGATAACTGGAAATAGATGGAGCATATACATTTTAAATACAAGTGGCCTGACAGCTGAGCCTTGAGGAAGACCTGTTCTTTGCTGCTAAGACATGTTCTTTAACCTGTTTGCGCCTTACCGCAAACAGTTCACTTCCTCTTGTTATATGTGAATAGTGATCTGTTGTTTCAGACTCTCTCTCAAATCGTCTGTGTTCTTTGTACAAGTTTGTACTACTTTGCCGTGTGAAACAGGATTTTTATTGACTCTAACTGGACTGTTTGTTTGTTTGTTTGTTTGTTTGTTTACTTAATGGGAGAATTACTGAAATCACTTAAATTAACCGTCTTCATGCCTTTGTTTATTTTTTTAATACTTGCCGAATTCACTAACTTCTGTCTTTATCAGTAGAAACATCATTAACATAGTTTAAAACACAATAAGGGAGCATGTATTCATTTATTTAAAAACACAATTTCTGATTTGTGAGGTTTTGAGAACTTTATTTAATTCCCTGACTCATGATGTGCATGAAATTTATGAATCAATACAAGATGTCTCATAAATTCCTGGGTTCTATACAATTCAAACCTGAAAAGTAACTGGGCTGTACTGGGAGCGCTGTGGGAGTCATGTTCTTTTACTTCTCCAGCGCTTTCAACACCATCAGACCGGTGCTGCTGAGGGGGAAGCTGGAGGACGCTGGGGTGGACAAACATCTAGCTGACTACTGGGGCCCCCCAGGCCACCCTCCTGTCTCCGTTTCTCTTCACCCTCTACACCTCGGACTTCACCTACAACATGGACAGCTGCCACCTTCTAAAGTTCTCTGATGACTCGGCCATTGTGGGCTGTGTGTCTGAGGGGAACGAGCTGGAGTACCGGTTGGTCATCATGGACTTTGTTGGCTGGTGTGAGAAGAACCATCTGTGTTTAAACACCAGTAAGACCAAGGAGATGGTGATCGACTTCAGGAGAAGACCCCACCTCACTCCCTCGTGAACATCCAGGGGCAGGACATAGAAGCTGTGGAGGGTTTCAAATACCTGGGTGTTCACGTCAACAATAAACTGGACTGGACTCATAACACAGACGCTCTATACAAGAAGGGCCAGGGCCGCCTCCACCTCCTCAGGAGGCTGAGGTCCTTCGGAGTGAGCAGGCCCCTGCTAAAAACTTTCTATGACTCTGTGGTGGCCTCGGCCCTCCTCTATGCTGTCGTCTGCTGGGCCCCAGCCACCGCAGAGCGGGACAGAAAGACGCTGAATAAGCTGGTTAGGAAGGCAACTTCTGTTCTAGGCTGCACTCTGGACTCACTGAAGGAAGTGGCTGAGAGGATGGTGTTGTCCAAGCTCACATCCATCATGGACAACACCTTCCACCCCCTGCACCAGACTGTAGAGGAGCTGAGCAGCTCCTTTAGTGACAGACTCAGACATCCTGTCTGTGAAAAGGACCGCTACCGCAGGTCATTTATTTATGTATAATCTGCTGCTACCAGATTATACAATGCTGCACTATAACTGTAACTACAACTGTAATAACCAATGTGCAATAACTACTCTGCAATTCTATTTAAGACACTTTGCAATAACCTGTGCAATAATACTGTTAAATAATCCTGTTTAATAAGTGACTTCAGCTGCATAGATATCTCACTTCCTCACTGTTGCTCTTACCTGGTACCACTTAATGTAAAACGTCATTCCTTTTGTATATAAGTCACCCTAAACATCTGCTTATTCTCCTGTGCTTTTATTTTATTAAATCTTTTGATACACTGTACATATGTGGACACACTGTATATACCTTATACCTTATGCACCTTTCCTCCCTTTAGCACCTTTCTTTTTGTCTATTAAGCCGATGTGTGATAAGTAAATTTCTCCATTGTGAGATCAATAAAGCCCTATCTTATCTCTTATCTAATCTTATTTCATCACAAGACACTTTCCAAAGTCAAAATGAGACTTAGGACAATAAAATTGTAAAGTTGTCTACAATCAGCAAAGACACCGTACAATATGTTGTAGGACTTGATAACTGGAAATAGATGGAGCATATACATTTTAAATACAAGTGGCCTGACAGCTGAGCCTTGAGGAAGACCTGTTCTTTGCTGCTAAGACATGTTCTTTAACCTGTTTGTGCCTTACCGCAAACAGTTCACTTCCTCTTGTTACGTGTGAATAGTGATCTGTTGTTTCAGACTCTCTCTCAAATCGTCTGTGTTCTTTGTACAAGTTTGTACTACTTTGCCGTGTGAAACAGGATTTTTATTGACTCTGACTGGACTGTATGTTTGTTTGTTTACTTAATGGGAGAATAACTGTAATCAGTAAAATTGACCGTCTTCATGCATTTGTTTATTTTTTTAATACTTGCCGAATTCACTAACTTCTGTCTTTATCAGTAGAAACATCATTAACATAGTTTAAAACACAATAAGGGAGCATGTATTCATTTATTTAAAAAAAAATAATTCTGATTAATGAGGTATTGAGAACTTTAATTAATTCCCTGTCTCATGATGTGCATGAAGTTTATGAATCAATACAAGATGTCTGATGAATTCCTGGGTTCTATACAATTCCTTTCGACAGACAAAGGGACAGTCCTGCTTCCACCCCCCACGACACCACCCAACAGATCACCTCCACCTCCTCCTCAGTGACAACTCTTTCCATACAAGAGAGAGATGTTAACAAAATCTTCAGAAGACAGAACCCCCGGAAAGCTGCTGGACCAGACATTTTTAACACCTCACTGGTGACATGTCACGTGCCAGCCTGCTTCAAATCCTCCATTATCATCCCTGTTCCCAAGAAGCCAAGGACCACAGGACTTAATGAATTTAGACCCGTCGCTCTGACCTCTGTGGTTATGAAGTCCTTTGAGCGCCTCGTGCTTTCACACCTGAAAGAAATCACTGACCCCCTCCTGGACCCCTTACAGTTTGCCTACAGAGCCAACAGGTCTGCAGACGACGCTGTCCACCTGGCCCTTCACCACATCCTCCAGCACCTGGACTCTGCACGAACCTACGCCAGGATCCTGTTTGTGGATTTCAGCTCTGCCTTCAACACAATCATCCCAGCTCTGCTTCAGGAGAAGCTCTCCCAGCTGAATGTGCCTGACTCCACCTGCAGGGGGATCACAGACTTCCTGTCCGACAGGAAGCAGCACGTGAAGCTGGGAAAACATGACTCTGACTCTCAGCTCATCAGCACTGGTTCCCCCAGGGCTGTGTTCTTTCTCCTCTGCTCTTCTCCCTGTACACCAACAGCTGCACCTCCAGTCACCAGACGGTCAAGCTCCTGAAGTTCCTGACGACACCACTCTCATCGGACTTATCTCTGATGGTGACGAGTCCGCCTACAGGTGGGAGGCTGACCATCTGGTGACCTGGTGCAGGGAGAACAACCTGGAGCTCAACGCTCTAAAAACAGTGGAGATGGTTGTGGACTTCAGGAAGAACTCAGCCCCAGCTACCCTCATCAGCCTCTGGGACTCCACCATTGACACTGTGGAGTCTTTCCGCTTCCTGGGAACTATCATCTCCCAGGACCTAAAGTGGGAGCTGAACATCAACTCCCTCACCAAGAAAGATGTACTTCCTGCAGCAGCTGAAGAAATTCAACCTGCCAAAGACAATGATGGTGCACTTCTACTCCTCCATCATTGAGTCCATCCTCACCTCCTCCATCACCATCTCGTACGCTGGTGCTACCACCAAGGACAAGACCAGACTGCAGAGTGTCATCCGGTCTGGTGATTGGCTGTATTCTTCCATCTCTCCAGGACCTGTACGCCTCCAGGACTCTGAGGCAGCAGGAAGATTGTGGCTGATCCCTCGCACCCCAGTCACAGACTATTTCAGTCACTTCCCTCTGGCAGGAGGCTGCGGTCCATCAGGACCAGAACCTCACGCCACAAGAACAGTTTTTTCCCATCTGCTACCAGCTTTATCAACAAGGCCAAGAGCCGCCCGTGCCACTGGACACTGGCTCTCCCCCTTTCAGGACTTATAAGCTTCTGCGTTACATTAATGCACAGTTTAGTTTACTGAGTGTATATAGCTTCTGTATATATATCCATTTTGCTTTATTGTATTTTTATCTTTATTTTTATTTTTTGTCTGCACCATCAACACCAAGTCAAATTCCTTGTAAGTGCAAACCTACTTGGCGATTAAACTTGATTCTGATTCTGATTCATACCTAAAAAGTAACTGGGCTGTACTTTCTACATAGCCCAAAACCATTCAGTGCCTTATTGACCAATAAATAAGAAAGATTTTAAAATCTATCCTTTTACAAACAGGCAACAAGTGCAAGGATTTAAAGACATCTGGGACATTTTACATTTTCTTATTGTTCCAGATTCTGGTACCAATTTTTTGGAGGACACCTTGAAATACAACAGTACAAGAATCAACCAACTAAAAATTAAAGCATGTGGGTGATTTCAGTATTCTATTTTGACAGGGATCCCTTTATTGTGACCATGTTTTCATGACGCTAGTGAGTTGACTTTGTAATAGACTTGATAAAGATGGTAAGATTTAGGTCTGAGTCCATAACCATTCCCAGGTTTTTTCATCCTAAATTCAATTTTATTTATATAGCGCTAATTCATGAAACATGTGCAAGACCTCCTGTGTGGTACTGGTTCCCAAAACACCGCATGCGAGGGAACCGGCCCACTTCAGACCAGTCACTCTGACCTCCCATCTGATGAAGACCATGAGGCGCCTCATCCTTGGTCACCTACGCACCGTGGTGAGCCCCACCCTGGAAACCACTGGGAGCGCTGTGAGAGTCATGTTCTTTGACTTCTCCAGCGCTTTCAATTCAATTTTATTTATATAGCGCCAATTCATGAAACATTTGATCTTAAGAAACTTTACAAAGTCAAGTTCAATCATATTATACAGATTGGGTCAGATTATACAGATTGTTAAAAAAATGTCCTATATAAGGAAACCAGTTGATTGCATCAAATTCCCGACAAGCAGCATTCACTCCTGGAGAAGCGTAGAGCCACAGGAAGAGTCGTCTGCATTGTCCATGGCTTTGCTGCAATCCCTCATACTGAGCAAGCATGGAGCGACAGTGGGAAGAAAAACTCCCCATTAACGGGAGGAAAAACCTCCGGCAGAACCGGGCTCAGTATGAACGGTCATCTGCCTCGACACATTGGGGGTTACAGAAGACAGAGCAAAGACACAACAAGAGAGACAAACAAGCACAGAAGCACACATTGATCCAGTAATCTGTTCTACATTAGATGGTAATAGCGGGTGATCTGTCTTCCCTGGATGATGTCACAGACAACAGAACGCCAGACCAGGTGTACTTACTATGAGGACAAAAAGAGAGAGAACAGAAAGTTATAAGCAGAAATGATGACAAGCAATGCATAATGGAAGAACATTAGAACAGTAGAACTATAGATGAGAAAAATTGGCCCTGATGTCCTCCAGCAGCCTAAGCCTATAGCAGCATAACTATAGAGGTAGCTGAGGGTAACATGAGCCACTCTGACTAGAAGCTTTGTCACAAAGGAAAGTTTTAGGAAGGCAACTTCTGTTCTAGGCTGCATTCTGGACTCACTGAAGGAAGTGGCTGAGAGGATGGTGTTGTCCAAGCTCACATCCATCATGGACAACACCTTCCACCCCCTGCACCAGACTGTAGAGGAGCTGAGCAGCTCCTTTAGTGACAGACTCAGACATCCTGTCTGTAAAAAGGAGCGCTACCGCAGGTCATTCATCTCTGCTGCAATCAGACTTTACAATACTGCACTATAACTGTAACTACAACTGTAATAACCAATGTGCAATAACTACTGTGCAATCCTATTTAAGACACTTTGCAATAACCTGTGCAATAATACTGTTAAATAATCCTGTTTAATAAGTGACTTCAGCTGCATAGATATCTCACTTCCTCACTGTTGCTCTTACCTGGTACCACTTAATGTAAAAAGTCATTCCTTTTGTATATAAGTCACTCTAAACATCTGCTTATTCTCCTGTGCTTTTATTTTATTAAATTTTTTGATACACTGTACATATGTGGACACACTGTATATACCTTATACCTTATGCACCTTTCCTCCCTTTAGCACCTTTCTTTTTGTCTATTAAGCCGATGTGTGATAAGTAAATTTCTCCATTGTGAGATCAATAAAGCCCTATCTTATCTCTTATCTTATCTTATGTCATCACAAGACACTTTCCAAAGTCAAAATGAGACTTAGGACAATAAAATTGTAAAGCTGTCTACAATCAGCAAAGACACCGTACAATATGTTGTAGGACCTGGAAATAGATGGAGCATATACATTTTAAATACAAGTGGCCTGACAGCTGAGCCTTGAGGAAGACCTGTTCTTTGCTGCTAAGACATGTTCTTTAACCCGTTTGTGCCTTACCGCAAACAGTTCACTTCCTCTTGTTACGTGTGAATAGTGATCTGTTGTTTCAGACTCTCTCTCAAATCGTCTGTGTTCTTTGTACAAGTTTGTACTACTTTGCCGTGTGAAACAGGATTTTTATTGACTCTGACTGGACTGTATGTTTGTTTGTTTACTTAATGGGAGAATAACTGTAATCAGTAAAATTGACCGTCTTCATGCCTTTGTTTATTTTTTTAATACTTGCCGAATTCACTAACTTCTGTCTTTATCAGTAGAAACATCATTAACATAGTTTAAAACACAATAAGGGAGCATGTATTCATTTATTTAAAAAAAAATAATTCTGATTAATGAGGTATTGAGAACTTTAATTAATTCCCTGTCTCATGATGTGCATGAAGTTTATGAATCAATACAAGATGTCTGATGAATTCCTGGGTTCTATACAATTCCTTTCGACAGACAAAGGGACAGTCCTGCTTCCACCCCCCACGACACCACCCAACAGATCACCTCCACCTCCTCCTCAGTGACAACTCTTTCCATACAAGAGAGAGATGTTAACAAAATCTTCAGAAGACAGAACCCCCGGAAAGCTGCTGGACCAGACATTTTTAACACCTCACTTGTGACATGTCACGTGCCAGCCTGCTTCAAATCCTCCATTATCATCCCTGTTCCCAAGAAGCCAAGGACCACAGGACTTAATGAATTTAGATCCGTCGCTCTGACCTCTGTGGTTATGAAGTCCTTTGAGCGCCTCGTGCTTTCACACCTGAAAGAAATCACTGACCCCCTCCTGGACCCCCTACAGTTTGCCTACAGAGCCAACAGGTCTGCAGACGACGCTGTCCACCTGGCCCTTCACCACATCCTCCAGCACCTGGACTCTGCACGAACCTACGCCAGGATCCTGTTTGTGGATTTCAGCTCTGCCTTCAACACAATCATCCCAGCTCTGCTTCAGGAGAAGCTCTCCCAGCTGAATGTGCCTGACTCCACCTGCAGGGGGATCACAGACTTCCTGTCCGACAGGAAGCAGCACGTGAAGCTGGGAAAACATGACTCTGACTCACAGCTCATCAGCACTGGTTCCCCCCAGGGCTGTGTTCTTTCTCCTCTCCTCTTCTCCCTGTACACCAACAGCTGCACCTCCAGTCACCAGACGGTCAAGCTCCTGAAGTTCGCGGACGACACCACTCTCATCGGACTTATCTCTGATGGTGACGAGTCCGCCTACAGGTGGGAGTCTGACCATCTGGTGACCTGGTGCAGGGAGAACAACCTGGAGCTCAACGCTCTAAAAATAGTGAAGATGGTTGTGGACTTCAGGAAGAACTCAGCCCCAGCTACCCCCATCACCCTCTGGGACTCCACCATTGACACTGTGGAGTCTTTCCGCTTCCTGGGAACTATCATCTCACAGGACCTAAAGTGGGAGCTGAACATCAACTCCCTCACCAAGAAAGATGTACTTCCTGCAGCAGCTGAAGAAATTCAACCTGCCAAAGACAATGATGGTGCACTTCTACTCCTCCATCATTGAGTCCATCCTCACCTCCTCCATCACCATCTCGTACGCTGGTGCCACCACCAAGGACAAGACCAGACTGCAGAGTGTCATCCGGTCTGGTGATTGGCTGTATTCTTCCATCTCTCCAGGACCTGTACGCCTCCAGGACTCTGAGGCAGCAGGAAGATTGTGGCTGATCCCTCGCACCCCAGTCACAGACTATTTCAGTCACTTCCCTCTGGCAGGAGGCTGCGGTCCATCAGGACCAAAACCTCACGCCACAAGAACAGTTTTTTCCCATCTGCTACCAGCTTTATCAACAAGGCCAAGAGCCGCCCGTGACACTGGACACTGGCTCTCCCCCCTTCAGGACTTATAAGCTTCTGCGTTACATTAATGCACAGTTTAGTTTACTGAGTGTATATAGCTTCTTGTTACGGCCAGTGGCCTTTGTCTGTTTTGTTTTGTGTTTCTTTCTTGGTGCAAGTTTGCAGGTGTAGGTGCATCTTCCTGCCAGCTGGTGCCACTGTGGGAACCTCCAGACCTCCAACCTTCATGTGTCGCTTCCTGGTCTGCCTACCTCCAGACCTCCAGCCTTCATGTGTCGCTTCCTGGTCTGCCTTCAGCCACTCCCTATTGCAAATATCCTCATTTGGATTGGATGTGACCTGATTGCCCCACCAATCTGTGGAGAGACCTTTTTATTTAAACCCAGCTCTCCCACACAGACAGGGCAGCTGTGTTTTAGAGCAGCTTGCCTCTTTGCTGGGTGGTTTAGCCTGTTGACTGTCAGAACAATATTGTTTGTATGTGATACTTTGTGAACCTGCTGACGGTTGTGCTACAAGGTCTTATTCGTAGCTGTCTCTTGAAGGCTTTGTGTAGGCTTTGTTTATTTTGGCTTTTGCCCTTTTTATTTTGCTTAAGCCTTGATGCTGTTTGCAGCATCAGGACTAGGTTTTGTGGCCTTAAGTCATTGTGGGTTTTTCTTTTGTCATTTGTGTTGTGTCCCTTGGGGGTGTATTTATTGTTTCAACCTCTTTTGTTCATACCCCAAACTGGACAATAAATTACCTTTTTATAAAAAACCTTCCTGGTTGTGATATTTAAATGCTACTTCCCCTCCCCTAGACAAGTTGGGGCGTAACATTTAATGGGGGCTCGTCCGGGAGCTGAATTACAACAATCCTTTGACTGCAATTTAAGTTGTTTCTGTTAAAGGTGCACCTGTGAAGTTTGCGCTATTGCTTTAAGATGGCTCAGTTTCACATTGTTCAGTTTTTGGAACACCCCTCTCTTGAGCAGCTTACTAGCTGTCGTAAAGTTGACTTAGCCCAGATAGCTAGTCACTTTTCAATTTCTTATTCAAAGCAGATTGTCAAGAGGGAGTTAAGGGATCTGATTGTGCATAAGTTGGTTGAGTTGAACCTCATTCCTGCTTCTTCAGCCGATCAACCAACAGCTGCCGTACCTCCTGCAGTGTTATCTTCGGCTGGCCCCTCTGAAACGGTTGCAAAAGAACCTAAGTGGAAGACACCAGAGGTTGATCCTGAGGTGGTTGGTGGGATTAAGACTCCTGTCACACTTCCCCGGTTTGATCCCCTTTCGGTTTCTACTGGATCAGCTAGTTCCCAGCTGGATGCTCGTTTAAAGGTTCGTCTTGCCCGATTGAAAATGGAGGCCGAGAAGAAAGCACATCTCAGACAATTTCAACTTGAACTTAAACGGTTGGAAGTTGAAGCTGAGAAAGTTGAAGCAGACAAGGTTGTGAGGCTTCGTCAGTTGGAGCTTGAATCCCAAAGGTTCAATGTACCTTCAAGAACTGTGAGCCCCACTAATGGTTCTTGTGGGTCCCCTACAATCAGCCCCTTTGACATCACAAAATATGTGGCTTTAGTACCAGAGTTTCGAGAGACAGAGGTTGACTCTTATTTTTCTGCTTTTGAAAGAATAGCGCAAGCTTTGCAGTGGCCACCTGATGTTTGGGCCTTACTTGTACAGTGTAAAATACTTGGTAAAGCACAAGAGGTTGTAGCTGCCCTATCTCTTGAAGACACCTTAAAGTATGAGGTGGTTAAAGCTGCCATTTTGAAAGCCTATGAGCTTGTTCCTGAGGCTTACTGGCAAAAATTTAGGTCTTTTAAAAAGCGTCCCACTCAGACCTATGTAGAATTTGCCAGGGAGAAAGGAAGCCTCTTTGACAAATGGTGTGCTTCTAATAAAGCAACAAGCTTTAGTTCTCTGAGAGAACTAATTTTGTTAGAGGAGTTTAAAAACGGTTTGCCTGAGCGGGTTGTGCATTTAAACGAACAAAAGGTAGACTCTTTGTCCTCTGCTGCTGTTTCAGCAGATGAATATGTACTCACACATAAGTCTTCCTTCCAATCTATGTCCGCTAACAGTGTGTCTGCTAAAGTTGAGGGGGAAAACCAGAAGTGGACCTTTTTTGGAAAAGAGTGTCGCTACTGTCGCAAAACCGGTCATGTTATTGCTAACTGTTTAGCTTTAAAACAAAAAGAGCGGAACTCTTTCGAGACCAAACCAAAAGGTGTGGGTTTAATAAAAAGCAAACCACAGGTCCCAGAAAAAGCCCAACTTGACTGCACTCCGGATCCTTGTTTTCAACCTTTTTTGCTGGATGGGTTGGTTTCCATTCCGGGAATGTCTGCAGAACCACGTACAGTCCGCATTTTGCGTGATACTGGTGGCTCACAGTCTATTATCCTGGCAGACTCCTTACCTTTCTCTGAGTTTTCATCTTGTGGCTACAGTGTAGTACTGCAAGGAGTTGACATGAGCTATGTCCCCCGGCCAGTACATCTAGTGCAATTACAGTCAAAGCTGATTTCTGGTACTTTTCCAGTTGCTGTTTGTAATGCATTACCAATTAAAGGTGTTTCCTTTCTACTAGGTAATGATATTGCTGATGGTAAGGTGACTCCTGCACTGGAAATATCTGATGTCCCTAGTTTTCTTCCTAAGGAGGAAGACCTTACATTAAAGAATGTTACTACTTCCTGTGTGCTCACCCGAGCTCAGAAATGGAAGAAAACTGAAGAAATGAATGTTGACTTGTCTGATAGCTTGTTTATGCCAATCTTTTCAGATGACAAAATGCCACAGGATAATGCACTGGTGCCTGCAGTTCACCATGTAGGTGACAACGATGAGTTGTTGACTAAAGAGAGTCATTCTCTACCCATTACACGTGCCCAACTTTGTGTAGCTCAGAAGATGGACCCCGCTCTTCAGAAGTGTTTCTCTAGTGTGGTAAGTGTTGACAGAGCTAGAGTTGAGCCAGTAGCATTCTATGTCAATGATGGAGTACTAATGAGAAAGTGGTGTCCTGTTGTCCTCTCCGATGCTGACTGGAATGTGGTACACCAGATTGTTGTTCCATTTGTTTACCGCCAACACATTCTAGCCTTGGCACATGAAGGGAGCTGGGCAGGACACTGGGGGATAACCAAAACTTACCAAAATATACTTAAGCACTTTTACTGGCCAGGTTTAAAAACCGATGTAAGCCAGTACTGCCGCACCTGTCATACCTGTCAGATAGCTGGTAAGCCCAACCAAGTAATTCCTCCAGCTCCACTCCATCCCATACCTGTGGTTAGAGAACCATTTGAACACATAATTATGGACTGTGTTGGTCCACTTCCTCGTACAAAGACTGGTAATAAGTTTTTGCTTACGTTGATGTGTACATCAACTCGCTACCCTGAAGCCATCCCCCTTCATAAGATTACATCCAGCACAGTCATAAAAGCAATGTTAAAGTTTTTCTCTACTTTTGGTTTACCTAAGGTAGTCCAAACTGACCAGGGAACAAACTTCCAGTCAAAACTCTTGAAACAAGTCCTAAAAGAGTTGAACATTCAGCATACTGTCTCCAGCGCGTATCATCCTGAGTCACAGGGAGCTTTAGAACGGTGGCATCAAACATTAAAGTCCATGCTGCGGAAATATTGTGCTGAAGCTGAAAAAGACTGGGACGAAGGCATACCTTTTGTCTTGTTTGCAGCTCGAGAGTCCGTACAGGAATCTCTAGGGTTTAGCCCAGCGGAGTTGGTATTTGGACACACACTTCGTGGTCCTCTTAAAACCCTTAAAGAAAAACTTTTAGAAGAAACTGTTTCTCCTCGACAGAACATTCTGGACTATGTTTGTCAGTTCAGAGAGAGACTCCACCATACCCGTGAACTTGCAAAGAAATCTCTCTGTGAATCACAAAAGACCATGAAAAAACATTATGACCGCTCTGCCAAGTCTCGATCTTTTGTAGTTGGTGACAAGGTTTTGGCATTATTACCTGTGCCTTGTTCTGCACTGTCTGCCAAGTTTTCTGGACCTTATGAGGTTCATGACAAACTAAGTGACACAGATTATGTTATCGGCACTCCTGAACGGAGGAGGAAGACTCGGGTATGTCATATCAACATGTTAAAGCCTTACAATGCCCGAGGCCAAAATATAAGCCGAAAACTATTTGATCCACCACTGCCATCCACTGGTTCCTCTGCACTGATTGTAACAAGTTCCTCCAAAGCTGAGGATGGTTTGAAACTGTGTTCCATCTCTTACCAAACTCCACGATTGCCAAACTCTGAGATGTTAAAGACGCTGCCTAATCAGCTCTCACATTTATCAGAAGAGCAAAAGAATGACATTGTCACTTTAATTGACAATTTTCCAGAACTTTTCAACGATGTTCCCACACAAACCTCAGTCATTAAACATGATATTGATGTTGCTGGTGCTAAGCCCATAAAACAGCACCCTTACAGAATCAACCCAGTAAAAAGGCCATTAATGAAAGGTGAGACAGACTATATGATAGAACATGGCATTGCTAAGCAAAGCATTAGTCCCTGGAGCTCCCCATGTCTCTTAGAGACTAAGTCAGATGGCTCTCCTCGTTTTATAACAGATTTCCGAAAAGTAATTCTGTTACAGTCATTGACTCATTTCCTCTTCCTCGAATAGAGGACTGTATTGATGCAATTGGAAATGCTCAATTCATAAGTAAGTTAGACCTTTTAAAAGGGTACTGGCAGGTACCACTTACTGAACGTGCATCAGAGATTTCTGCATTTGTAACACCAGACCAGTTCTTACAATATACGGTCATGGCTTTTGGCATGTGTAATGCACCAGCTACTTTTCAACGTCTAGTCAATACTGTTCTGTCTGGGTTGCCAAACTGCAATGCCTATCTTGATGACCTTGTTGTGTATACTTCTACCTGGGATGAGCACATAACTGTTTTAAAGCAAGTGTTCGGCCGACTCGCAAAGGCATCCCTTACACTAAACCTAGCTAAATGTGACTTTGGAAAAGCTACTGTTACTTACCTCGGTAGAGAGGTTGGTAATGGCCAGGTTTGTCCAGTAGATGTTAAGATAGCAGTCATCTCTGAGTTTCCGGTACCTGCCACACGAAAAGCCCTTCGCCGTTTCCTTGGCATGGCTAGTTATTACAGAAACTTCTGTAGAAACTTCTCAACTGTAGTTAATCCTCTCACTACACTGTTAAGCCCAAAGGTAGATTTTGTGTGGACTCCAGAGTGTCAGGTCGCATTTGAGAATATAAAATCACTTTTATCACATGCTCCTGTGCTCTCTTCTCCAGACATGTCTAGAGCCTTCAAGCTTGAGGTGGATGCTAGTGCTGTGGGAGCTGGAGCAGTTTTATTACAGGAAGGTGAGGATGGAGCTGATCATCCCGTCTGTTACTTCTCCCGTAAATTTAACAAGAGTCAGCTGAACTACTCCATCATTGAAAAAGAAACTCTGGCTCTGCTTCTGGCACTTCAGCACTTTGAGGTGTACTTGGGATATAGTCCTGTGCCCATTACAGTGTACACTGACCATAACCCACTTGTATTCCTTTCTCGGATGTACAACCACAACCAAAGACTCATGCGTTGGGCCTTAATGGCACAAGATTATAAACTTGACATTAAACACAAACGGGGTGCAGCCAACTTGTTAGCAGACCCTTTGTCAAGAATTTAGCTTGTTTAAATAACATGGTGTACGATATTGTACCCTAACCTTTTGGTTTGTGTTTTAGGAGGGGAGGTATATATATATATATATATATATATATATATATATATATATATATATATATATATATATATATATATATATATATATATATATATGTATATATATATATGTATATATATATATCTCCATTTCGCTTTATTGTATTTTTATCTTTAATTTTATTTTTTGTCTGCACCATCAACACCAAGTCAAATTCCTTGTAAGTGCAAACCTACTTGGCGATTAAACTTGATTCTGATTCTGATTCATACCTAAAAAGTAACTGGGCTGTACTTTCTACATAGCCCAAAACCATTCAGTGCCTTATTGACCAATAAATAAGAAAGATTTTAAAATCTATCCTTTTACAAACAGGCAACATGTGCAAGGATTTAAAGACATCTGGGACATTTTACATTTTCTTAGTGTTCCAGATTCTGGTACCAATTTTCTGGAGGACACCTTGAAATACAACAGTACAAGAATCAACCAACTAAAAATTAAAGCATGTGGGTGATTTCAATATTCTATTTTGACAGGGATCCCTTTATTGTGACCATGTTTTCATGACGCTAGTGAGTTGACTTTGTAATAGACTTGATAAAGATAGTAAGATTTAGGTCTGAGTCCATAACCATTCCCAGGTTTTTTCATCCTAAATTCAATTTTATTTATATAGCGCTAATTCATGAAACATGTGCAAGACCTCCTGTGTGGTACTGGTTCCCAAAACACCGCATGCGAGGGAACCGGCCCACTTCAGACCAGTCACTCTGACCTCCCATCTGATGAAGACCATGAGGCGCCTCATCCTTGGTCACCTACGCACCGTGGTGAGCCCCACCCTGGAAACCACTGGGAGCGCTGTGAGAGTCATGTTCTTTGACTTCACCAGCGCTTTCAATTCAATTTTATTTATATAGCGCCAATTCATGAAACATTTGATCTTAAGGCACTTTACAAAGTCAAGTTCAATCATATTATACAGATTGGGTCAGATTATACAGATTGTTAAAAAAATGTCCTATATAAGGAAACCAGTTGATTGCATCAAATTCCCGACAAGCAGCATTACTCTTGAAGAAGCGTAGAGCCACAGGAAGAGTCGTCTGCATTGTCCATGGCTTTGCTGCAATCCCTCATACTGAGCAAGCATGGAGCGACAGTGGGAAGAAAAACTCCCCATTAACGGGAGGAAAAACCTCCGGCAGAACCGGGCTCAGTATGAACGGTCATCTGCCTCGACACACTGGGGGTTACAGAAGACAGAGCAAAGACACAACAAGAGAGACAAACAAGCACAGAAGCAAACATTTATCCAGTAATCTGTTCTACATTAGATGGTAATAGCGGGTGATCTGTCTTCCCTGGATGATGTCACAGACAACAGAACGCCAGACCAGGTGTACCTTCTATGAAGACAAAAAGAGAGAGAACAGAAAGTTATAAGCAGAAATGATGACAAGCAATGCATAATTGAAGAACATTAGAACAGTAGAACTATAGATGAGAAAAATTGGCCCTGATGTCCTCCAGCAGCCTAAGCCTATAGCAGCATAACTATAGAGGTAGCTGAGGGTAACATGAGCCACTCTGACTAGAAGCTTTGTCACAAAGGAAAGTTTTAAGATTAGTCTTAAAAGTAGACGGGGTGTCTGCCTCACGGACCAAAACTGGGAGTTGGTTCCACAGGAGAGGAGCCTGATAGCTAAAGGATCTGCCTCCCATTCTACTTTTAGAGACTCTAGGAACCACCAGCAGACCTGCAGTCTGAGAGCGAAGTGCTCTGTTAGGAACATACGGGGTAATCAGAGCTCTGATATATGATGGAGTTTGATTATTAAGGGCTTTATACGTTAGAAGAAGAATTTTAAATTCTATTCTTGATTTAAAAGAAGCCAAAGAAGGGAAGCTAAAATTGGAGAAATATGATCCCTCTTGTTGATTTTCATCAGAACTCTTGCTGCATCATTTTGGATCAGCTGAAGACTTTGAACTGCATTTTGTGGACTTCCTGATAGTAAAGAATTACAACAGTCCAGCCTTGAAGTAACAAATGCATGGACTAGTTTTTCAGACCGGTGCTGCTGAGGGGGATGCTGGAGGACGCTGGGGTGGACAAACATCTAGCTGACTACTGGGGGCCCCCAGGCCACCCTCCTGTCTCCGTTTCTCTTCACCCTCTACACCTCGGACTTCACCTACAACACGGACAGCTGCCACCTTCTAAAGTTCTCTGATGACTCGGCCATTGTGGGCTGTGTGTCTGAGGGGAACGAGCTGGAGTACCGGTTGGTCATCATGGACTTTGTTGGCTGGTGTGAGAAGAACCATCTGTGTTTAAACACCAGTAAGACCAAGGAGATGGTGAGGGGCAGGACATAGAAGCTGTGGAGAGTTTCAAATACCTGGGTGTTCACATCAACAATAAACTGGACTGGACTCATAACACAGACGCTCTATACAAGAAGGGCCAGGGCCGCCTCCACCTCCTCAGGAGGTTGAGGTCCTTCCGTGTGAGCAGGCCCCTGCTAAAAACTTTTTATGACTCTGTGGTGGCCTCGGCCCTCCTCTATGCTGTCGTCTGCTGGGCCCCAGCCACCGCAGAGCGGAACAGAAAGAGGCTGAATAAGCTGGTTAGGAAGGCAACTTCTGTTCTAGGCCGCACTCTGGACTCACTGAAGGAAGTGGCTGAGAGGATGGTGTTGTCCAAGCTCACATCCATCATGGACAACACCTTCCACCCCCTGCACCAGACTGTAGAGGAGCTGTGCAGCTCCTTTAGTGCCAGACTTAGACATCCTGTCTGTAAAAAGGAGCGCTACCGCAGGTCATTCATTCCTGCTGCTATCAGATTTTACAATGCTGCACTGTAACTGTAACCACAACTGTAATAAGTAATGTGCAATAACTACTGTGCAATCCTATTTAAGACACTTTGCAATAACCTGTGCAATAATACTGTTAAATAATCCTGTTTAATAAGTGACTTCAGCTGCATAGATATCTCACTTCCTCACTGTTGCTCTTACCTGGTACCACTTAATGTAAAACGTCATTCCTTTTGTATATAAGTCACCCTAAACATCTGCTTATTCTCCTGTGCTTTTATTTTATTTAATTTTTTGATACACTGTACATATGTGGACACACTGTATATACCTTATACCTTATGCACCTTTCCTCCCTTTAGCACCTTTCTTTTTGTCTATTAAGCCGATGTGTGATAAGTAAATTTCTCCATTGTGAGATCAATAAAGCCCTATCTTATCTCTTATTTAATCTTATGTCATCACAAGACACTTTCCAAAGTCAAAATGAGACTTAGGACAATAAAATTGTAAAGTTGTCTACAATCAGCAAAGACACCGTACAATATGTTGTAGGACTTGATAACTGGAAATAGATGGAGCATATACATTTTAAATACAAGTGGCCTGACAGCTGAGCCTTGAGGAAGACCTGTTCTTTGCTGCTAAGACATGTTCTTTAAACTGTTTGCGCCTTACCGCAAACAGTTCACTTCCTCTTGTTACGTGTGAATAGTGATCTGTTGTTTCAGACTCTCTCTCAAATCGTCTGTGTTCTTTGTACAAGTTTGTACTACTTTGCCGTGTGAAACAGGATTTTTATTGACTCTAACTGGACTGTATGTTTGTTTGTTTGTTTGTTTGTTTGTTTACTTAATGGGAGAATTACTGAAATCACTTAAATTAACCGTCTTCATGCCTTTGTTTATTTTTTTAATACTTGCCGAATTCACTAACTTCTGTCTTTATCAGTAGAAACATCATTAACATAGTTTAAAACACAATAAGGGAGCATGTATTCATTTATTTTAAAATAATTAATTCTGATTAATGAGGTTTTGAGAACTTTATTAATTATTTTGTTATTCCTGACTCATGATGTGCATGAAGTTAATGAATTAGTACAAGATGTCTTATGAATTCCTGTTACACACTGAAGTCATTCACCTCCTAATCAGCAAATTAGTCTTCATTCATTGATTCAAGCTGATTTAGGGGATTATGTCTTACAGCTGATGAAAAACCAAAAGTCAGATTCTCAAAGATTAGAATATCATATAAGACCAATTAAGAAATGACTGACACAGAAATGTTAGTCTACTGAAATGTATGACCATGTAATTTTTAGCATTGTTTTCCTTGTTGCATCAATGCATCAAAGTCCAGGAGGGAACTTCAGTTTATCTGCATTACTCACTCCCTCATCTCCCACCTAATTATATTTCTTATTTTTCCAGGTGACTTTGCTTCACTATACTCCCAAAGCTGTGGCAATCCTCGGTTCTTGTTGCGCATCTTTTACTATTCTTTTTCTTTCCACTCTGTGGCAAATACTTTTTGTGCTTAATTCTCCTTATGCGGGTTCAATGTCTGTCTGCTGGACATCTGCAAAGTCACCAGCTGTCCTCCTCCTTTACGTGCAGATCAGAAGTTCCTATTTGTGAATCAAAACATAATTTTTATCTTAACGTACTGTTCTATTTCTATGAGGAATTTAGTTTTGTGTTTTCATTTGGTGTCAACCAAAATCAACAGAAAAAAACATTTGAAATATACGGTATAACATCTATCTCTTTCGGCGCAACGAATACATGTAAAAAAAAAAAAGACTTTCACTATTTTAATCGATTTACTTAAAGATGAACTTTAAGATGGTTGAATTTGCACCAGCATGTTGCAGCAAATGGTTACAGCAACCGGTTAATTTTGGCAACAAGTCGAGAATTAGTTGGCTTTATCAGTAACAAACGGATTTTCTGATTGGGAGATGATAGAATGTTTATCTTTTAAAACTAGAAGTAATGAAACATCATGAACTTTTCCAGCAGCAGTGAATTTGTTAAAGGTGATTTCACTAAGTCAGTCAGTTTTTACGCACAGAGGCACCAGCTTCTGCGGATTACCTCAGCCACCCCAATAATATCCAGATCTAGGTGATATTTATTTTTTGAAGCTCTCCTGCAATATTCAGTCGGGTATTTTAGAAGAAATCAGCCGTGCGGATCCACCGGGCCGCTCCAGATCTGCGCGTCATTGTGCGACTCCTACATCCTGTTGCAACATCAGTTGCTGATGAGATGGGTGTATCGCCCACACCTCAGCCTTTCATTTATAAGGGAAGTCAGGGCCTCAGAGTTGAAGTGGCACAGCGCAAGACGCCAAGGTGAGATTCTCTCTGTTCGATTCTTCTCCCCCAGAAAACCCATTTAGCGCGTTGCGGGGCGATTTGTTTGGTAGATGGTGGGATTCATTGATATTCTGGAGCTGTCTTAACCCTCTGATGCATAAATCATGGAAGCATTGGTCAAGATTTCTTTCTCAAAAATCTTGACCAATGACCAAAGTTATTTTTTATTTATTTTTTTAATAACGTTATGTCATGAAGTTACAGAAATGTCAATTGCAGTGGACTACATGCGCCTGAGAACTCAACATAAAACATTAAGTGTTTATTGTAAAAAAAAAAAAAAGAAACAATTGTTTCATTTTATGCTTTTAAAAATATTTCAACATATTTTGTTGAACTTTCTTGGACTATTCTGTAGGCTGCCTCATTCTTTGCTGTGTTTGAAGTCTACAATATAAATAATTAGTATAGTTACACAAACTACAGCTAATCTGCACAATCTATACAAAGTATACACAAAATATACTAAAATGTAAATTTTAAATGAAAAGCGTTTATGTGTAATGTGAAAACACTGAATTATAAGCAAAACAATTACAAGACACTAAAGCAATTATATGACCTCTGTTTGAAAAAAATTTAATGGGTGATGCATGACGTCCGTTTTGGTAACATGGTTAATCATCATTTTCTACATATTGGACAAAACATTTTATATTTCAGACTGATAATATTGTTCCTTAGATGTTACTGTAAATCATCAGGTCCTTTTTTTTGTTACCTGTTGGGATCTTCTACCATGGAAGGATTGAGAGGATATGCGGACTACAATGGATAGAGGAAGTAAAACCAGATAGAGTAGTTTGTTGTGTCGATTCTTTGGCAGCCCTTCATAGTATCCAAAATATGAAATCAGAAAGAGAAGATTTATTATTAGAAATTCATCAAAGTTTATTCAAAATACAAAAACTTGCAAATGTAAAATTTCGTTGGGTTCCAGCTCATGTAGGATTAAATTGAAATGAAAGAGCAGACCAAATAGCTAAAAAAAATTATTAGACTAAATAATATTATAAACATACTGTATGTGAAAGGAGAAAAGTGAAACAGATGACTGTATAGAATGTAAAGTAGTAGAAAATGCAGAACATATTTTATTATATTGTAGGAAATATGATAAGGAAAGGATAAGATTAAAACAAAGGACAAGACTAATAGGAAGGGAATGGAATTTGAAAGGATTAATAGGAACAACAGGAGAGGGGATAAAGGAAATACAGAAAGCTGTTATAAAATATGTTAAGAATATAGGATTATACTATACATTTTTAAAGTTTGTAGGTGTTTGTATATGTGTGTGTGTATATATATATATATATATATATATATATATATATATATATATATATATATATATAATTATTTTTATTATTATAAGTAAATAAATAAATACTATTGATCTCATTAACGCCTTATAAATATCCACCAATGATTGTTTACTTGCTCCCCAATCTTTTCCTGCTACTGCTCTCAAGAGATTTATGATTTTCTTACACTTCGTCTCTATTTTTTATATACGTGTTCTCCATGTTCCTTTTTGGTCTAGCCATATACCCAAATATTTAAAATGACTTACTGTCTCCATTTTGTGACCATATAATTCCAAATTTCATTCATCTATCTTTTTCTTTTTTGTACATATCATATTACAAGATTTATTTGGCGATAGCTTAAAGCCCCATTTATATGACCATTTTTCAATTTCTCCTATTGCCTCCTTGGTTCTATTTCTTACTATTTTGGAATCTCGTCCTCTTGTCCAAATGGCCCCGTCATCAGCATATAAAGCTGATCCAATCTAATTTCATAAAAATATCATTAATCATTATATTAAATAATACTGGACTAATAACACTTCCTTGTCGAATTCCATTATTTATTTCAAATTGTTCTGAGATTTCAGATCCTACCTTAACTCTAATTCTTCTTTCTGTTAGAAAATCTAGAACCCAATTATAAAATATACCTCTAATCATATTTAATTTAATTAATAATCCTTCCCGCCACATTGAATCATAAGCCTTTTCTATATCTAAGAAAACAATGCTCATTATTTCTTTCATTTTAAATGCTTTTTCCATCTCATTACTTACTTTCACCACAGCATCCATAGTAGAACGTCCTTTTCTAAACCCACTTTGATATGGTGCATATATTCCTTTTTCTCAAGAGTATAATTTAGTCTTCTTACTAGTATTTTTTCCATCCATTTACATAAATGCGATGTTAGGGCAATAGGTCTATATGTCTTGTGCTCGCGTTCTCGTGACACGTCATCAGCCTCAGCCCCAGCACTGTTCCAATTGCCGAGAACACCAGAACGATGACATACCACATCCCCGGATGTTGTTCTCTCCCCGCCCTCTTTATCGAGCATGCATCAGAGCAGACTTGTGTGTTTTTCAGACTGACAACTTTCCCAGAAAGCACTGCGGCCGCAGCTTGATTTGAGACAGCGCAAACAGAGATCCCAGCGGTAAGTTAAAAATTCCCTTTTCTGCTGCTGTTGTTGTTTAAAAGTACGTATTCAGATCATTTGAGGCGAGAACATTATACTTTTAAGCTTCCCTATATAGCCTGTTTACAAAGTTATAACGTAATTTAAAAAAAATAAGTCCAACGTTGTGCGGAGCAAGGTGACCTGCAGACGTCCGAGGGTAACAGCAGCCAGGGCTGATGTTAGTCCGTCTGTAGTACACTTCTGTCGGCCTAGTAGTGTGCGTAGTACCGCTGGTTATGATTTATTTGTTTTTTGTTTATCTGACCGACGTGTGTTGCTTTATTAACTCAATACTTGCTGGAATAAATTGTAAAAGTCTCTCAAGAACGACAGCAGCATTTAAAATGAATAAATAAATAAAATCTACAAATGTTTTTCCTATCTAAGGGAGTTTCTTCTGAGTGAGGACACGAATAATTGAGAGGAGAAAGAGGGAAAGAAAACAATAGTAACAGTATATGAAAAAAACAGACATTTATTTTAGACAAATGTTTTATCTTTGGAACAGAGTGAAGGTGTAATATATTCAACAAATTATTAACAGATACTAACATGGTTTAAAACAAATAAATAACTTTTATTAACATCTTATACAAATAGACAACATCTACAAACATACAGTTAAAAAATAGTTTAAATGGAAATTCATTTACTGATCGTTTAATGTATTTTTACAGGTAGTGAAAAAAATGAAATGAAGCAGCATGTGTACATGACTACAACTGATCTAGGTTAGGTTAGGTCAGATCAGAATCAGAATCAGACATAGTTTAATAATCCCAGAGGGAAATTACTTTTGTTACATGCTCCAGATATAAGATAAGATAAGATAAGATAAGATAAGATAAGATAAGATAAGATGGGCTTTATTGATCTCACATTGGAGAAATTTACTTGTCACATCGGCTCAATAGTCAATAGTCAGAAGAAGGTGCCAAAAGTAGGAAAATGTGCGTCAGTTATATACAGTGTATCTTCATATATACAGTGGATCAAAAAGAAAATGAGAAAAACTAAAAATAAGAATACAAATACAGACAAAATCAAAGTAGGAAGATCTATCTCCTGTGGCCATCCATTTCAGCTCCCCTTCATTAAAAAATATTTGGAGGATTGGCACAGAAGTGTTTATCCTCACATATTTTGTTTCTGTTTCTTCCTGTAAATAAAAAATGCCAAATGTTACCATAATTGTTTTTATTTTCAATTCTCACCTTTTCACAGCATAAAACTATACCTGCTTAACATGCAGATCAATATAGTTCTCAAGAAAGAAAAGGTCAAATGTATAGTAAATGTAACAAATGGCCTCCCTTCTCTGGTGTTTTTACCATTTCACTGAAAGAATGAGCTGAACTAACTGCACATAATTTATAGATTGATCACTGTAAAGTTGGCCAGACATAGAAATATGACTTGCCCTTGTAATGATGAAATAGTTTATGGGCTAAAAAAGGGTTCCCCAAAGGTCCATCCTGGGTTCCTCCTTTTCAATATCTACATGCTCCTCTAGCTCAGATCATAAAAACATCATCAGCTACCATCACTATGCAGACGACACACAGCTCTACATCACCATGTCACCAGGTGACTATGAACCAGTTCAGAACCTGAGTAAATGCTTAGAAGACATCAATGCATAGATGTGCCATGGACCCGGTTCTGAAGTCCTCACTAAGACTAAGAACGTAGAGAACATGGACCCAGTTCTGAAGTCCTTCCACTAAGACTAAGAAAGTAGAGAACATGGACCCGGTTCTGAAGTCCTTCCATGGCTCCCTGGATCTCAGAGAATAGACTTTAAAATCATTCTGTTAGTCTATAAATCCCTGAATTAGCACCTAAATCCATCACAGACTTGTTATCAGGGCATCAACCCTCCAGACCACTCAGGTCTTCTGGCTCCAGCCTGCTCTGCAGAACCAGAACCAGAACCAGAACCAGACATGGAGAAGCAGCATTTAGTTCCTATGCTCCACTGATCTGGAACAAACTCCCAGAAAACTGTAAAAGTGCTGAAAGCCTGAGTTCCTTTAAATAAAGATTAAAAACACATTTGTTGAAGACTGCCTTCGACTGTTCTTGTTAAATTCTTCTGAAACAACACTATTTAAACTTTTCATTTTCCTATATTTTAATCATGTAAAGCACTTTGCATTGTCTTTGTCCTGAATTGTGCTATACAAATAAATTTGCCTTGCCTTATCAGTTGGGATAGATGGGCAAGCAAAGTCTGCCTTCTGAGCCTCCTCTGCCGCATTAATCTTCTCCTTGCTCGGATTTGCCTCCTTAATTGCGGCACCTCCTCTTCAGCCAGCTGGTAAAGCTGACCAACGACCAAAGCAACAGCAATATTGCTCATTTTGCTTCTATAAAATGCTGATTTTTAAAAAAGATTCAATCACCTCTACAACTACGACCAGTACAACTGACAACAAAGAAATTCCTGCTATTACTGTTTTTATACCCACAGTTCTGTAATTTTTTTAGATATTTTTTAGGCTTTTTAGAAATTGAAAATATATTTTTCAAAATGTTTTCAATAATTTATGATGGTGTAGTGTATAAATACTTTTTAATGTTAAATAAATGCTAAGGAACTTTGAGTGTAATGACGTCACGAGTCCTCGAGTACGCTTCTCTTCCAATACATAGAGATACATGCTGCGTACTAACGTTCTCGATAAGTCCGATCTTCCTATGTTCTTGCCAAGACTGGACTTGACGAGAACAGGAGTACGGACTCGCGTTCTCGTGAATTGAGAAACGGCCACGGCCTCCGTCTCCTTCAGCTATGCTCTGCTTTCTCCCTCTCCCTCTTGCAGTTACAATGACTGAGTACTGAATTTACCACAATGGAGTGTGGCAGCAGAGAGCATTCTAGACACTAATATGCAGTTTCACCATAGAAACCATGGAATTAAAGAGATATTTACTTTTTAGTAGCTGTCCACTACCTGTATGCTGTAGAAACATGTTTATTATATATAACAGATGCTGATTTTCTGCTAATCGGAAGGTGACCATAGGTTTATCTTTTGACAATGGGATTTATGACACGTCTTGCATTCATTCTTATGCTGATTCATCAGGAGTGGTGTGTTAGTTTTTTCACAAAGTCACTTAAATCTTAACGTATTTTTACATCTAGATGCACCAGCACCCACAGGTAACCTCAGCCGCACACAGACTCTTTTCGCCTCCCGTGGAGAAAAACAATGAAACCTTGGGATGTACAAGAAATCTTCTTACTGGTTTGAACATCAAGGCAATTTCTGAGCAAAATGAAGAGGATGCAAAAGTCCAAAGGTCACCTAAAAAGGAAAATACGATCCATACTTGTTTTAATGCTTAAAATACAACAAAAAATAAATAAATAGATTGAGATTCACTACCTTATTGTCATATACACTTCAGTGCACGCAACCAGGGTCTGTAACACACAGACATCATCAGTTCTCAGGTGAATATATGCGCCAAGGGCGTAGGTTTGATTTCAACTTTGGTAGGGACACTATTGGTCGAAAGCCTTATTGGTCTGACGTCATTGATCCTACGCAATATGCACACTCCTGATTTTTTGTTGCTTAACTTGAGCGTCAGGACGTGTTTCGTCTGCCTAAAGAAAAAAAGCAGCATTTCTTCCTACATTTATCCAAAATTTATACGCCCAACACACACTAGATGCTGTTTGTTTATCTTTAAAGCAGCACCGGATCTGATGAATGTCGAATTGGGACTTTTTTCCACTTTGAAAAAGTTTGCATTTGAACTTACCAGCAACAGAGACAGAGGGTAAAAACATGCCTATTAAACCAAATATAGTAAAAATATGTCTGTTGTCTAGATTTATCCTGTATTTTCTTTTGAAGATATAGAAATGCACAAAGATAAAGCCCACTCTTATTCTTTTTTATCTAAGATACTCTGTCTGCACCCTAAAACACAGCAAAATTATACATTCAAGGAACTGCAAATACACTTATTGTATTTACTTTGCACTGGAAGTAGAAGTGTCACTGACACTGACAGCATTTCAAATATTAAATTAAAATTTCAACAAATGTACAATTGGGTTGTTGTTGCTCTCTTTAGCCCATTTCATGTAATTTATCTTAACATTCCAAACACATTTCTTACATCATATATCTGAAGTGTAGATAACAGCATCTCCTTACCTACATTTTCTCAGACAACAAATTTTTCCCCTAACAATAGTGAGTTGTCAATATATAAATGTGCAGTAAATCTTAATACATAAGGAGCATGGAGGACCCAATACTGTATTTTAAGTAACATTCGTGACACCAAGATTTGAGTGTTTGTCCATTTCATCAGGGAAATGAGAACATATTAATATACTATTGGTATATACTAGTACGACTATTAAAGAACAGCAGATTAAACTTTAAGACATGTAAAGGCCTATATAAAATTAATTTTGCGACCACTTTAACAGATTAAATAATTGCTTACTTTTTTGGTGTATCAAATTACCCTTGTAATGATGAAATAGTTTATGGGCTAAGCCCTGATGATGAGAATGTCTAACTCTGCCCCTGGTTTGTACTAATTTACTAATGGACAGGGTGGAAATCTATGTACAATAAAACCAATCTACATGGTGTTCCTCTGTTTTATTTGTCTTTATTCTATTTTGAGAAGTAGAAATTGCAAAATAAATAGCACTTATATTTTGTGGAACCAGTATACCAGTATGAATCAAAACTTAAATCTCGCGCTCCAAGAACGCACGCACAGGCACACACGCACTAGAAAACAGCCAATCAGGAAGAGGAAAGGCGGAATTTAAGGCAGCACATCCAATGGGAGTGGAGTTAAACAGCACACAGCACAATTATGTGTGCTGCACAGTTAAAGGGACTGGACAGACCGGGCAGGCAGTGACCACGGTCTATTACTAGTCTGCTGCCGTGAGCGGGATATCTCTTTACTTGGCAACCTCTAGCTTGCTTGACGTTGCCATGACAACTTGCCATGAACTTGTGTTGATTAGGCCTCAAAATAATTAAATTAAAATCCAAATACATGTAATAGTAAAATTAAAAAGTCAAAATAATTTCCCAAAATATTCTTAAGAACTTTAGAAGTTGTGCAAATAATTTTTCATACATTTTTTAAATAACGGCCTCTCGCCACTAGGGGGTGCTGCAGCACCCCAAGCACCCCACCTTCCCATGGCCATGGCTATGGCTAACTGTGATGACAAAATGCTTGAAAACATAATTGCACTGTGATTTTTATTTTTATTTTATGTTACACCTCTCAAAAGAATCCTATTAAAGATAATTTGTCTTTAATTTTCTTTGTCCAGATGAGCAACACAGAAACAGACAACACTTACCTCCTCAAAGACGTTCCTCAGGAGATATCCTCTGAGGTATGTGCTGCTTAAAAAGAAAATGATCTACTGTTCGCAACAGATGTGTAAGCACTTAATGCCAAAAATAACTTTGTTTGGGAACTTGGTTCACCTTGAGCCTCCTCTCTTAGCATGTTAGCATGCTAACATTCTGTAACCTGTGTAAACCAAGAATTTATCTGGCTTTGCAGATGTATTTTTATTGAGAAGCCCCCATCAAAATGGTCTAAAAAATATCTATACTAATGTGGTGCTAATAATAGTTAGCACAAGAATGAACCTACAGCTATTCTTAGTGAGACTTAGTTTTCGTTTTAAATTGGTTTTGTTATTTCTTTTAAGTGCTTTTATGCATCATCTTTTTACTCTTGTTTTTAAATGTATGTGTTTTAATTCATAGCTACAGCACTTTGTATGGCATACATGAAAATGATTCCATATTCTTGACCATCTGATACACACAAATCTGATTGATTTCTTGATTATATAACTGATTTATTTCTGCAAAGGAAGAACAAAACTAATCACATTTATTCTATGGCCCTCAGTCAGGTGAGACGGTATTTAATGATAGATCTAATATAAGGGATTTTAATATTCCTAGTAATTATTTTTGCATGAAAACATGGTATGATCCCACCTATTTCACCCAAAACTCTGACAAACACCTACAAGTGCTGGTTTCCAGGTACTCAGTGTTCACTTCTATACAGAAAGCCCATAATTTCTTTATTTCCTTTTTTTTCTCAGCTATCACATTACACATGTCAGCCTAAATAATAATACATATAATTCAGGAATGATATCAAGGTGTTACTTTATTGGATCTGTTATACTAAATCTGTTGGTTGGGCAGTTCTTTTTGCGTCTCTCTTTGCAGGTGATGAAGCAGACTGAAGACATTTTATCATTCTCTCCCTTTTATCTCTTTCTTTGACCTCTTTTCTTTTTTTACCTCTTTTCATTTTTTGCCCCACCTTACCTGTCTGCATCCCTACACACCCTCCCGTTCCCTTAGATCAGCTGACCAGTTATTACTGAGGGTGACGAAGACGAAGCGTAAGCTCAGAGGAAACCGTGCTTTTTCCCAAGCTGTGGAATGACCTTCCCTTGGGCACGAGACAAGCCTCTTCACTTTCTGATTTTAAATCCCTTCTTCAGACACATCTCTTTTCCTTATCTTATGACACAATCTGAGATGTTGACTTTGTTTTACTTTTTTATTTCATTACTACTTACTCATTCTGTTTACTATTTTGTTTATTGTTTTATGATTAATTACTTGTGTTTTATGATTGTGTATAACACTTTGATCTTGTGGGTGTTTAAAGTGCTTCATAAATAAAATTGGTATGGTACGTTGTGTGTGTCCCAGGATCTGCTGATCTGTCTACTTCTCTGCGCAGGTGCGTAAGCACCTGGAGCCTTTTTGTCTTTCTGTGGAGAAGCTGCAAGATGTTTCTAATCGGCTACTGGAAGCTATGAAAGAAGGTCTGGACAAACAGATGCATGACAATGCATCCGTCAAGATGCTGCCCACATTCGTTACGGCAACACCAGATGGGACGGGTACGACTTTCACACTCAGTCAGTCACTCTTCAGTCCAGCTCATATGAACTGGACACCCACACACTTGGCTGTAGGCCACTGAAGGTGAGGGTGTAAAAGCTGAACATCTGAAGGACATTGCTCCTGCACATTTTTCATGATGAAGTTCAAGACTTTTACAGACTGACATTCACTGTGAATTTATGGGAGCAGGCTTTACTAAACAAAACAAACCTAACGACTGAAGAGAGCAAAGAAGGAAGAGAATTAGGGAGAAAGAAAAGTAAAAAAGAAGGAAGGGCATTAGGACACAGGGAAGGAAGGACGGAAGGTTAGACATAAGGATAGAAAGTAGGACATAAGGAACAAAGTATAGAAATGCGAGAGGTAGGAGACAAGAAAACAATGCCACAAGGTCAGAATAATAGAAAGAAGGGTGCAATTAATCACACAAAGAATAAACATCAGAAAATGGAGAGTTAAGACACTAAAAAAAGAAGGACACCAGGATGATGAAACCTTGGAAGATAAGGGTAGAATGAACAGGAGAAGCAAGGATACAAGAAATGACTGGAGAAAAGAGACCAAGCAAGAAGAGGGGGGTAGGACACAAGAGAGAAGGGCCAAAGGAAGGAAAAACAGAGTAATAGAAATCCCAGTGCAAAGAAGAAAGAAAGGATAAAAGAAGGAAAGTAAACAGGATGGAAACAAGACAGAAAAAAGGGCAGTGAAAGGGCCAATATTTAAGCATTGGAGTAGGGAGCAAAGGCTGGAAATGCAAATATCTTTGCATGAACCTTGTTTGTTTTTCTTTATTTAACCAGACCTGAAGAATCCTGAAAACAAATTTCATAAAATTCCAGGTGACTGTGGTAGGAAATGTTTAAAACAAAACCATCACCTGATTTGTTCCTGCATGCAGAGCAAGGAGACTTCCTGGCTGTAGATCTGGGTGGAACAAACTTACGGGTGTTTCACGTCAAATTATTGCCGGAGGCCAATAATTTGAAAATAAAGGCCGATACAGAAAAGCCCATCTCTCAGGAAATCAAGGATGGACCTGGAGAAGAGGTAACCCACATGGCCACCACAGCTTTATTTATGTCTGATGTTTTCAAGACAGGGGAGGATGTACAAGGCAAAACCAAGACACACAAATAATGAAACACATCAAAATGGGAGTCATTTGGGATTAAAAGTTTGACTAGTGAAATAAATCTGAAAGGAGTGAATGTAGTAAAAAAAAAATCATTGACTCCTTCTCTTACCTTGGTAATCCTGGGGATGAGAAACAGAGCTGCATCTTGTGAGTGGAGAGATCTGGTAAACCATAAATTAACTAGGACAAAGCTTGGCCAATAAGGGTGTCGTTTGTAGTGAGCAGAACTAATTTCTGAATTTTGCAGGGCCAAAGGTTACATAGTGCAATTGAGTCATTTTGCCACTCATGTTGAAATCAAAGGGGGTTCAGGGGGAAAAAATCACAAGAATGAATTCATTTGATGCAGTTCCTGTGGATTCTGGATTCAGTTTTGTCCCTAATTTAGGATTTAAAAATAGAAATGTACTGAAACACGGAAAAGATGGGTCAAATATAGGTTATTTGTATTCAGTTAGCTAATTTATTGGCTTCATTGTAAGAGAGAAACAAAGCTAAGCAGATAAGCTCTGGGTTAGTTTTTAAGTCTAGAGGATGAAAGAAAGCAGAGTCATATGAGAGAGAGACAGGACTAAACACTGATAAACAGGCCCAAATGTATCCGTAAAGATTAAGGGGAGGAAAGAAAGTGAATTCCAAAAATAAATCTGATTTAAATCTTGCTACAAATGGTGTGAACCTGAGACAGATGTGTGCATGTGTCCTTCCAGCTGTTCGACTACATCGCGACCTTAATTAGAGAGATCATCAAGTCGCAGGACCTGAAAGGAAAGCATGTTCCACTGGGGTTCACCTTCTCCTTTCCCTGTGAGCAGAAGAGCATTGACAAGGTTTATAATCCCAAACATCACTGCTTGTTACCACCCTCCCAGATGAAGACTGGTTCTGGATAATGAAGGACATTTTTGTGTTTGTGTGAGTAGAGCATCCTGATCAGGTGGGTTAAAGGCTTCAAATGCTCAGGGGTGGAGGGAGAGGACGTGGCAAACCTTCTGAAAGAGGCTATGAAGAAGAAAGAGGTCAGTGCACAACGCTCTCTAATCTCTAAATATCCCTCTAAATAATTGTTCAGTCGGCTTAACTTGCTACTGTTGTCCTTTTCTGAATGCTTAAAGCTTCTTTTCTTGAGGCAGATCCCAGTTTAACACAGTGCATGTCATTTTCTGTTCAGGACTGTGACATTGGGCCAGTGACCATGGTGAACGACGCAGCGGGTATAATGATGAGCTGCAGATACATTTACCCCAACTGCGACATTGGGATGATAATCGGTAAACACTGAAAAGATCAGGTGGCATCAACATAAATATAATTTAAAAAGTCAGAAACCACAAGAACATTAATGTTAACTTCAAACTACTACAACTATGTGCAAATATGCAGTTTAAAAAAATATAAATTAAAATTTCAAAGGTTGTGGCTTTAAAAGTTACATTTTGGTCTCTCATAAGACGAGAGAGGGTTTTTCTGCCTGTGCTGTGTTCCTTATGTCGCTTGTACCAAACTTTAAAGAAAAAATAACCCCCAAATTGACTTTTTTTGCACACATGGATTGCTTTTAGTGCTTTTTCAATTCAATTCAGTTTTATTTATACAGTGCCAATTCATGAAACATGTCATCTCAAGGCACTTTACAAAGTCAAGTTCAATCATATTATACAGATTGTTAAAAAAAACCCTCCTATATAAGGGAACCAGTTGATTGCATCAAGTCTCTCCAAGCAGCATTCACTCCTGAAAGAGCGTAGAGCCACAGTGGACAGTCGTCTGCATTGTCCATGGCTTTGCAGCAATCCCTCATACTGAGCATTGTTATGCCATAAGCTGGTTGAATATGCTTATTATTATTATTATTAATTATAATTTGGTATTATAATTTAAATAATAAATCATTCAACTCAAATTTCCGCTATAACAAATATAGTTCAAATGGTGGTGATGTTAGCTATAAGCTTGTAAGTATTTATACCACTAATGCATTAGTTAATTTGCTGTTATGAACTCATTTATGCTGGAATAAATGATCAGGTCGGACTGTTAGCCGACGAGGTTTATCCAGCAGGCTGTGAGAACCCCAATGTAACTGCAATTAGAGTTTAAATCCTTATTCCTTATCACCATCCAATGATATTGTCTCTGTATTAATATCAGATGTTAACTCCAAAGGAGGTTAGCTCTGAATTCTGAATACCCAGGCAACTGTGAATTGGACTGAACACAAAACAATGTCTATTCCGCAGTCGTTGGTTTTATTGAACCAAAAGCAATTCCCTGTTACAGTAATTCTCTGATTCAAACAACTTTGGAATTCTTACTCATTACTAAACTAAAACATGCAAAATATATATGTGGAAATAAAGAACAAAACAAAAATAAGCAATGGATTAAAATGAGCGGTTCGCAGATCTTAACTTAACTCGCAGTTGTTTAACACCGCCCTCGAAACATCGGCATTTGACGTATCAGCATTGACAGACAGAACAGCTTCGGGAATCTCACTGGACGCTTTGATGTCTTACCAAAAGCTAGTTCAGCTAAGCTCCCTACAGTTAAGATACACGTCACCCTCCCAAGATGGCTGCTACGATGACGTATGAGGGGAGGTCCTAATGACGTAACCACGCTTACGCTGATGGGATAATGCCTCGCTTCGAGAGGGCGCAGCTAACTGGGAGTTTAAAGCAAAGCCCGTGACTTGAGCTCGGACAAAGAGATTAAACTGATAAGAAAAAGCGAAAAGAGAGAGGGGGGAAACAGGGAAGAAGATGAAAGGAATGAAGCAGTAACCCACGGCGGGGTTCTTGATGGATCACAAATCAACACAGCACAATCAATTGTAAAATGCATGCACATACAAAGAAAATGTTCAGCACAATAATTCCAACTTCGTCGTGGAATAAAAGCATTAACCAACACCTACAAAGTTCTAACGCCTGCCCAGGCACTTCTAAACACCATGTTGGTGAGACAGAAATAAAAGGGGAGACCCCGTTACTTTGAGGTGCCTCGGGGCTGGTCCGGAGCGCTCCGAGTATGCGGCTTTCTGGACGCGTCTTGACGAGCGCAGTTGTCCGCAGGCTGCAGCGGGATGGGGAAAAAGCTCCTTCGTTTCTTCCTCCGGGTTCAACAGTCGCTTTGTTGGCCAGACAAAGCGGGATCCTCTTCGATCACTGGGAGATACGGCGTCTCTCAGTCTTTTGATCAGAGGGAATTTAAAAGTACTTATTTTAGTCGACCTCCTGTTATAAAAAGCAGGGAATAACCGTTGCGTCGAAAAATCTCGGTCCAGCGAGCAATCGAACACGTGGCGTGGGATTACCCCAACGGAGACAGCTGTGTGTGTCTTCTCGGGTTGGCTAAAAGCCAGGGAAGAAGGAAGATTGTCATGTGTGATCGGCTTTTATAGCCATCACCATAGCAACCTTATCTTGATCGGCGGCCATTTTGCCGTGTTGCGTGATGGGAGTTGGTGGCCATTTTGACCACATGAGTTGGTGGCCATTTTGACCACATTGCATCATGGGTAACGCAGTCCGTTACGTCCCGAATTGATGCAGTTTTCGTCACGTATGAACTGGCACAACATACCCCCCTTTAGCTTTGAAGAGTGGGATGCTGGTCACAGTCTTTAAAGCTACAACCAAGTCCATTCTGGCGTGACGAAAATCCGTTGTGCATGAGTGGAACAACCTAATAGTCTTTCTAGTAGTCCATTGGGATTCATGCAGTTCAGTTCATCATCCAAGAGGAGGAAAAACAAAGCATTCATTGTGCCTGGGTCAGTGACCTAGCCTGGGCACGACTAAGCTATAGCTAGTCATTTATATTGGCTAATAAGGCAACAATAAAGTAATAATAAAAAAAGAAATGCAAACTTCACAATCACCATTGTCAATACATTCATTGGTCATCAGGTTTGAACTTTGAACCAAAGAAAGGAGAGAGGGAAAAAGGGAAAGGAAAGAGACAGCGGTTCGTAGTCTAATCAGCTTATGGCCTTCGAGGAGCTGGTGCTACGAACCTGGGAGCGACAAAGGTGAGGGCGTCAATCCTGGTTTGCAACTGTTTGATCTGCTTGTATGTTGCATACGCCATCGCAGTAGTGATGGCCCATCCAAATACAAGGAGAACCACAATAATGGTCATAATGTGAGTGTCGGTCGACTCTGTAGCTCTGGGGAAGCGAAGCAGAGGGACCGAGCTCAACTCTGATGGAGTGAGACTGAATTTAATCAGCTGGGTGCCTGCAAGTAAAAGCTGTCTTTCAATGCCGACATTAATGCTGAAATTGTATCCCTTAAAGACATCTATTATTTCAATCTCTGAGTCATATTTGTCAATGTCAAGGTGATGCAAAACCATGTTTCCAATGTGGACTACAGCACCTTGAGGTGGGGAACAGAAAATGGTTTGGTTGGGCAGTTTCAGTCTAGTAACTGTGTCATGCTGCTCGTAGGATAACGGGGCTTCTGCCTCCGGGGTGCTAACGAGCCAGCGGTTACCTGCCCGCTCAATTTTGGTTTCCACACCTGCATCTTTAAGGGTCATTCTAGCCTGACAGTTCTGTTCAGGGGATTCATTCCTTAGACCACACAGGTAATTGGTAACGTCTCTGATAAATGGGTTGCTTGGGCATACCCAGTGGATGTCTTTGGTTTTGGTACACAAATCCAAATTAGGGACTAAATAAAGTTTGGGGTCAGCATCATGATAGGCCAATATTGAGGGAGTTTGTAGGTGTACGTGGGTCTCACCTTGCCAAAAACCGACATTCAATACTGATTTAAGCCTATACACATTAGCTCTTTCAATGATGGGAAGGTTTAGCATAAATCCTATCTCCAAGTTGTCAGGATTTACAAATATCGGAATTGCACTACCTAGGCTGTACGCCAGGTGCGTTTGTGGTGGTTGCAGTGTTTCACTAGAGGCAGATTTGAGAACTTTTTCAACCAAATCTACTGGTACCAGGTACGGAGGAATCCGTCCTTCAGCAAGGCTGTTTATGGATGAACTAACCTCTCCAGTGAGGTCCTGCATTAAATCTCTAACAACCTGAGTATACATCATGTCATTCTTTACCACTTCTGTGAGCGTTTCCAAAGCAATGCATGGTGTTATGGCTGAGTGTGAAATTATAGACGTGAAGTTATGTATGGACACTTGCTTTATTAGTGCATGTTTAAAGTGTCCTGATTGAACATGCACTTGTCCTATTTAATGCTATGCATTGTTCTCTTCGGCGGGGGTGGAGTTAGGCTCCGTTCCCTGTGAGGAGAGTTTAGTGGACGGTTTAGTTCGGTTCGAATGAACCCATGTGTACTCTGGACTTTGCACGCGGGCTTCTAGGTTCTTTCGAGGCCACGCGAAAGTCGTTTGGAGACAGTCTTTTAAGTCAGCGACGCACTGGTGTGCCGTGTAGACGGTTGTCACACTGACGTCTTCGGGCTGGTAGATGAGATTCAGGGGAAGTGTCCTTTGTCTTCCTGTCATCATCTGGAAAAGTGTCACCCCTGTGGAGCATGGTGAGGTAGAGCGGATTAGCATTAGGACCAGGGGAAGCTTTGTATCCCAGTTCCTGCCATGGCTGCTGGCATGTTCCTTTGACATGCTGACCACGGTGCAGTTCATTCGCTCCACCTGTCCGGATGACTGTGGGCGGTAGGGGATGTGGAATTTAACTTCCACGCCCAACATGTCAGAAAGCACGGTCAGAATGTTTGACGTGAAATGCGTTCCTCTGTCCGAGTCAATGAACAGGGGAAGGCCCCAACGGCTGAAAACGTGATTTAGCAGCAGGGCTGCTGTGGTGACAGCGGGGTCATTCGGTGCCGGCAAACATTCGACCCATTCTGTGAAACTGCCTGTTATTGTCAAAAGATGTCTGTTACCTCTTGACGATTTGGGGACTGGACCAATCCAGTCAGTCTGCACATGTGACTACAGAAATATAACCCCCCTTCGCTGAAGCAGGGCTCGGTCTGGCGGTCGTGTGGGTTGTAACTGGCTGCAGGTTAAGCAGCCTTGTACATACTCCTGGTTGTTCTGGGCCGTTGAAGGCCGGGACGTCACCTGTTGGGGAGTTTTCAGATTAGCTTTGCAGCTTCTGTGTCCTCCTACTGGTGAGTCATGGACGTGTGTCAATGTGATCCCAAGTTCGTTTGAATCTTTGGGCTGAATGGGCTGAAACTCATAAAACAGCTCCTTAAGTGCTGTCCTCTCAGTTTCAGTGGTCAGCGCATCAGCTTTTTCCAGCTGTTGCATGATTTCTGCTTCAAAGCCAGGGTAGGGCTCAGTGGGTGAGTCCCGGTCCCCTGGTTGATTTGGTGCTGGTTCTGTTGGGTTGGTTGCTATCGCATACACCAACAGATTTCCTTCAGCTTCAAGCGCTGCACCACAAATGGATCCAGCAGGCAGAGCTTCATGTCGCCTGATTTGGATCATGTTGGAAGGAAAAGTAAAGACGGTGTCTGGAGAGTCCTGTCTGCCGGTCAAGGATAAGGGCAGGTCTCCGATGACGGGAATGCTCAGCTCAAAGTCGTGGAAAGAGCTTTCGATGAGCACCCCAAGAGGTTTCTTCGCCACCACTTGGATCGGCATGTGGGTTGGATTCTCCACTAACAGGTAAGCTGAGCGATTGTTCAGCTCAAGCAGGGGTGTGCCCCGGATGACCAGGTTGGATTCCTGGAAATAGGAAAGGGGTTGAAAGAAAACCTGTGTGCTCTGTATTTGTTGTCCTTTCAGGATGGCTAATCTGATAGGTACACCTGCAGTCTGTGGTGGTATTAGCATGTTTGTCTCGCTAGCCACCTGGCAAGCCTGTGGGATGGTCTGCCCTGATCGCATGGCTTCAGGGGTGCCCAGGAAGGAACTTGGGGTCACGTGAGCTTGGGCCCACAGGACCTGGTTACAAGTGTCCAGCTGTGCACCCAGCCGTACCAGAAGATCAGCACCAACAAATACTGGAGGATGTAAATTCTCCACAATGCTGAAAGGATGAGAGAGCTGTCTTGTGCCAATCTGTGCATAAAGTATGCACACCCCCATTGCTTTCAGAAGCCGGCGAGGCCAGTCTGCTGAGAGCAAGTAGTGGCTGTGTTTTGTTTCGGCCAGATGGGGCTTTTCACGGCACAGAGAGCTGTACAGATCTCTGCTGATCGCAGATTTCTCTGACCAAAGAGCCAGCAGCACGTCTGGCATGGATGTGCTTTCCAGGTGGACACCTTCGGCCACTCTGGGGTTATAGGGTTCAACTCCAGAGTGTTTAAGTGAGCAGAGGAAAGATGTGTGGCTGCAGAGAGAAGTTCTCTGATCGCTGAGAAACGGTGGTGTGTCAGAGGATTTCGAAATCGGCTCTGTTGAAGGCAGAAATGGTGCTAAAAGTTCTTTGGGCTCTTCTGAGCAGGTCACCTGGTTGATAGGGATGGACAGTCCACTTCCAGAAGTGAGAGGCTTGGGAGTCCCCACTTGGGCACAAAGATGACCATGATAGCAGTCAATGAGTGGGGCTAACCTGTTCAACAGGTCCTGACCCACAAGAAAAGGTTCTGTGTCCAAAGTACATATGTAGATGGGGTGCACCAGGGTCATGTCACGGAAAGTGATGTCTAACCACGCCCGTTTGGTGATGCATGACTGATCCTGAGTGTAGCTGGTGATGCCCACGTTGCAGGTCTCCACCTGGAACGGTTTCCCAAGAGACACCATAGCTCTGGTCACCTCATCAAACAAATCTGAGCGCATTAGACTGATCTCGGAACCCGTGTCTAAAAGAGCATTTGCAGTTACACATCCTCCGATAACTGTCGAGCAGTATAAGCGGTGTGCATTTTCATGATGGTTTAGCTCACCTAGAAACCTTAGAAAAGGGGCTTTCTGATCACCTGCTGATGGGATCTTAGAAGGTTGTTGGTGATTTTTCGGTTGGTTCCCCCACTTAATCAGATACACTCTGTTAGAAGGGGGAGCCTGGTCCACGCCTAGTCATGCTGGCGGGGGTTTTGGGCCTGGCTTACCTGGAGGGTCGGCAGGATTGGATGATGGCTGGGACGGCTGCGGCGCGATCTGATGCACTGTTTCGGCTAGCAACCTGCGAAAAGTCTCCTCCATCTCTTTTCTCATTGACTCCTCCATGCGCAGGTTCCAGCCTTTGTTGTCATGTGTGCTTTTCGGCTTTCCTGGCCTGTCAGTTTGCTTACCGTATCGAGCTGGATCCGGCCTGTGCCATTTTTGAAACCTCTCACCTTCCATGCTGCCATGCTGACCTCTCCTATCCTGGGAAGCTTTCTTCTGCTGCGGCTCAAAACCATGTTGCCTCTTAGGACCAAATCTAGTTTTAGGTTTGAAGGGAGGCATCTCATGTCCCTCCAGACCTAAACTCTTTTCTGGTTCGGCTTGAATCTGCAGAACCTTTTTATCACTATCGGCTCCTTTGTTGGGCCGGACACGTGTTTCCCATGCCACCTGCGCGTCTTTCCTGATTTCCTGCATGGTAAGTTTCTTGGTTCTACAATGCATGGTAACCTCATAACGCACGCTTTCATGAAGATTATGGAGGAACAAAGATTTGAAAGTGTGGTCTTCCTCCAAGCCGGGAGCATTTCGTCCCTGAAAGTAAGCAGCCCGCAAGCGACGGTAGTACTCTTTTGGTGCTTCAGTTCTCTTTTGCTGAATTGCAAAAGCTCCAAGAGTTGCAGAAGCTGGGTCTGTAAACACAGAATATTCTTCTCTTAAAGCCTGACAAAGAGCTGAATAACGGTCACGTGTAGCTGGAGGGAGGCTTTCTATGAAAACATGGACACTTCTGGACGTGGTTTTCCAGATAAGCTTCAACTTTTCTCGAGGTGAGGGGCTATATAAGTCTAGCAGACAGCGCTCTACCTCTCTGAGATAGTCATCAATGGTGGATTCTGTATTGCTAGGATCAAAACGCTCTATGTCTCGGGCCAGGGACTCAAGTTGACGCATCCGCAGTCCCTGTTCAGGGATCGGAGCTGGTCCATCTGAGTCCTCTCCTGACGACTCCTGCCTGCGGTAACCACGATAGGAGGGAGGCTCCAGTTCTGACCACCTACCTGGCGGAGGCGGCCGTTCGTGGGACGCCGGGGGACCCTCCCTGTCATGAACTCTTGTCTGTGGACGCAGTTCAGAGGAGTGGGGTTCACCTGTGTCCCAGGAACGGTGCTCTCGTCGCCCTGGTGGGGGGAAAAGATCATAGCGGGCCGTGTCAGGGGTCAGGTGGGAAGCAGGTGTTTTCCCATGATTTACATCATGTGGATCAGTCCTGATTGCCACCGTAAGTTGTTTAGGCATTTCTTTTCGTATCACGCTGCTATATCTGTCCTGACCTTCGCTTACCCTTCGCTCAGAAGGTGTCTGGGGGCCCAGTTCATCCAATGTCCTCCAGGTGTGATCTCCATGTTTTCCTTTGGAGTTCTCACACTCAGATCCTTCTGTCTGCAAGCTAATGCGATCCTCCTCTCGCTCCTCTGTGAGATGACAGCTGCCCTGAACACTTCTCTGTTCTAGCTCCCTAACTCTTTCCTCAGCTGCGATCCGCATCTCAACCTCTCTGTTACGCAGATTGGTCTCTAGCGTTAACCTTCGGTGGTATGACGCAGTTAATTCACCCAAAACATCTGCTACCAATCTATGTTTAGGTTTGCTCTGGACCTCCTCCACCAATTCCTGAATTCTCCTCTCACAGTCTTCTATGTTAAACTGATTCAGACGGGTTTGTTCGTCCGGTGTCATTTTAAGCAGTGAGCTAATGACATCCTGGGCCTCCATTCCAATGGAATGGTTTGGACCTTCAGCTCCTTCAGACCTAAACACTGAGGAATCTTCACTATCCATTCTGTGTCAGCTATGGATAACAACACAACAAGTAACAACACTGTAGTTTAGCTCAGCGCTAAACGACAGACAACAAATAACAACGCTGTATTTTAGCTTAGCACTAAGCAACAACGCATACACTTTAATTTAGCTCAGCGCTAAACAACAACTGCTAACAACAACTGTTAAGTGGCTTCACTTTAACTGTTAACAGCAAACACGCACTATGACTCACTTTACCGCAGGAAGTGGATTCAAAGACGTGCGTTTAATTAGGCTGCGCAAGGAAAAAATCAACCCTGCGACTTACAACTCCTATGTTTTAGGAACGGTTAATATGCTTGTTTAACTTTGAGAATATTAACTTTGAGTGACATGGACCACTAACCTTTCGGCCAGTAATTAAGTGATAAAGCTGTGACTTTGTTTGTGATGTAAGTTATTTAAGAACAGGTGCTCTACACATGTGTGGAAAATAGCAAAGTGTTTTGGAGCTTCAGAGGTGGCAAAGAATGACAGTTAAAAACCGCTAAATTGCAACCTTAGTTTCAAAATCACAGCTCAATTTTGACCACTTATGATGAGCAGAAGGGGATAAGGGAGGAAAGAAAAAAAAAATTCAAAATAAAATAATAATAAAAGTAAATAAAAAAAATTCTAAAAGGAAAAAAAAATTTTTTAAGATATGATAATAAGTAAAAAAAATGAATCAAAATTAAAAAGACAAAAAGGGCGTAACCATAAGGCAAGTTTTTTTAGAGACTGACTTTCAAAAGCTGTCTTCAAGACCGTGACTGCAACTACCTATCCTTGCCACCAGATGGAGGCAGGGTGCCCTTCACTTTGGGAAGACTGAGCCGTAATTACACACAATGTCCAGCAGATGGGGAATCGTGTCCCTCTTTCAAACAATTATGCTGCAATTACAAACAACGTCCACCAGATGGAGGCAAGGTCTCTCTTTTCAAAGCAGAACACGACACAGACTCTGATTGACAAGTAGCAGACGCTGGCTGCTGTCTATTTCAATCTAGCTGACTTCCAGTCCAGAAATCAATATTCAAACCTCAGGTTAACAACCTCAAACCACCACAAACACGTATATATTTAGTAATGATACCAGTCAAAATGCTGGAATATGGATTGTGTTCATTAAATTCATAAGTTGCTGGTTATTCGATTTAGTCTAAAGGAACGGCAATAAGTAGACTCATGCCCACCCAGGAAATAGCCAATTTATGTTATGCCATAAGCTGGTTGAATATGCTTATTATTATTATTATTAATTATAATTTGGTATTATAATTTAAATAATAAATCATTCAACTCAAATTTCCGCTATAACAAATATAGTTCAAATGGTGGTGATGTTAGCTATAAGCTTGTAAGTATTTATACCACTAATGCATTAGTTAATTTGCTGTTATGAACTCATTTATGCTGGAATAAATGATCAGGTCGGACTGTTAGCCGACGAGGTTTATCCAGCAGGCTGTGAGAACCCCAATGTAACTGCAATTAGAGTTTAAATCCTTATTCCTTATCACCATCCAATGATATTGTCTCTGTATTAATATCAGATGTTAACTCCAAAGGAGGTTAGCTCTGAATTCTGAATACCCAGGCAACTGTGAATTGGATTGAACACAAAACAATGTCTATTCCGCAGTCGTTGGTTTTATTGAACCAAAAGCAATTCCCTGTTACAGTAATTCTCTGATTCAAACAACTTTGGAATTCTTACTCATTACTAAACTAAAACATGCAAAATATATATGTGGAAATAAAGAACAAAACAAAAATAAGCAATGGATTAAAATGAGCGGTTTGCAGATCTTAACTTAACTCGCAGTTGTTTAACACCGCCCTCGAAACATCGGCATTTGACGTATCAGCATTGACAGACAGAACAGCTTCGGGAATCTCACTGGACGCTTTGATGTCTTACCAAAAGCTAGTTCAGCTAAGCTCCCTACAGTTAAGATACACGTCACCCTCCCAAGATGGCTGCTACGATGACGTATGAGGGGAGGTCCTAATGACGTAACCACGCTTACGCTGATGGGATAATGCCTCGCTTCGAGAGGGCGCAGCTAACTGGGAGTTTAAAGCAAAGCCCGCGACTTGAGCTCGGACAAAGAGATTAAACTGATAAGAAGAAGCGAAAAGAGAGAGGGGGGAAACAGGGAAGAAGATGAAAGGAATGAAGCAGTAACCCACGGCGGGGTTCTTGATGGATCACAAATCAACACAGCACAATCAATTGTAAAATGCATGCACATACAAAGAAAATGTTCAGCACAATAATTCCAACTTCGTCGTGGAATAAAAGCATTAACCAACACCTACAAAGTTCTAACGCCTGCCCAGGCACTTCTAAACACCCTGTTGGTGAGACAGAAATAAAAGGGGAGACCCCGTTACTTTGAGGTGCCTCGGGGCTGGTCCGGAGCGCTCCGAGTAAGGCGGCTTTCTGGACGCGTCTTGACGAGCGCAGTTGTCCGCAGGCTGCAGCGGGATGGGGAAAAAGCTCCTTCGTTTCTTCCTCCGGGTTCACAGTCACTTTGTTGGCCAGACAAAGCGGGGTCCTCTTCGATCACTGGGAGATACGGCGTCTCTCAGTCTTTTGATCAGAGGGAATTTAAAAGTACTTATTTTAGTCGACCTCCTGTTATAAAAAGCAGGGAATAACCGTTGCGTCGAAAAATCTCGGTCCAGCGAGCAATCGAACACGTGGCGTGGGATTACCCCAACGGAGACAGCTGTGTGTGTCTTCTCGGGTTGGCTAAAAGCCAGGGAAGAAGGAAGATTGTCGTGTGTGATCGGCTTTTATAGCCATCACCATAGCAACCTTATCTTGATCGGCGGCCATTTTGCCGTGTTGCGTGATGGGAGTTGGTGGCCATTTTGACCACATGAGTTGGTGGCCATTTTGACCACATTGCATCATGGGTAACGCAGTCCGTTACGTCCCGAATTGATGCAGTTTTCGTCACGTATAAACTGGCACAACAGCATGCATGAAGCGACAGTGGGAAGAAAAACTCCCCATTAACGGGAAGTGCTGTCTACATGTCCCAATTATTATCCAATTCTTTACGCATTATCCAATTTTATTGAAAAATGTTACCCAATATTTTATCCAATTATGAATATCCAATACTTTACGCATGCTTTACAAAGTTTGTTGTTGAACATCACAAAATATAGAAGGTTGATAGAGTGTGAACACTACTGTCAACCGGTTGACAGCATTTACTGGACTTATCACAAATTTTTATTTAGTTCACAACAAAAGAGCCTCCGTTTTACAACTGTATAATTTGCGAAATTAGTTCTGCAACACGTTTTTAATTTCACATAAACAGTCAAGGAGGAAAGTGTGAGAGCGCAATTAAAATTTTTATTGGACAATCAAAGCTGGATTTCATCAGTTTAAGAGATGAAAATGTTTGAAGTAGACACTAAAACATAAATAAATAATGTCCTTAGACAGTTTTCTTCACTTCATTATTGAAAGCAGTTTTTTTTTATTTTAGTAACCCTTAATCCGAAAACATCAAGACATTTATAGCTGGGGTGTGCTCTGATGGTGCAGAGGTAGAGAGCACGACCCATGTACAGGGGCCTTTGTCCTCGACGCGGTTAACCTGGGTTTGATTCCGGCCTGTGGCCCTTTGCCACATGTCGACCCCCTCTCTCAAACCCCCTATCCTGTCGGCCTACTTTGGAAAATTGAGTCATTAAAAAAATAAAAACAAAGACATTTATTGCCTGACAAAAACCTTCCCTATGGCCTAATCCTGAACCTAAACCTAACCTTTACCAGTATATACCTAACCTAAACCTAACTGACATCTTAGTTTTAAGACTAACCCCCAGCGCAGAAAAGAAAGTGAGGATAAAAAAAACATCCTCAGTTTACATCAAAGTTTACATCAAAGTCCTCGCTTTGCTAGTTAAATGAGGAAGAACCAATACACACACAGTCCAAATAAAGCGCAAAAAGACCAAGATAAAAATACAGAATGTTGTCTGCCAGAAATATTAGAATGACTTAGAACTCTTAGAAATCAAATTTAAACTGCTCTGTTCGCTGCACAACTCGTCTTCCTCGGCAGGAACGGGAACCAATGCCTGCTACATGGAGGAGATGAAGAACATAAAGTACATGGAGGGTGAGGATGGACAGATGTGCATCAACACAGAGTGGGGCGGCTTTGGAGACGACGGCTCCCTCAGTGACATCCAGACAGAGGCCGATAAGAAGGTGGACGAGAATTCCAACAACTCCGGAGTCCACATGTAGGTTTCAGCTCTCCGTCAAATAAACCTTGATAAAAACAAATGTAATTACTAATGTTTATTTTTAAACTTGTCTAATATTTGGGCATTTAGTATTGTTTTATTTAAGACATTGATAGTTGTGTCCTTTTCACTGTCTGACAATACAGCTAAAATTTAAAAAGTTGATAGAATATCATTGGAGCCTTGACATTTGAGCAGCCTAACAATCTTTTTCTTCCCTTTTTAAACATCTCTTCGTGTATCTATTTTGTAACACCACAGCTGCATGAGTGCTAAAGACATTCCTTAGGCACTTATCAATGGAAGACAACAGGAACAGTTTGATTTTTTCATTGATGGTTTTCAACAACGAGAGCCTCATTTTCATCTACAGCTGGACTGACCAAACATTACAGCACAGAGAACAGAGCTGGCATGTTTTGCTAGCCAGCCACTTCAGATTTAGCTAATAGTCTTAAACTGATCACGGAGCAAAACAACCAGCTAATATCACTGGTTTCGCCAGACATAAATAGGGGATGGCATAAGACACCCCTGGCACTTGTTCCTCATTAACAGTCATTCATTTTACAGCCAAGGTGTTTAATAAAATAAACTAATATCTCTGAGTAACATAAATGACTTTCTAACCTGTACCATAGTTTTAGAACCATGTAAAGCACAACGTTGTAATGTCAAGTGTTTTGCCACCCGAAGGCAGCAGACTGCAGAAACTGAGTGAGATGGCTCTTCCTTTCCTGGGGCCTCATGCATTAAAACGTGTTAATAAACAAGACATTTTGAAATGTGCTGCAGGAGCAAAGAAAAATAAAACCAAAAAAAAGCCATGCATGCATGTCTCACTGCATGTATGACTGCCGCCACCATAGGATTCATAACACCCAACTTGTTAGGACCCAATCAGACACCATTTTATTCTCAGTGAGAGTGACAGGGCCCCTTAAATAATTTATAATTTATTTTAATTATACTCATAACCAGCGCACTATGTAGGACTGACTGTGACATATCAAAAATAAATATAAAAAAAAAACAGATATAAATAATGCTGTTGGTGGTGTTGTGTTAAACTAGTTCACAGGAATTACAGCCCTTGTTCTGGGAGCAGCAGATCCAGGAGTTGTTACTTCACCGTTCAGTTTGTGGTTTACAACAGAAAATGACACTCTATTGCTCTCCTGTCACACCCACCTCACCTCTTGTTGAGTAAGGCCCTCACTACTCACTCCACACATACATAAGACGAAGGTATGCAGAGAGCTCAATTTTTATGACCTCGTACGCGGTGTCACACTATAAATTCAGGGTCATACATGTTTTATATGTGACACCGAGCTTGTTACAATGAGCTGCTCCAAGCAGGCGGTCTCCAGGACGCGCGGCGTCACAGTCCCTCTCTGTGCGCACTGACAGATGTGCGGGGGGAGCCCACTGGAAAAGAAAGCGTTGGGTGCTTAGCTGTAATAAAAATTGTATCGTCCGTTCCTGCTTCTCCCCACTGGCAGAAAGTATGGGAATTACAAAAATTTGTCTCAAGAAATGTTTAGGCAATAGGCACGCTCGACTATAAAAGGGTAACATTTCTGCGGAGAGTCCACGCAGCTCACAACATGCGCACAGTACGCCCGAGTATGTGGGAGCCTTGAGAAATTAGCTTTAGCTTAGAATTAGGTAACTCTGAGCCAACATTCAGGTTTTACCGCTAACTTCAGCCTAGTTTATCCCACTTCCACCTGCTCTGCACCACCGGACCCACCAAGGCAAGGCAAGGCAAGGCAAGGCAAATTTAATTATATAGCACAATTCAGTACAAGACAATACAAAGTGCTTTACATGATTAAGATATACCAAAAAATAAAATGTAGATAGAAAATAGAATAAAAGCAAGTAGGGATAGAATGTAGTAACAAAAAAGAACATTAAAAACAGTAAAACTGTTTAACTAGAACAGTCAAAGGCAATTTTAAACAGATGTGTTTTTAATCTTGATTTAAAAGAACTCAGGCTTTCCACACTTTTACAGTTTTCTGGAAGTTTGTTCCAGATAAGCGGAGCATAGGAACTAAATGCTGCTTCTCCATGTTTAGTTCTGGTTCTAGGTATGTGGAGTAGACTGGAGCCAGAAGACCTTAGTGGTCTGGAGGGTTGATACACTGATAACAAGTCTGTGATGTATTTAGGTGCTAAGCCATTTAAGGATTTATAGACTAACAGAAGTATTTTAAAGTCTATTCTCTGAGATACAGAGAGCCAGTGTAAGGACTTTAGAACTGGGGTGATGTGCTCTACTTTCACCAGGCTCTGCGAACGCTGCACTTAACCCTGCTGCTGCTCTAGATCAGTGGAGCCGTGTCCTCTGTCCGTGTAATGAATGAGGCTGCACCGCCAGGCCGTTTATATGAATCAAGTTTACCCAGACGTGATCTGGCAAACGGTGTTCATACAATCACACACGTGATTGTATGAACACCGTTTGATTGTGTGATTGTGTGTAGGCACGCTTTATACATGACGTCCTTGATGATGTGTCTTGCAGCTTTGAGAAGATGATCAGTGGGATGTACCTGGGGGAAATTGTTGGACGGGTGCTCTTGGCTCTGACGCAGAAGAAGCTGCTGTTTAAGGGAAAGGTGCCGGAGAAGCTGCGTGATCCAACAAAGTTTAAGTCAAAGTACATCTCTGACATTGAGCAGTAAGTGTCCAATAAATTTTTCTAAATCCTTATCAACTAGATTATGTCCTTACTACCGTCTGTTTTTTAATTTTATTTATCTTCTTGTCTTGTTTGCTCAGTGAGGAAAAAGGTCTGGAAAATGCCATGGGTCTCCTGGATTGTGATGAGGTTGATGCCCGCATAGTGCAATTTGTCTGTGCCACCATCTCCTCACGCGCTGCTCATCTCTGTGCGGCTGCAGTGGCATCTATTGTCAAACGTATTTGTGAAAACCGACAGCTTGAACAACTCAAAACCACCGTAGGGGTTGATGGATCGGTGTACAAATTCCATCCCAAGTAAGAGCCAGGGTCTTACACTTGATCTTTCGTAATCTCTCAAAGCGACAAGCAACATCTGTCCAGGCCTTCTGAAACTTTTAAAGTTTTTCCTTTCCATGTTGGCTCCTTATTCATTGAGTTTTTTTAAAATCCACTACCTCATTTTTTGGCATATCTCAGAATGTTGCTTCTTGAAAGAAACAAATCACAAAACTACAAGCTGGCTTTAAAAAGATTTACAGCTGCTGCACATAATCTGACACACTGGTCTGCAAGAAAAAGAAAGTTACCCGGGAAAGACTGGATGCAAAATTGCATCATCTCACGTATCGAGCTAACCACATCTTCAATTAGCAAGTCATTCATCTATGTTTCATACAAATATAGATTATTGTTGTCATTTATTAAAAGGTAAAAATGTCTTAATTGAAAGTTGTGACATCTGGCAAATACAGCACATCACTCCAAAATTCAACATAAAGCTCCACTGCCGTTTAAATATTTATGCTTCACGCACAAGTTACCCAAGAAACCTGGTGGTATCACCTGTCCAAGTCATCCTAGGGCAACGCACAGAAAACAGTAAAAGGTTTCAACAGATTAGATCAGGCCTTCAATCTTCTATCCATCGTCTTCTGAGTGTGCCCTGCATCAGCTGACTTGTGAGGGAAAAGCCAGCTTTGCAAATTGGGGGGAGTGATGTATCGCACATATAGTTTGTGCACGCAGCCAGCGCCAGTGTTGCTAGCCATAAACAAGAAATTTTAAGCATTTGCCTTGCCAACAACAGGAAATCATCACATTGATCCATCTTTATTGTTTGGAAAAGAATGCTACGGGGAGACTTCTGACACAGATTCTACCGGCAGCAGACCCAAAGTCGCATCACAAGTTTGAAACTCAGATCTTGAAATTTAGCCACACCCAACCAATAAACGGAAGAGAACTGGTGTACTCAGAAACTAGGCTAATTGCTACTTGCAGCACAAGCTAATAACAATTTTATGTTTAGAAGGGACAACATTATGCCTTGATTTGCTAAGTGGAAGCTCTGAATGTAAAAAAAAAATGAGTGAGAGATTTAACTAATGGATCAGGTATTTGCCCAATGAATATCAGCAATCATTGGCCTAATATGGGAGTCAGTCAACATCCACTGCTGACTTCACCACCTAAAATGTCTGTTAACGGAAAGACTTCCTGTGTTATAGTTACAGCCATTTTGAATCTACTAACATCTTGGTTCTCATTGGGTTTAGAATAAGCGGAAAGATCAAGAAAATGGTGGAGCGCCTCGCCCCTAAATGCAAAATCGACTTTAAAGAAGTGGAGGACGGAAGTGGAAAAGGTGCTGCCATTGTTTCGGCTGTTGTTCAGAGGCTGGCTCTCAAGTCAGGCAACTAGAGGACACCAGCAGCGATGACGAAGAGGAGGAGGAGCAGAACGGGGAAGATAAATGACAAAGGGCTGTTTAAGATGTTTTTAAGACAAACATATATGAATTTTTTTTAAAACCCTGCTATATTTTTTTGTCTATTTTTAAAATGTTATGTAAAGATAACTGATCGGCTGTGTTAAACACTCCCTAAATAAAATGCCAACTTGTTTTTGCTTTAGAACAAATGTTTTTTAGAACAAATTATCTAATAATGTTTCTGGAAGACGTTGATTTGTACTGGAAGATGTTAAGCAGCTTTAATGTATTAAAGTTGTTGCTGAGTTTTAGTTTGTTTTCTGTCAATTTTTGGTTTCTATGTTACTTTGTTCTCCTATGCTGTTTCCAATGGGCTCAATAACAATAATTTTTCCTATAATTTTTCTGATGTATTGATTAATATAGCTGATTAATCAAAATCAGCTTTTGATTATCCCACTTCTGCAAGATCATCAATATTAGCTTTTTTATATATATATATATCAGGTACAGGCTCCTATTTCCATCTGTGAAATATTATGCCATCATTAATCCCATAAATGTTTCTGTTTTAAACTTTTTTTATCCTGCTTTCTGTTGTCAGCTAAAGAGTGACAGGCCAGCAACAAAAGAGTTGGGTCAGACAATATTTAGTTTCCAACAGGGTTGAGTTGTTGAGAACTGGGAATCAGTACAATATATACATATGAGGCATACAATTATGTCTTGTCATGTGTTAGCCCCCTTTTTGCCACAAAACCAGCCCTGACCCAACAAGCATCCGGAAACATGTTAGCAGCAGATCCTTTAAATTTTGCAAGTAAAGTCGCAGCCTCCACGGATTGTTGTGCTCTTCCTACCATTCCTGAAACATTTTTGCATGATGGCAGTGCGTGTTATCCTGCTAAAAAGTCTGTAACCATTAGGGAACAGTTTCTGTGAACGAGTGTCCCAGGTCAGTATTAATGTCTATGTAAGTGGTTCTTTTATTCCAAGGTTTCCAACCAGAACATTGCCCCAAATACCACGCTGCTATTTCCCCACAGTCGATGGGTCCTGTAACCTTTTGTTTACATTGACGCAATGTCAAAAAGGCATCTTTTCTAAGACATTTTTCCATGTCTAACTTTCAGCCTACAAAGGGGCAGACTGTGATGCCAGACAATGTCTTTCTCTGAGGTGTACTGAGGCTCTGGTTTTGACGTCCACAGAGCCGCTAAATATAGTGCAAATATGACCACTGTAGACACATTTTCTACTATTTCTCATAAAGGAAACTATAAAATTAAAGAATAACTAGCGCTGTTATGAGAAGAGCCGAGGCTTTGAAGCATGTTGTGTAATGGACAGGGTGATTACACAAAGCGTATGTGGAGGCTTGCTTTATTTTGACCTCACTAGGTAGCTTCTGGAAGCGGTTCAGATTTCCAGGAGAATATTCAATCAAAATGTGGGTGTTTGTTAGAGAGTTGCATTCCGTTCAGGTTTTGGATATAATTTTAATAGCTTGGACAGTAGAGTCTATATAGAGTTTGTAAAGTTTAGGTGAGCTTGAGATTGTAGAGAGTGATGAAGTGAACACACAGCACGATCACGTGGCCAAACTCTCGCGGCAGGTAATAAGGTCTTAAAGCTACTGCCAGAAGTTCGACATCTGAGCAGCATGTCTGGTGCTTCACGTGAACGTGAGCCGCGCTGCACCATCGCTCATTCACAAACACTGCCAGCCCCTCTCCCCTCTTTTTTTCCACTATCCGCCAAAGTTCTGTCCGTGCAGATGAGCTTAAAGCCGTCTTGTGAGATCACCGAGTCCGGGACATTTTAATTTAGCCACGTCTCCGTGAAGCACATAATACTAGCGTCCCTAAAAGTTGGAGACCACTTCATCAGGCAACTACGAGAAATAATTCAGATTTTACAGACCATGAGCATCTTATCCCTGGTCATCCTTAACTCTAGATTCAAAGTGATAGGGTGTGGTTTACTGCATGTTTTCATATTTTTAAATAAAAAACATAAATATATTTTGATTAAAAAATATTACTTTTCAGACTTTTGTTGGTAAAAAAAAAGTAAAAAAAAAAAGTAAAACTGGTGCTTTTAATGGCCGGAGAAGTAGTGTGGGAAAAAAATAGTCCATTAAATCCAAAAACTGTTGTAGATCCCCTGTTTTGCAGATAATTGTCCAAGTTGCACAAACATGCCACTTCACTAGAGTGACAGAAAAAGATACACAGCCAGCCAGATATTCTAGTCAGAAACAATACACATAGGCCATGTTAACTATCTTATTATACACGTTTGATAATCATAAGTGGATTGAATGGTTATTACTTACCAATATTTTTTTCCCATGGCCCTAACAGATGAAAATACAGACAACCATCACAGTTTATATTGCTGACTGTGATTATGCAGTCAGCCGTAGGTGGTTTCGTGTGCAAACAAAGCTTTGTGAAATTAATCTCATAAGGCCTCATCTCGCCATCACTAAGAAAAACCTAACCCAGCATTAATCCACACTATTATTTTCCATGTCTCAACAAACAAAAACTATTAAGCAGAGACCAATGTATTGCAGCATTTTGATGTTTCTCTGCTTAAACACAACTGAATCAAATAAGTAGGTCCCTAAAGAAACACGAGAAGATGACTGCACGCTGAGGACGTAATTAACCCATTTGATCCAGGTGTTTTAGACTTGGGGTAGAACCCATTTAAAAGTTGCAGCACACACCTGATCAGTGGTTTCTAGTTGAAGCAGCTGAAGTTGTGTTCTAACTTTTGATCTCTCCTCTATTGGTCCAAATATTATTACTTCAGTTTTGTTTTTATTCAACAGAAGGGACATGTTCATTATCTGAGTCAGATCCATACCCTTAGCTCTAATGATGTTATGGGATTCTTCATAAATAAAATTGATTCCATTAAAATAAAATAATTGGCATCCTCCCAAACATGATTACCTCGTCCTCAGTAAGTGAGGCAGCATTGGAGGAATCTTTAGAATCTGCGCAGTGTTTGAACTGTTTAGAAGCAGTAGAGCTTTCTGAGCTATCTAAAATTTTAGCTTCATCTAAACCTTCTACCTGTATGTTAGACCCAATCCCAACCAAGTTGTTTAAGGAGGTATTCCCTCTGATCAGTGGTCCTATTTTAGACATGATTAATCTATCCTTGGTAAATGGATATGTACCACAGGCTTTTAAAGTAGCTGTTATTAAACCTTTACTTAAGAAACCATCTCTTGATCAAGATGAGTTAGTAAATTACAGACCTATATCTAATCTTCTTTTCTTATCTAAAATTCTTGAGAAAGTAGTTGCTAATCAACTATGTGAACATTTACAAAATAATGACCTACTTGAGGAGTTTCAGTCAGGCTTTAGAGCTCATCATAGCACTGAAACAGCTCTGGTGAAGGTCACCAATGATATTCTCATGGCCTCAGATAATGGACTTGTGTCTATACTTGTCCTGTTAGATCTCAGTGCTGCATTTGATACAGTTGATCACAATATTCTCCTACAAAGACTTGAGCATACTGTAGGGATTAAGGGAAAAGCATTAGGCTAAATCTTATCTGTCGGACAGATTCCAGTTTGTCCATGTTAATAATAAATCTTCCTCAAACTCTAGGGTCACCTGTGGAGTACCTCAGGGTTCAGTCCTTGGACCAATTCTATTTACTATATATATGCTTCCAATTGGCAAAATTATCAGACAGCATGGGATTAATTTCCACTGTTATGCTGATGACACTCAGCTATATTTATCCATAAATCCTGATGAATCCAATCAGTTACTTCGACTGCAGTCATGTCTTGATGACATCAAAAGCTGGATGACTTTAAATTTCCTGCATTTAAATTCTGACAAGACAGAAGTTGTAATCTTTGGGCCAGAGTCTTCAAAAAATAAAGTTCTTAATCAATCACTTAATCTGGGTGGCATTAACTTGGCCTCTGGTAATAAAGTTAAAAATCTTGGTGTTGTTTTCGACCAAGACATGTCATTTAAATCTCATATTAAACAGGTTTCCAGAGTTTCCTTTTTTTCACCTCAGGAAGATCGCCAAAATTAGAAACATTCTGTCCAGGAGTGATGCTGAAAAACTAGTCCATGCATTTGTTACGTCAAGGCTGGACTATTGTAATTCTTTACTATCAGGAAGTCCACAAAATGCAGTTCAAAGTCTTCAGCTGATCCAAAATGATGCAGCAAGAGTTCTGATGAAAATCAACAAGAGGGATCATATTTCTCCAATTTTAGCTTCCCTTCATTGGCTTCCTGTTAAATCAAGAATAGAATTTAAAATTCTCCTTCTAACGTATAAAGCCCTTAATAATCAAGCTCCATCATATATCAGAGCTCTGATTACCCCGTATGTTCCTAACAGAGCACTTCGCTCTCAGACTGCAGGTCTGCTGGTGGTTCCTAGAGTCTCTAAAAGTAGAATGGGAGGCAGATCCTTTAGCTATCAGGCTCCTCTCCTGTGGAACCAACTCCCAGTTTTGGTCCGTGAGGCAGACACCCTGTCTATTTTTAAGAATAATCTTAAAACTTTCATTTTTGACAAAGCTTATAGTTAGAGTGGCTCATGTTACCCTGAGCTATCTCTATAGTTGTGCTGTGATAGGCCTAGGCTGCTGGAGGACATCAGGGTCTAATTTTCTCACTCTACTGATTTCTACTGTTCTTCAGTCTACTGTTCTCCAGTTTTGCATTGTATTACATTGAAATGACTGTCGTCATTTCAGCTTTTAACTTTTTGCTTTCTCTCTTTTTTCTTCATAGTAGGTACACCTGGTCTGGCGTTCTGTTAACTGTGACATCATCCAGAGAAGACGGCTCACCCGCTACTACCATCTAATGTAGAACAGATTACTAGATCAATGTGTGCTTCTGTGCTTTTTTGTCTCTCTTGTTGTGTCTCTGCTCTGTCTTCTGTAACCCCAGTCGGTCGAGGCAGATGACCGTTCATACTGAGCCCGGTTCTGCCGGAGGTTTTCCTTCCCGTTAATGGGGAGTTTTTCTTCCCACTGTCGCTTCATGCTTGCTCAGTATGAGTGTTGGAGCCTATTAAGGATTAGATTAATAATTTAGCAAGAACTAAATTAATGTTACAGATCTAAGGTTGTGTGAATGATAGAGTTATTGTTTATTTGTTTATTTATTGGTTTAGCTTAGACCCTCCTCCTTGTCAGTCCGCCTCCTGCTAAGATTAACAAGTAGAAGCAGCTGCTGAGGTAGATCTGATTGTTTGGTGAAGGAGCAAGGAGTGAAACAGTTTTTCTACACACATACAGACCAGTTAACGTTTATATTAGAATTTTTTGTAAGTCAACTCGGAGAATATTTTTGTTATTTTTGTAAGTAAAGAAAACACACCTTTTGAAACTGGGAAATTCTCCACGAGTGCTTTTTGTTTTGAGTGAGTCGAAAAACCTCCTCCTAAGAACTACTCTGGCAATTTTTAATTTTTGGAAACTGTTTTGATGCAAGAGTAGCCGTAACAAGTAGAAAAACTACACTGATGACTTGAAGAAGAGTGCAAAATTGGGAGCCACCAGCTGATCACTCACCGACGAGCAAAGAAAGCAGCCAGCGGACCGTGAGTAAAATCAGCTGATTGAGTTTATGAATGAAAGCGCCGCTGCGCTACAAAGAAAGATCGATCACTACAGAAAGCAAAGCTGTTGATTTTGGAAAGGAAAGGAAAGGATTGTGGCAAAGAAGGATGCATTTTGATGAACTTATTTGAAAGTAAAGGGATCTGTGTGATCATTAACAATGTTGGACCCTAAAGCCACGCCTGCGTCTGAGGGCATGTTAAAAGAGCGCGTCCTTTCGCGCAGAGGCAGATTGGGAGCCTGCACTAGAAAGATTAATGAAATAAAGGCTTTGATGACGGATGCAGAAAATGTTGATGCAGTCAATGATTCAGTACAAGCATTTAAGGAAGCCGTGGATGAGTTTAAACATGCTCATAAGTTGGTTCAAGAGCTCTTGTCAGAGGACGAAAAGGAAAATGATTACAATGACTGGTTTGAGCCTCGAATAACTAACTTAAACTATTTTTTGAAAGATGTTGAAACATGGAAAAAGGACATTGTACAATCAACAATCAAATCATCTGACAGCATATCTAATGTATCACAGAAATCAAAGTCATATTCTTCCACATCCAGATCTTCCTCAGTCTCTTCAGAGTTAAAAAAGGCAAAAGCAGAACAGGCTGCTGCACTGGCACGAGTTGCTGCCTTGAAAGAAAAACATGCTTTACAAATGGAGGAAGCAAAATTGAAGTTAAAGATGGAGCAAATTGAGCTAGAAGCTGATCTTGCCGCATCAAATGCTAAAATAAAGACCTTGCAAAGTGATGAGATGGACCAAAAACCGTCTTTAGGTGATGGCATGAATGAATATTATAGCTCTCATCAAGAACCACATTCGATAGAGGGCAATGTGGAATTTATGCACCTAGGTGCTATACCAAAAACTCCAATTCAACGGACAATTTTGGAGAGATGTAACTCATCTCCCAGGAGTTTAAGCTCAGCTGAGAATAAACCTCGAAATAAGAAACCCACTGAAAGTGAAACTGAAGCTGCAACATATGATCATAATGCACCTGAAACTGCACAAGCCAACCCAGTGGTGGCCGTTACTGCTGATAATGAAAATTTGAATGTTGTTATTCAAAGACAAAATGACATAGCAGAACTTATTGTCAGCCAGCAAAATCTGTCTTTGTTACCTCCGAGAAATATTTCTGTGTTTGATGGTAACCCATTAGAATACCAGTCTTTTGTTCATGCATTTGAACAATTAATTGAAGATAAGACTAAAAATGATAAAGACAGACTGTATTATCTAGAACAATTTACATCTGGTTTGCCAAGAGATTTGGTTCGCAGTTGTTTACATATGGAAGGAAGTAAAGGCTACAGAGAAGCTAAACAACTATTAAAGGAGCACTTTGGAAATGAAATGAAAGTTTCTGGAGCTTATTTGGATAAAGCCTTGAACTGGCCAGCGATTAAGGCTGAAGATGGAAAGATGCTGTATGCATATGCAATGTATTTGAGAGGATGTTGTAATGCAATGCAAGATTTACAGTACTTAGAGGAACTTGAAATACCGTCAAACTTAAGGCTGCTAGCATCCAAGCTACCTTACAAACTGCGAGAAAAATGGTGAACCACAGCTTATGAAATACAACAGAAAACCAACAGGAGAGTCAGATTTAAACATCTTGTCAAGTTTGTAGAAAATCATGCCAACATGCTTTTGGATCCTTTGTTTGGAGACCTTCAAGACCAAACATCAACCAATAAAACATTCCCAAGAGGCAAAGGTGAACTAAAATCAATAAGAGGTAAAAACAGTAGCTTTGCAACATCAATAGTTACTGAGAAAACAGGATGTGCAATAAAGCAATCAGTTTTGTCTCCACCACCTCCAGAATCCAAACCCAGTCCCATCAGCCCTCACTGTGGATTCTGCCAGGGCAAACACAACTTGGCTGACTGTATGCGTTTTAAAACCGAGTCGCATGATAATAAAGTTAAATTTTTGAGAAGTTATGGATATTGCTTTGGTTGCCTACTAAAAGGTCATTTAAGCAAAAATTGTAAGAGGAGACTAATGTGTCAAGTTTGTCGGATGAAACATCCAACAGTACTCCATATCAAAAGTGCAAAAGTTTCAAAGGAGGATAGTCAATCGGAGATTGAAGAAACTCCCATAAGCAGTGCTCTTGTTTCAGCAGGTGATGGGGCCGGGAGAGAATGTGCACTTGCAATTGTGCCCGTTCGAGTTAAGGTGGCAAAAGGGGACAAATATATTCAGACCTATGCTTTCCTTGACCCGGGCAGCACGGCGACGTTTTGTACCGAAAGATTGATGAACCGATTAAATTTGAAAGGACGCAAAACAGAGATACTTCTGCGAACAATGGGACAGGAAAAGTCTGCAGGAACCTATGAGGTCAGAGGACTAGAGGTGGGAGACTTGGAGGGCTGCACATACTTGGACCTGCCGAAAGTTTACACACAAGATAAAATACCTGTCTCCAAAGAAAACATCACAACACAAGCTGACCTGGAGATGTGGCCTCATCTCAGGGGTGTCCATTTAAAGAAAATTGAGGCAGAAATTGAACTCCTCATTGGAACCGATGTTCCTCGAGCATTAGAGCCATGGAAAATAATAAACAGTCATGACAATGGACCGTATGCAGTGGAAACAGTACTTGGATGGGTGGTAATTGGACCACTTGGTGTTGATAGTACCACAGAATATGCTGGGCCTATTGCAGTGTCCAGTAACAGAATTTCTGTTACTGAATTGAAGGATATGCTCATCAGACAATATAACCAGGATTTCTCTGAGAACCTGTATGAAGAGAAAAATGAGATGTCTGTTGAGGATAAGCGTTTTATGGAGATTGCTTCTGGCTCATTGTATATTAAAGATGGACACTACCACCTACCACTTCCTTTCAGAAATAAAAACAACGTTATGCCTGATAACTATAAAATGGTTAAGGAACGCACACTGCACCTTATGAAAAAATTTAAGAAGGATAAGTTGTATACAGAAGAATACACATCCTTCATGGAGGACATTTTGAAAAGGGGCTATGCAGAAAAGGTTCCATTTGAGCAGCTTTGCAGGGAGGATGGACATGTCTGGTACATTCCACATCATGGTGTTTACCATAAGCGAAAGCACAAACTGAGGGTGGTGTTTGATTGTACATCCTCATTTCAAGGAACCTCTCTGAACAAGCAGCTCCTCCAAGGTCCTGATTTAACAAACACCCTTATTGGGGTATTGTTAAGGTTTCGCCAAGAACCCATCGCAGTAATAGCAGACATTGAAGCAATGTTTTATCAAGTCTTTGTGGATGAAAAGGACAGAGATTTCCTGAGGTTTCTGTTGTGGCCAGAAGGGAACATTAACAAACCTCTTGAGGTTTACAGGATGAAAGTTCACCTCTTTGGCGCTGTATCATCCCCAAGCATTGCTAATTTTGCTCTGCGTCAAACTGCTGCTGACAACCAGAAACATTATTCTGATGAAATTATTGAAACCATTAAAAGTAACTTTTATGTAGATGATTGCCTCCGATCAGTGGCAACAGTGAACCAGGCAATGAAGCTTGTCACGGATCTCACCAAAATATGCAGTGAGGGAGGTTTCACATTAAGAAAATGGGTCAGCAACAGCAATGAAGTGCTGGCAAGCATCCCTGAACATCACAGAGCTGGAGCTTTTAAGGAACTAGATCTGGATAAAGAAAAGCTGAAAGAACAAATAACAGTTGAGTCTGCACTTGGACTCCACTGGGATATTCTCAGTGATACATTCAGCTTTAAAGTCACCATCAGGAGTCGACCTGCTACCAGAAGAGGTATACTCTCCACAGTGAGTTCAGTATACGACCCATTAGGATTTCTTTCTCCTTTCATCTTGAAAGCCAAACAATTACTTCAGGAACTCTGCAAATCCAAGTATGGATGGGATCATGTCATTCCCCAGGAATTTGCAAAGGCTTGGCAAAGATGGGTCAAGGAGGTAAATATGCTACATGACTTTCAAGTTCCAAGATGCATGAAGCCTGAAAACTTTGATCCTGTGGAAACTGCTGAACTACATCACTTTTGTGATGCAAGTGAATCAGGCTATGGTACAGTAAGCTACCTCAGATTATTAAATCATCAAGGTCAAATCCATATCTGCTTCATATTTGGAAAAGCTAGAGTGGCACCTCTAAAGCAGATGACCATACCCAGACTGGAACTCACAGCAGCAACATTGGCTGTTAAGGTGGATCAAATGCTAAAGAAGGAGCTGCATTTACCACTTTCTGATTCAACTTTCTGGACAGATAGTACCTCTGTGTTGAAATATATTTCCAATCAAACTAAAAGATTTCACACTTTTGTATCCAACAGGATTGCCGTAATCCATGACCTCTCCCACACCAGCCAGTGGAGATACGTAAATTCAAAAGTCAACCCAGCCGACGACGCATCAAGAGGACTTTATGTGGAATCTTTCTTAAGGTCAAAATGGCTGACCGGTCCTGAATATCTCAGCAGAGAAAAAAAAAACATGGCCGAAGCACACAGAAGGTTTGAAAGAAATACCAGCGAACGATCCTGAGGTGAGAAAGGAGATCACAGTTAACAGTGTGATAATGGAGGATGAACATCCAATATGCAGGATAATCAAGTATCATTCATCATGGAACCGACTTCAGAAGTCTGTAGCCTGGATACTAAAAGTGAAAAGACATCTTCTACTGCTAAGCCAGCAAAGAAAAAGTCAAACTCACCTGTCTTCAGAAGTGATGAAAAAACTGAAAAATCAACACAAGACCCAAAACCTGTCAGTGGAGGACATGCAGAATGCAGAGAAAGCTATCATTTGTTTTGAACAAAAACGTTACTTTCACTGTGAATTTACTTGCTTGGAACAAGGCAAACCTCTCAGTTCAAGAAGTATCATCCTCAAACTGGATCCGATGCTTGATGAAGGCATCTTGAGAGTTGGTGGCAGGATAAACAAAAGCGCAATGCCAATCCACCAGAAAAACCCGATCATTCTACCTAAAGGTTCACATTTATCTAACCTCATCTTACAACAAATTCATCACCAAGTTGGACATTCAGGAAGGAGCCACATGCTCTCCAAGCTAAGGGAGAAATTCTGGCTCCCTCATGCAAACTCCTTAGCCAGAAAAATCATCAAGAGCTGTGTATTCTGTAGACGCATGCAGGCAAAACCTGGTGAACAGAAGATGTCAGACCTTCCTGAGGACCGTGTATTTCCAGACCTACCTCCTTTTAGTCATGTTGGCATTGACTACTTTGGTCCTATTGAAGTAAAAAGGGGACGAGCTCAGGTCAAACGATGGGGCGTCATATTCACATGTCTGGTGAGTCGAGCTGTCCACCTGGAGATGGCAAATTTCTTAACAACAGATTCATGCATAAATGCTATACGCAGATTCATCTGCAGAAGAGGATCAGTGATGAGCATCAGAACAGACTGTGGGACAAACTTTGTGGGAGCGCAAAAGGAATTACAAGAAGCATTAAGAGAGCTAAATCATCAGAAGATCCAAAAGACTCTTTTAATAGAGGGAATAAAATGGATTTTTAACCCTCCCTTTGGGGCTCACCACGGTGGAGTCTGGGAAAGACTAATACGTCTAATCAAAAAGACCCTCACATCAGTTCTAAAGGAACAAACACTGGATGATGAAACCCTGTCAACAGCATTATGTGAAGTGGAAGCCATCCTAAATGACTAAATGACCAATAACTTCAGTGTCAAATGACCCTAATGACTTAGAACCACTAACACCAAACCATTTACTCCAGCTGAAAGCAAAACCAACCATACCACCAGGAGTCTTTGAGAAAACAGATCAATATTCAAGAAGAAGATGGAAACAAGCACAGTATCTTGCAGATCTTTTCTGGAGACGTTGGATAAGGGAGTATCTCCCACTCATGCAAGAACGAAACAAGTGGAACAGCAAAAAGAGGAACTTCAGCCCCGGAGATCTGGTTGTTATTGTAGATAACTCGGCACCAAGGAGCGCATGGACAATGGGCCGTGTTATGAAGATTTTTCCGGATGCCAAAGGCTTTGTTAGAAGCGTTTTGGTTAAAACCAAAGCCAATGTCATCCAGCGACCAATAGATAAGCTCTGTCTTTTAATGGAGGCAGATGGATGAAATAAGACTTTCTAACCTTTACTATGGACTGCTTTAAGCATTAGAAATGTTGAGAGGCTCTAGGTAACATTTGTAGACAAAATGATTAAATTTATGTTATTTTTTTTTGCTAGATACTAGGCTCCTGTGTATATTATTTTTGTAATTGTTATTTTGCTAAGGCTAACAATTAGGGGCCGGGATGTTGGAGCCTATTAAGGATTAGATTAATAATTTAGCAAGAACTAAATTAATGTTACAGATCTAAGGTTGTGTGAATGATAGAGTTATTGTTTATTTGTTTATTTATTGGTTTAGCTTAGACCCTCCTCCTTGTCAGTCCGCCTCCTGCTAAGATTAACAAGTAGAAGCAGCTGCTGAGGTGGATCTGATTGTTTGGTGAAGGAGTGAGGAGTGAAACAGTTTTTCTACACACATACAGACCAGTTAACGTTTATATTAGAATTTTTTGTAAGTCAACTCGGAGAATATTTTTGTTATTTTTGTAAGTAAAGAAAACACACCTTTTGAAACTGTGAAATTCTCCACGAGTGCTTTTTGTTTTGAGTGAGTCGAAAAACCTCCTCCTAAGAACTACTCTGGCAATTTTTAATTTTTGGAAACTGTTTTGATGCAAGAGTAGCCGTAACAATGAGGGATTGCAGCAAAGCCATATACAATGCAGAAGACTCTCCCTGTGGGTCTACGGTTCCCCAGGAGTGAATGCTGCTTGTCGGGACTTTGATGCAATCAACTGGTTTCCTTATATAGGACATTTTTGACCAATCTGTATAATCTGACCCAATCTGTATAATATGATTGAACTTGATTTTGTAAAGTGCCTTGAGATGACATGTTTCATGATTTGGCGCTATATAAATAAATTGAATTGAATTGAATTGAATAGATCAGACACGAGCATTATTAATGTTTTTCTTGATGATTCCAGAGAAGAAAGATTCTCTTGCATTTTCAGTTGTAAGTTATATCTGTAAAGTCTCTCTTTATAGATTTCATAGTGAACCTGTTGTCTGTTCTTTCTCCACCTGCGTTCAGCTTTTCGACACTCCCTTTTTTCACTTCTAACTGCTGGAGCACTTCTCCAATGAGATTTTTTCTTCCAGGAAAAAACTTTCACTTTAACTGGAGCAATGATGTCTGAGACTTTAGAATTAAAGTTTTCTACTAGTTCATCTACTGAGTTGCAGCCCAAGGTTGAAGTAGCAGAGTAAGCTTGAATAAAAGTTTCCAGGGCATTGTCCTTAAAGGTGTGTTTTCTTATCATGTCCCTTTGGCTAAATAAGTCACTGAAAATTATGCATTCAAAGGTAACAGAAAAGTAATCAGATAGGGCAACGTCAATTACACTGACTTTATAAATCTTTAGACATTTAGTGATGATCAAGTTTAAAATATGTCCCTGTTTGTGTGTTGGCTGTTTAACATGCTAAGTTAAACCAAAGTTTTTAAATGTGTCACACAGTTCTGTTGTCAACGTGAAAGTTGAAGTCTTCCACAATAATTAAATAGTCATAATCAACACATATCACAGACAGCAGGTCACTGAAATCATTAAAAAAGTTTGATGTGGACCTAGGAGACCTGTAAATATTCAGAAAACATAGTTTGTACCGGGCTCTATACCTTGAGAGCCAAATGTTCAAAAGAGTCGAATTTTCCCAAAAACACCTTTTTACACTTTAGTAAATCAATAAACAATGTAGCCACTCCTCCACCTTTCCTTTGCTGTCTGCTCTCACAAAGAAATTTGCAGTTTGGAGGAGTCAATTCTAACTGAATAGCTGCTTCATTAAATTCATGTAACCATGTTTCTGTTAAAAACATTACATCAACATTGTCAAGAATGAAGTCATTCTTGACAAAAAAGATTTTTCTGACAGAGATCTAATGTTTAATAAACCCAGTTTATATGACTTAGTGGTTGATGATGTCTCTCTGGCAGGTTGCATTTGACAGTTTATGACTTTTAAGTGTTTGTTCATGTTTGTTAAGTTATTGTTTTTCATATTTCTGCCACGTATCATCACAGATATTCCATATTCTCCGACAAGAGGCCCCAGCTGATGCTGGAAACTGTCATGTCTGGTAAACGTGCTGCCAGGGCCCGGTGTGTATCACAAAGAAGTTATCTGAAGGTCCTCAGCACAACATGGACAACAGACCATGTTGTCTTTAAAGACTGTTTTCCCAAGAAAAACAAGATTTTTTACGCATCCCCCCCGCCAAAAAATAAATAAATAAAACCTCAAAACACAATGCTAAAATTAGGTGAAAAGATAAGATCCAACTTTTGGTCAAATCTGGACATTGTGCTGGCTCATTAAAGAGGAAGTTGCATGTCTCATCAGTGGATTTAAAAAAAAATCTAGATAGTTAAACAATACTAGATGTGAAACATCTAGTTTGAATTGACATTGATACGTGGCTGCTATGCTACAACAGGACATGGTCATGTTTTGCAATTATACACTGTTTAAAGTTATATCAAGACAATGGTTGAAAGGGATGAATTCGAGCACTAGCGATCTTTTAACAGCAAGCCCTGCACACACATAGAATAAAGTAGTGACAACTTCTTTTCAAGTTCAAGAATTTAATAACAGAAATAAAAGGAACATCCAGAGAACATCACTATGTAATGCTGTTTATCTGAACACAATATTTCAATCAGTAAATCCTCATTACTAGGCTAGTGAAACTTAACTAAACTACTAAGCGAAATGAAGATAAAAATAAGCTAAGCTAAAGAACTATTTACATGCAGAAACAAACAAAAGACAAAACAAAAGTGGTTGATCATGATCGGAATAAATCAGTGAATCCTTGTTCACTGCAGATCTGATTCCAAAAAGCATGGTATGGAGTTAAAAACATTTGGCATGTGTTTCAATCCATTCACAATGCAAAGCCCATGTTAACTAGAACGTTATTTTGAGTAAATAATATTCTAAAGACTGATTTGTTCAGTAAACTGGTCTAAAGTCTAAAGTTATCAAAATTGTGGGAAAAGGGCTCATAGCACTATCGAAGGATGGCTGAGCAGAACGGTTAAGCTTTATGCTTTAAAACAAGCTCCTTTTGAGACGTCTGGAACCAGATGTTAGCAGGAACTAATATTTTGGCTAGAGGGCATTCTGCGCTATAAAATAAAAGCTTTAGCTTTATTTTTAGTCATAATTAGTGGGCTGGATAATGTAAACATTAATGTCCCATCAATGTATGAAACTCTTGTGGAGATAACCTTTGTTATAACCATATAAACACACTCGAATGATAGCAATACCATGAAACGGAAAGCTAGTGTTAGCTACCTCCGTTAGCCCTTTGTTCAGAGACCCGTGTGTCCAAACAATTTACAAAACATTTCCCAATAAACCTTTTAACTTTTCCCTCAGCTCTGCCCAAACCTGTGAGTCAGTTCACTTTGGTCATACAAGGAAGGCAGTAAAAGCAGCAAAGTTGTTGGTTTGATAAAGTGGGCAACCCTGGGGTTCTGCGGCCTAGCAGAGCAGGCATGTGTTCGTGATTGGAGGCCTGGTTTCTGCCTCGTTCTCTGATCTGGATGCAGTCCAGTTTAAGCAGGTTGTGTTGCTGGCTTTTCAGTTTGACAGAAGTTAACCACAATTTTCAAGTATTTCCTGATAGACATTTGGTAACAATGACTTAAGAGGTCAGGGATGTGGACTGTTGTTAAATTTTTGGCAACAGTTGGAATTTTATATTTATATAAATGTACTGTTATAACATTGAATTGGCGATATAAATCAAGAAGTAAAACAATAGAAATAAAATTAATAGGTACATGGGTGCTTCAGTTATTGTTAGTAAGCTTGTAATAAATCATGTGTTTTGAAGGTGGACTTAAACTATGAATGGTCAGAGTTGTGTAGTTGCAAAAAAATGCCACGAGATGGTGCCATCACCTCATTTTCTGAAAAGCTCCATCTTTACAAAATGTTTTATGTCAAATTAAATAAAGAAAATTCATTAAAAATTAAAGGTTTGCTCTAAAATTCTGAAAATATTCATGAATGTCCAAGAGGGCTTTCTCTAAGCACTTTTTTATAGTCATTGATAAAATTGTTTCAGGGAAAAAATATTAAACTTAATAGTAGATGTAAGTTTCAATGTCTTGTAAATAGGTCAAAATTGCCAGGATTTTTGCCAAACTGAAATCCATGTTCCAAGTTTTTTTTCCACACTTCTGGAAATAGGCCCTGCCCACTTGTTTTAATCATTACCATATTTAAAACTTTAGTTCAGGGCTATGACTAGAAGGGAATAAAGAAGGTTTTGTAAAAATCCGATCAGCCATTCTTGCGTAGAAGATTTCTTGACATCACAGCGCCCCATAGTGATGAACGATCCTCAAACGTGGGACATGTGTGCAAAATCTTATTTGGATTATGGGTTATGAAGGACATGTTAAACTCTGTTATGGTTTTAGAAAAATCAGCAATTACATTTAGAGCTAGCTAGCTAACAATCACTTTTTTAGCATTACTTTTCGAAAAAGTCACCGCCGCGTTAACTTTTTTTATTTGTCCATTACACGTTATCTATGGAGTTTTGTGCGGATTGCACAAAAAATGTAGGAGGAGTTTAACAACAAAGGTTTTGCCTTTGTAGCCATGTAGCGCAAAAAGTAGCTGGGAAACAAAAGGTGTGCCAATCCCCTGCAGAATCATCCAATAAACAAAGTGATGTTAAGTTTTTGAGTGTGGGTCCAGTAGTTTGGTGGTTATAGGCCGAAACGCATTGTCCTTTGTTATAGTGCCCCCTAGTTGTTGAGGGGTCTGAATTTCTGGGTTTGATTAGCGGTGCACAATCTGTACTTGAATACCTGATTCAATGGATTCGTTACAAGTTCGTATGGGCCGCATAACACGTTTTAGCGGAGAATTGGAAGAAGAATAAATAACTAAAACTCATACGAAAAACAAAAGGGTTCTCTGCTCACAGAGCAGACGCACGGCTATGCCTTGCATAGCCCTTTCTATCTGCACTACGGGCTTGGAACCCTAATAAATAATTTAAAAACGAACGAGAAACAATAAGGTTGTCCGCTCACAGAGCAGACGAACGGCTATGCCTTGGATAGCCCATTATTTCTGCACTGCGGGCTTGGAACCCTAATAAATACATCAGATGGTATCATGATAGAACATTTCTTTTAAAACAGCAGATGGTCCTATTTTCAAACGACTGCACTGTTCATTTATGCAAATGGGAACAAGACAAAAATATTCTCCTTTTTAAATGTTTTAGCGACATTTCAGAGCTCAGTGATCCTTGAAATACATTTCTGTGCGGCAGCACTTTGTGTCAAAATAACTCCTTTACGTTTCATAATATTGTAGTAGAAAGAAAACAAGAACCAGTTTTATTTAATAAGAAAGAAAAGATAATTTATTCACAGTTATAACACTATTCAGATAAATAGTAGATGTTAATAAAGTGTGAGGTTACAGAAATTATTTGTACATTTGAATTCTTGCTGTCAAAAGCTGTTCCCTCACACTGATCCTGCTTTATTAGATTTACCAAAGTATATTAAATATCTATCAATAAAATGAGTACATGAAAATGAAAAAAGAAAGAACAACTTAGAGACTTTATTTGTTCTTTAAATTTAGGATGTGTCCTGCCTTTGATGAAGGTCCAGCCTTCAGGCAGATAAAGGCATTTCCACACATTAACCCACAGACAAAGATTAAACTTCTTCCTCATTATTATTTTTCAGAGAAAGTACCTCATTGGTCTTCAGTAGTCCCACCAGAACCTGATACTGGACCATATTTCTACCTGCTGCCTTACCTAAGCCACACAACACGAGTGTTTACAGCCTCCTAGAAGTACTGAAGACCTGGACTCCTTTCTAAGCTGTTCTCTGCAGCTTAGAAAGGATAAAAGGATGCAAACTACTCTTTACAGTGTGACAGTTGCGTATTTCTAAGATTTTAGAGTTAAAACCCAAATATTTGTTAGAAAACAAACAAAGCACCCCAACATTTCATGTTCCTTTTCATTAAAGCATGTTGTCAAGAAAAAAATCATTTGTAATTTGAACCTTTAAGAAAAGTTAATTAAGTTATGGATTTTTTTTACAATGCTGCTTATTCAGACAGTTTGGGAGAAGATTCCTTCAGATTTATGTCAGCCAGGCTCAGATAAAAATAAATGTTTCCATTTTAAAATTAGGATCCCTTACATTTAAGGTGAAGTGATGTCAGTCACAGACAGAACATTAAAAGCTGGGTCTGTAAATGCAGGTCTGGGATCAGCGCCCTGCGGTCGGCGGTTCCAGCCTGTTGGACAGGGCGCTCAGCACCTGGTCGAACTTGGAGTGTCTGAGAACCTGGTTCTCCTCAGCTCCCCGACTCCCCCACAGCAGCCTCATCTGGAAGTCGGTGAGGAAGATCTCCCGGACCTCGCCCTCCTCCTGGAAACCTGGAACGTTACATTTCAGCGTCAGTATGTTGGCAGCGGCTCATGACGATCACCACTGTCATCAGTTTTTAACACCGCCATTTTGAGATTCCCAGCATGTAAGTCTCTGCCACTGAGGGTAACTCTGGGTTTCCATCTTTTATATAAAATTATTCTCAGAGGGTTGGACAGACACGCTTTAACTTTTTTAAAGATTTTACAACTCCAAACAACTTCTGTCTACTCGCTCAATTTTCCCTCTACGAGGACAAATTAAACACCAAAACGTAAGTAGTTTTGTCTGGATTCAGCAAATGTAACCCTCATTAGTATGGGATTTAGAGATTTTTCACAAATCTTCCCTGAGCGGCAAAAAGTGGAAACACCCTCCATTAATTTTCTATGGAGCTGTCTTCAAAAATCAGACATGAAAATCCCAAACGACATGTTTTCTCATCGTTGCCACTCCTAAACCGTCTGATGTACAGGCATGAAACCTACACAGATTAATATCCAGACACTTTTACTGTTCTGCTGCTGGAACAATTTGTTCGGGAGTAGCAAATCTGCAAATCGCTGAAAAAGGTTTAAACTAAATTTGCTCAAAATGATCCACTTTTTTACATCATCGGCACACTCACACCGAGTTTTTTTTTACATACATGAAAATAACCACGATTGTTCACCAAAGCCGGTTGATACTGACAGTGAAAGAATTATTTTGGTATCTCTTATACTTTTTCAGTCATAGCAATTTGTTCGGGACCCTGTTCAGACTGTTTGGCCATTTTCGTAAAACTTCCCCTTTATTTCATGATTTTTTTGCACCTTTATTAAAATATTTTCTACAAAAACAGACAGTATTGTTCCCTTTTCCATTTCCTACAGGGCTGTGATGAACATAGGAATCTGAGATTTGCAAGCCCCTTCTAAATTTCTTCAGAAATTTTCTAGTGTATTTATCCTACTTTCGGGATGGAAACACAATTTATCCCAGTATAACAAAAAGTGCTTCTGATTATGATTACCAACTATAGTTTAAGTGCAGTAAGTTGAATGCATTGAAGCACAATCCTCATCCAGTGTAAAGTTTATCTAATTATAGAAGACAGATTAGCAGAAGCCCTAAATATCTTTCATGTCTTGTTTTCAAAAAGGTTCTTCTTGTCTTCCTGACTTTCTCACACTTCCTGGTTTTATTTGTCCTTTAGAAAATAATTCTGGAAACATCCATATAAAATTTTTCACTTAACCAGACCTGGGAAATTTACATAAAACAATAAAAAAGATTGTGCAGGACTACATACATATATTTTAAATGGATATTTTTCTTCAGATATTTAAAACCCTGAGATTCCCATCTTATATGTAATACCTCTTCAATGCCAGTAGGTGGGAGAGTTTGTTCTTTTCTTCCTCACAGATTGTGACTCAGTGATTTTCACCCCTACCAGAGGAGCCATAACCTTTGGCATACCTTACCTCAAGGTTGATTTCATGGTCCAGATTCATTAATTCTATAGATGTTTTCATTGACAGAATATAAATTATGATGATTATGTAGATGAAATTAACGTTTCTTTATCTTCTAATGACCCACATCCTTCACTGCCTTATGCAGATGTTATGCAGCCTCTCCATGTAGCTCTGAGATCAGAATAAATATAAAAATAAAAGAGAAATAACCTTCCTGGAGACTGGCGACCTGTCCAGGGAGTGCCCTGCCTCTCGCTCATTGACAGGTGGAGATAGACACCAGCACCCCTCACGACCCCACAAGGGATATATGTATTAAGAAAATTGGATGGATGGATTCAACCTTCCTGGTTGAAAACCCTTGATTTGTTATGGGTAATGAAGCTTTTCGTTAAATCGGATTATGGATAGAAAGGATTAGAAGATCATAACTTCTCTTCCATGTAACCCAAACCTCCAGGTTCTCACCCTGTAATCGTCCCTCAGCGTTGGAGCAATAGATTCCCCCCAGCTGAGCGATGGTTCTCGCCGCTGCCAGGTGGAGCATGACAACCTCCACCCCAACCTCTGCCGTCTCCCACGGCTCCGTCCCCTCACCCACCGCAGAGCTCTTCTCCAGCAGGGTGAGGAGGGGGAGGACATGAGGGAAGGTAGTACTGGACAGCGGACAGCTTTCTGCAGGACAGACACAACCAGAGAGTCAGTGGCCATTTCTAACTTTGTTTCATAGATTTTATTGAACTCTATTGGCCTTTTTACCTTGTCCATCATTCAAGCTCTTCAGAAACGGCCGCAGGGTTTTCTCGTACAAAATGGCACCCTCTGTGTGTCGCTGCCGTAACGCTGTCCAAGTCTGCTCCAGTCGAGACACCTGGGAGACGAAGCAACATCAAAATGACACAAGCAGAATAAGACAGGAAAAAAATGCCCTGAAACACAGGAGTGTGATGAATTCAGGCTGGAAACATTTCCAGCTCCTATCCTTCTCTCTGCCAGCTGCTCCTGCAGAGAATCAAGATGCTGGATTTGGGATTAGCATGCAGAATCATATTAAAGTATAAATAACACAAGAGTGTCTCTATGACATATTTGTCTGTCTTTTTCTAATCGAAAACTTAAACTAAACTAAAAGTCCAACTTTGACATAAATAAGACCTGATATAAAAATTATAATTTCTGCAGAACCAGAGATAATGAGGTCAGATTAAAGCAGAACTCATCATGTTTTATTCTCTGTGTGTAAGGGGTAACTACTCCATGGTTTATGGACCACTGGCGGTTCAGTTATCAGTGATGTATTAATCTTGTTCACCTGTATCACAGATGGATATCAGCCTGCCTGTCAGCTCTCCCTCTCCTGTCCCCGCTATCAATAAAGATAACCGGACAGAACCCTGAGTCTGTTTCTCTCACCTGCGGTAGCTCCAACGCTCTCATGACTGCTGCAAAACCAAACATGTTCCCCGTGGTGGTCTTCAGTTCAGCTGCGATCTGGATGATTTTATGCAGCAGGGCGGCCCTCTCCTCCGTCGTTCCTGTGCAGCCCAACACATTTACAGCCAACATGGTGGCCATGGTCTGAAACCTGCAGGAACACATCAGCACCTGATCAGCAGTGGGAGTCACCCAGTTTAGGAGAGAAAACCTGAAATCATCAATAATCTGGCACTGGTTTAACAAACTAAAGGTTTTCCAAAATTTGCTTTCCAAATTTCAAAAAGTTTTTAAAAGTCTGAAAAGTTAGTTTTGAGAGTTAGAAAATTTTATTTTTTCAACCTACAATGATAGCGGTGATCACAATGACAAAAATATATTTTATTAGTGGTTCTGATTGCCCTGAAGACGTTGGTCCCTTTCTGGTCCTTATTTCCAGCAGTATACCCTGGACAAGTCGCCAGTCCATCGCAGAGACACAGGACAAACAATCATAAACATCTCACACCTAAAGTCTATTTAGAGAGACTAAATAACTTAACCGTCAGGTTGTTGGACTGTGGGAGGATTCGGAGAACCTGGAGAGAACCAATGCATGCAAAGGGGGAACATGCAAACTTCAGGCAGAAAGACTCCAGGCAGGGATTTGAACCCAGGACCTTCTTGCTGCAAGGCAACCAACCACGCCACCATGCAGCCCAAAAAGGAAATGCCACAAATATTAGCTTCAGCTAAACATTCAACTTGTGTTTTACACCTAATCTCAACAAAATGGTATGTCCTTTCATCACGGCCCCATTTTAAAGATGATTATTCTCTGTTTAGTTCCATGGGCTGTTATTTGAGAAACCCTCTCTTGATCAAGATGACTTAATAAATTAGAGACCTATATCTTATCTTCCTTTCTTATCTACAATTCTTGAGAATGTAGTTGATCATCATGCATGAGAACATTTACAGAGTAAAGACCTATATGAGTTAAGTTTCAGTCAGGCTTCAGAGCTCATCATAGCACTGAAACAGCTCTGGTGAAGGTCACTAATGATATTCTCATGGCCTCAGATAATGGACTTGTGTCTGTACTTGTCCTGTTAGATCTCAGTGCTGAGATCTAGGACAAGACAGACATTGTAAGGTTCTCTTACAATCTCAGACTTGTTGGTCACATACCTTATGAAGATATAGAAATATGTCTAACCTCGTATTTTATTTCCAACATTATATTTATCTAAATGTTGTACAACAAAAGTTAATTCAATCCTCTGTTTTTCGTTCTGGGTGTGTTAAGGTTGCCTCCCTTTTAAATGATGATGGTCTAAATAAACCTTGGTTCAAAACCCAGACAGGGGTCTGTCTGCGTGTTCTCTCTTTGCATGTGTGGGTTCTCACTGGGTACTCCACCTTCCTCTCACAGCCCTAAACCCTGACGTTAGGTTTAAAATATTGAAATATGAGTCTGTTGATGGACCGATGTTTGTCCTGTAAGCTCCTGTGTTGCCCTGCCTCTGGACCCCAGGACAGCTGGGGATAAGCTGGTACACACAATAGATGGATGGGCTGATGTGAGCAAAGTTCATGAAACAGAGCGCAGAAATGTCTTGGTTCCTTTGTGCTGTCAAATAAACCCCTGGATGCGAGACAGTCCTCACCTCTCCAGCAGGTCCAGTCTCAACTGCTGTCCATGCGGCAGCGTTAGCAGCTCCATCCCAGAACTCACTCCCATCTTTCTTCTCATCTCCGGTGTCACCTCCAAAATCCTCGCCACCTAGGAACCACAAACACGTTGGTCGGAGGTTGATTATTTCCTGTTGCATCTTCCATACGGTAAATAGTCCGTACTCGAACAGCATTTTATAAAATTCTGAGGCCTCCAAAGCGCTTTGCATTACATTCACAAGCTGATGGAGATAAGCTACATTGTAACCACGGCTGTCCTGGGGCAGACTGACAGAAGCAAGGCTGCCAAACAATCAGCACCCCCAGGTCCTCTTTCCAAAGGATACGACTGAGATAGACGGAGGGTTCGGACCAACAACCCACCAGTTACAGGACAAACTCAGAGTTCCTGTGCCAATGTCACCCCATAGTATAATACATAACAATACTAGAAATATAACATGACACATAATGATACCATACAATTAGTTTATTTGGAGCTGCAAAGTGGTGCTGTTGGTGGCACTGCTGCTTTAAGCAAGGAGGGCCTGGGTTCAAATCCCTGCCTGTGGTTTTTCTAGATGGAGTCTGCATGTTCTCCCTGTGCATGCATTGGTTCTTTCAAGGCACTCTGGCTACCTCCCACAGTCTAAAGACTGTTTTTTACATCCCTTCAGCTCTCAGATCTCACACATGGGATCCGTTTTGATGAGCTGGACCGTATTACCAGGAAGGAGGATGTTTGGGTTTCCCTTTGGTTCCTGTCCAGTTTCAGTGATCCTGTGTGAATTATAGCCTCAGTTTCCTTTTCTCAGCTGACAGGTGTGGCCATCAGCGTCTAGGTTTGACATGCGTTTAATAATGGTACTCTGCATACCTTTGTCCTACTGACTTATTTGAGTTACTGTCGTCTTTCTCATCTGGAACCAGTCTGTCCATTCTCTACTGACAGCAACAAGGTATTTTTGTCCAAACATCGGCTGTAAACTGAATATTGTTTTCACAACATTCCCCATAAACCTGAGAGGCAGTGATCTAGAGGCCCACATGCATTGTGTTGCTGTGATGGCTGATTTTGTATTTAACGTTATAAGCGCCTCAAGATTTCACATGGTTATACTGATTTAAAACGCCTTTAAATTTAACCACCCATTTGAACGTATCAAACATCCACTCCCAGCAGGCGAGGCTTCAGCTACAGTCTTTATTCCCAAAAAGATGATGTTGTGATTTTATTTAATAACCCTCTTCATCAGGAAGTTTTAAGTTGGTGCAACTAATCTTAGATGGAAGTAAACAACCATATGCACGTAGTTCCAATAGGGGAAGTAGTGCAGCAAGTCCAAACGAACTAAAACAAAGGTAAATGAAATACTGCATGCTTTCTACTTTTGTAACCATTGTTAGTTTACAGCTATTGATTCTCGTGTCTCCAGCATTACCATGCAGTCAGTCTTGGTGATGTGTTTGGCCGCCATCCTGGGGTCGACCTCAGCCATCAGCTCCTTCACCCTCCGCAGGATGCCCACTTCCAGTGGCTTATTGTCTTTTGGCATCAGTGGCGAGTGGTACATGCTGGGTTTAAAACAGGAGACCGTCTCCACAACTGGTGAGAAGTGCACATTCTCGTCCGCCAAACCGGACGTTACAGCACTGAATGATCCTTCCTCGGCCTGCAGCCTCTCCACGTAGCTCTGAGGGTACGGCTCTGTGCAGCCATCTTTGTTTAGGGACGCAGAGTCCTGCTGCAGGGAAGGGTTGGGTCTGTTCAGGCACTGTCTGAGCAAGGTGCTGCTGGAAGAAGGACAGGATCGGGGGGCGTCTGACGAGTTTGATGATGACGTAGATGGTGTGACACTGGCTGCCCGAATGCAACAAGGGCTCCTGGATTGTGAGGCTGGAGGAGAGAGAAAAAAGAAATAAAACTTAAAGTTTTTAAATACCGACAAAGAACACCCACTTGTACGGCTTATTTTGAGATCCCATTTGTTACTTATACGGCTAAATCTGGTACAGTATATCTCTCCTCTTATGTAATTAATGCTCCTGTACATTGTTGTGTAAGCACCATTTGGAATAAAAATCAGGCTGTAAGTTGGAAACAGCAGGAAACCGGACACTTTTACAGGCACCCAGTAACACATCTGAGCTCTGCATTATTGTTCAAAAGGTCTTGCCGTATTCAGTGCAAGTCTTTGTGTTTAGATTCTTAGTTTAATCTTGTGTTCTGTTCTTCTGTTCTGTCCATTTGGATTTCTTTCTCTTAGCTTATCTTTAGTATTGTTTCCCCTGGTTTGTCGTTTACAGCTGTTTGTGTTAGCTCAGCTTCTTTTGTGTTAATTATTCACCTTTACCTCATTCTTTCTGTTTTCTCTCCTCTGCAGCCCTTCCTGATCCCGTAATTAACCTACCTGCATTCAGTGTCATTCTCCACTTTCACCTCAGCATATAAACTCATTGCCTTTCATTGTTTCATGCTGGGTCCTCCACTGCACTGCCCAAGCTCCTCATCTTTTCTCTTTGTTTCAGTTCTGTGCGTTTTCTGTCATCATTAAATCCTTCACCTTGTTCATTCCAAGTTCATGTCTACCGACAACCTACAAAACATGACAGGCAAACTTTCTGGGGACGGCTTGGGACCCTTTCATAGCTGCATGCAGTTATATGTACAGCATAGTAGGTTAGTCTAAGGCAAACACTTCACAGATGGATTTGTTTTGACAAACCACAAAGTAGTTTAGTTCATAAGAATGTTTCCTTTTACTGACAAAAACGTAACACTTTCAGCGTGATTTCCTATTTAGGACAAAGAGGATTTTGTTGTATGCCTTGTTGACACACTCACCGTGTCATTCATTAATGATTGTCGCACAGCCAGCTGCACCACTGCCTACCAGACAGAATCACTGCTGATAAGAGCGACTTTTACCCAACTGTCACATGAAAATATATATTTAACAGGTTCAGGTGATCATCTGCACTGCAGCTCTTTACCTGAATTTATGCTGTCATCCATCATTTATTTGCTGTGTGGAACCACTGACTGATTTTTGAAATCTCTTTAAAGTTGTGTTGCATCTGTTAGGGATAAATTTAATCCTGCTTTTAACAAATATTTCTATAAATCCTTCTTCATTTACACCACTTTATTTTTCCGAGTTTTAATCCTTTTACTGTACTGTTAGTGTTTTACTAAAATATGCTGATTGATCAATTCTTTTGTTTCTTATTGCTCAGATTTCTAAATGTCGCTAAATATGTGGGTGTGCTAAAGTTCAGATTGAATCATCCACATTTTGCATCCAAATAGCTGTTTAAATCTGAGTAAAAGCTGAAGTCGCAACGTTAATTAGTCGCAATGTTAATTATATGACATCTACAGTGAGATTGAATAAAGATAAAAATGTTAGGAGATAAGAGGAGGGAAAAACAGAACTGTTTTATGGTTGCTTTGCCTTTGCTCTGCATGAACCTTCAGATACAGGTCCGTGTTATACTACATTTACAGTTCAGCACATGGCTCCTGCTTCCGGTTCCAATCCCCTGAAGTAAACCTCTCACATGCTGAACTTCAGTCCAGTTACCTCACTGCTGACACCCACCGAGTTTCTCTGCCTGTCAGAACTGGAAGTCACTGCAGAACTTTGCTCTGAGGGAGACTGGAAGCACGGAGAGGTATCTGCTGGCTGCGACGCTCCCGGTGAGTTTTTTCATTAGAGAGCAAAAAACAATGAGCAGCGAGGGAAAAGGAAACAAATGACGCTTCAGTACAGATGCTTTTGTGTGATTCTTTATGAATAAAATGAGAGTAGCTACATATAGGTGCTGCAGTCTCACTGAGCCAGACTGGGGGTTTCCAGATGTTTTCTGCAGAACAACAAGTCTGAACCTAACGGGTAAGCTCGCTGTCGAGGACATCTCACTTTGTTAGAACGTTTAAATGTTTCAGCAACCGGTTCCTAAAGGAAATCTGGTTCCAATTTAGAGAATGCTCAGACTGTGAACGTTAGGAGATTGTTTCCTGTGAAAAGCTTCTATGTTGTTTTCTGTAACAGAGAAAAAAAGATTTGCGCTCTGAAGCTTCCTAAACCTTTAACTCCTTTAGAACTTATCTGCTTTGTAGTATTTAGCATTTTTATGAAAAAAAAAAAAATCAGGTCAGTTATGAAAGTTAAAACCATCCTAATCCGTTCTGAAGCAGCTGTTCCTTCTGAATAATACAGCTTCCCTCTTTTGTCCCTTTGAACACAAAAGACAACATTAAACTCCTTTCTGTGATCTTACTTCTCGCGTATCATTACGTGCAACATGTGCCCGTGAACACAAAGCTGTGAAATCTGAGCAAAACGTCTGCGTAACCCTCCTGAGACATTCGGGAATTTCACCATTGTTGCTGTGCAATCAGGAAACTATTAGTGAGCGATGCAGGATCTGGGAGTTATGTAAAGCTTGTGTAAAGAAAAAAAAGGCCTCTAGGCGCTCTGAAAAACCTTCAAAACAACCTGTGTCGTGAGACTTTGTCTGATCCCGTTTGTTTTGGGCAACTTATTCAAGATGTTTGCTCCAGAGCAGCATGTTCAAAAGTTAATATCTGGGTTCCAGATAAGGTCAATGGCATGAAACAACCAGCAATGAGGAAACCCTTTTTAATGAATATAATATAACTCCTGGTATTGAACGTTGCTCATCAAACTATTCCTTACAGCAGACATGTTTGCAGGTTCAATCACAGCCTTCTCCAACAGCTTTTTAATATAAAACCATCAATAATCTCTTCTGTAATCTTGCAACAAACAGTGTTAAATAACCAAGGGAATGAGACCCCAGTACAACACAGAATTTAAACTAACTGGAATTAGCGTAAATCGCACAAACTAGCAGGTTAGACAAATTCTACTGCAGTCTGACGTAGTGACAATCTAACGAGGACAACAGCGTGTGGAGAAGCTGGAAGTGGTGAAAGAGTTCAGCGATGTACCCGAAAAGCTATTGCTGCGGAAAAGAGCTATTGCCTTTACAATCAAAGCTCGACATAGTTTGTTATAAAACCTTCTGAGTCCACAAACACCATGGAGGTCCTTCTTCACTGCATACATTTGCAGTTTAGGTCATTTTGTTCCGTGCTTCTTTCCGTACCCACCTTCAGGACATTTCATGCCTTCTGATCATTTAAAATGATTTTCTAAAATGTACTTGTGGTGTACAGTGAGGACGTATAATTATATGCACCCCGTACAGCAGGGGTGCCCAAACTTTTCAGCCCACGACCCCCAGAATCACGGTGCCAGAGACCGGTGACCCCCTTTTAGCTGGTGGGATGTTTTTTTGAAGTTTTAGTTATGGGGTTGTGAAAATAAAGCCATAACATTTTGAGAAAAAGTAGTATTTTATGATAACTTAATAAAGATTGCACCTTTTCCCTGCGTTAAAATGAGGACAGTTAAGCATCTTGTAAAATTATACTTTGGTATCGGTTTCACAAATAAGGAAGCACTAAATTGTTTTAGCACATCTGCAACAATAATAATAATGAGTCGTATTTATAATGCACTTTACATTTCAAATAAAATCTCAAAATGCAGGGGGTTAAAATTAGTTCCCAAAGTATAATAAAAACAAAAATACACCGTATAAGCAAAATTTAACAAATCATTTTGGGACCCCTGCCATAGGGAACCTATGAAGTCCTGCAGGGACTGGGCTCTTTATGGAGAAACCAGAACCAACAATGCAGATGATCTGAACGCCGCTATCAAAGCAACCGGGACCTCCTGACCACCTCAGCAGAACCACAGGCTGATCCCCTCTATACCATCATTAATATTATGCAATATTCTAACATCCCGAAACACCGAATTTTGAGTTTTCAATAGCTGTAACCCATAATCATCAAACTGAAAAGACAAAACGCTTTAAGTAATTTCTTCTATGTGTAATGAATTTATAAAATATCTGAGTTTCAGTTTCTGAAATGAGATTTCACAAAATTTTTCACAATATTCTAATGTTCTGAGATAAACTTGCACTCACAATGTGAGACAAATCCCTCTGACCAATAATCAGACCACACACAACCTAAAGACTGACTTCACCACACAATTATCTGCAGCACATCCAAACTAAATAAAACCAGCATGGTGGCGAGCTCAGGAGCCGCGGACTGTAGCGTCAGACCGATGCTCGGTGAGCCGTGACTGGAAGAGCAGCCTTCAGGACAACACAAGTGTTGTTTTAGGATTTAAATGCTGTTCAATGTGGCCTCTGTGACAGAAGCCACATGAACAGCGAACTGTTAAATAGATCCACATTCATAGCATTACGATTCATGACAGTCATTAAGACAGAAGCACAAAGATGAGAATGAAAGACATTTTTTTTTAAAATGCTGCAAAGCACAAAAACCCAACTGAATAACAAGAGAAGAGACGATTTAGTGCAGAAACAAGCCGAGCACTGACACATTGGATCAGTGTTCAGCAGGGAGTGATGAGAACAGCAGCCTATTAACACACGCAATGTTTGTTACAGAAAACAGCGTTTTCTTTTCAGTTTATGATAAATACGGCACAATGTGATTAAATAGTCAACATTTAAAGCAATGTAAGTCATAAGTGTTTCAAATAAAATCAAAGATTGACTCAAAAGCTGCAGTGCAGATATCAGAATAAAAGCTAATTATTTACCACCAAATTAAATCAGTTTGGTTCAAGGCAGGAACAATAAAGTTTATTAACCTTTAATTAGACTAGCAGGCATACCGTAGGTCCCGTAAGACCAGACCAGCTTTGATGGTGATGACCTGAAATATCTCTGATTTTGCACTAAAAGTCTTGTTTGTTTGAGGGTTTTTTTTTTTTAAGGGTGCCACAATATTGCAAATATGTTGTAATCGAAATATCTGAATGTGCAATAATCGCAATGAAAGAACTGAATGAAGTGCAGCAAGGGTTGGCTGACATATTTAAAGTGTTGAACTAACACTTGCATTTGTAGCGCTAACATTATTTTTGGTCAGTGGGGCAGCAGATGTTCATCCCAGACACATCTGACATCGCCTGAAATACTAAAGGTCACAGAGTGATGGTAGCACAGATGAGAAAGAGGCGGAGGAAGAAGATACGCAAATATCACAACTGCTGTCGTAATCTCTTCTCATTTTATCGCCTGTTCACCACTTCAGTCCAGAGCTGTTTGAAATATTATAACTTAGCTTAGTTTTCACTACTATAATTTCATTGAAGTCATTTTAAAGGGACATATCATGCTTTTATTGTGTTCCTTTTAACATTGAAATCATTCAGGTGTGGTCTATATAGAAATGCTTTGGTCTGAATTCCTCATTATTTTTGCCTCACAGCCTCTCTTTTTTACCCCTGTTCTCTTTAAATCTAAAGGAGACACTTCACATCCCGCCAGGTCACAGAGCGTTCCTCTCCATCCCATCCATCAGCTGATCTTTGTAGTCAGCTGGTGGACGGCGTAATTAATTGTGCAGGTTAATACAGCAAAACAAAAACATATGTTGACCTATCTACTTGTAGCCTCAGCATCCTTCAGCTTGTACTACAAAAATAGTAGATTCATGAAATACATAAGCCAGAAGTTCATGAGTTTTTAGCATTTCTGCAGCAAAGACTGTAGTGTTATTGTTTAAAAAAATGTAATATAGAGGAGAGAAAACTGAACAGATTGAAAAATGTGACCTGAACAGAATATAAAGATATCTTTGCAGCACCTGTACGAACTAAATTCAAATACACAACAAAATGTATTTATGGTATAAAAAGGTAAATTTAGCATGTTATGTTCCATTTAAAAATGGATAAAGTTCCTTATGCCTGCTTTTTTAATCTTTAATGGATTTTAAATCGGTAACATCAGTTTGCACCCAGCAAATTCTAAATTCTCTGTATTTATTTTTTGTTTGAAATTATTTTATGTTCTCCAGCACACATAAAAAAAACCACAAGCTTTGTGGATAGTTAAGATATATATATATATTATATATATATATATATATATATATATATATATATATATATATATATATATATATATATATATATATATATATATATATATCTCTTTATATATATATATATGTACATATCTATCTATCTCTCTCTCTCTCTCTATATATATATATATATATATATATATATCTATATCTCTCTCTCTCTCTCTCTCTATATATATATATATATATATATATATATATATATATATATATATATATATTCATATTTTGCTATATGTGCTGCCATTTTAATGAACTCCTCGGGTTAAATGTGAAGAATTAAGTGGGATTTTGTATGTGTGACACTTATAACATGCTTTCATTCAACTAGTGTGCAGAGAGAACAATGAGGGGAAATCACAGCGTTTTGCTACGTTCTGACTGGGTTCTTTACTTTGTGATGTAATAATTTCCTTTTCTTGGTTATTTTCAAAATACTGCATGTACTGACCATTGAGGAAAGATGTTTAAATAATCTTTGAGCGCCTCCAAGTGGTAAGAATCATTAGAAGAACTAATCGGACAGTCAGAGATGCATAATTTTTCCACTTTTAGTCCTGAGCTGCTGGACATCTGCAAGGCATACCATGAAAATATGCAATTTACTTTTGGGTCGTTCCTATGATGTTTTAATGGCAGTTGGGTTGATAGTACCCACATGCAACACACAGCATCTCAGGTTGTGACACACCACCTTACAGCGTTTCAGATTCAGGTAAATGAAATGAAATGTGTTGATGTTGAAGCATTGAAAGGAGATATGGGAGAGCTCATTTTTTTGTGGCCATGTGGTTAATGCTGCTTTGTAAAAAGAAAGAAAAAACGTGTGTTGAATGTGCTTTGCTGTTTTTTTTTTTACAATGAAGCTGCACTATTGAAAATAAAGTTTAAATTTTTCGAAAAAAAATGTCTTAATTCTGTTTAATGATTGAAGTCCGAGTATAAGGAATAAAGTGGAAATAATAAAGAAAGAGAAAAGGCTGAATGTTCTCCTCAAACAGTCCAATCAGTTTCAATGAGTCACCCATACAGAGTGCAGGATGTTTAAATGCTAAAGGAGAATGATATTTTTGCAAGTAAATCTTATTCTAGACTATAAAGGTTCATGCCTGTCGCTGGTCTTTACGCCAGTGTCATTTTAACTTCATCATTTTTCTACTTTTTTCCCTCATAATTTCAATGTTTTTTGTCACTTCTTTAATTAAACAGGTAAAAAAATATGCTTTTTCTATTTTTTTTCTCTGAGTGAAGCTATTATTTATTTAATATATGAGACTTTAAATTGATTATAATTCAGCTTCATAAAGTAAATGTGGTGAAGATATTACAAGTATATGGTTAGAACAGCAAGATCAATCCCTCATCTCAGAAATAATACAACACAATCTGTTACAGTTACACTTGTCCATTAAGTTTGTGGTGTTAGTTCCAAAGTGAAATCACTGTCACAGAATCCCCAATTAAGACTTTCTCTCTAAAAAACAAAGAAACATCATGGCTTTTAATTCCATGATACATAAGTGTCTCTCAAGCTCAGTCACGAAATGAAGCCTCGCTTGACTCAAAACCAGGAGTTTTCAAGTCCGATCCTGGAGGGCCGGTTTCCTGCAGCTTTTAGATGTGTCCCTGGTCCAACACACCTGAATGAAATGGCTAAATAAGCTCTTCAGTGTGCAGTCAAGTTCTCCAGAGTCCTGCTGATTACCTGATTATTTGAATCAGGTGCGTTGGACCAGGGACACACATCAAAATTTGCAGGACAACAGACCTCAAGGACTGGAATCTGGAATTGAAGATCCCTGCTCTAGGGTATGATCTATTCCCACAGTTGTATCAGATGAAAATGCATGGGCTTTAAACAAATTTTTAATGATAAAGCACTGCTGCAGAGCCACTGTGATGCAAAATATGATTTAGTTCTCACTGATCCTGCAATTGGTGGGGGTGTCTTTCTAGGTCAACTTTTGGGTCTCCCATTGGAGATTTTGGACCATTCAAGGTTTTTGCCCTTTTCCCTCTCTCCTATTTCCCCATACTGGGGTGTTAAATCTGACTGACGGGATGACATTTATGCAGAGTCAGAAATGTCCTAGTTATATTTTGATTTTTTATTTTTTTTTATTGTTTTTTTATTTGGTACATTATAGAACCAAGCTACAAACCCTTTGTCCATCACCAAAAATGGCAAACATTTTCAACAGGTCAGAATTCCAGCAGTAGTGGGCACGCACAGTTGTGCTAATCTGCAAACATTTAATTATGGAGCTAACTTTTTGTTGCCCAGGGCCTTACTTTGATTGCTTGTGGTCTTACTTAGGCCAAGGGTTGCAAAGTTGGCATCCATAAACCCATGTAATCCAAAAAAGGCATGTTTTATTGCCCATTTGTTAAAAAGTCTGATGACATTGGAGAAAGGGGACCTCTGGAAACATTCAGTCCTGCTGTGTGTTCCAGGCCTCCAGCGGTGTTGCCACGTCTACTTATTATAAGCATCTTTGAACTTTTTACTTTATACTGTTTCCAGGTTAGAGGTAACAGAGCTGGGGGGGGGGGGGTTCTCTCTCGCAAGAACAGTTTCTTTTAAGGCATTGTTGCCTGGGAACAGAGGGATAGAATATTCTTCTCGAATGCTTCAGCTGGCATGTAAAAGTTATAATTTTAAGTAATTTATCCTGAACTAAAACAGCAATCCCCTAAAACATGCAGCAGTGCTCATGTTATTTATGTGCCCTGCGTGTGTGTGTACAGTAGCTTTTGTCTGAAGATGTGTTACACAGACTTACAGCTATTGGTTAGCGGCTAACATTAGTTCTTGAAATTTCCTAATTTGTCATTGGTTTAATGGAAATGAAGCTAATATTTCTGTTTGCAGAAAATTAGTCTTTGAAGAGTTTTGGTTAGTTGTGGCCATCACTTTTCATATTGTAAATATTAATTTTATTAACCAGACCTGTGTCTTCAAAAATGTTTCTATTATATTGAGTATTTTTCTTATTGTCAGTATAAAGTTTGAAATTTTAGTATCATTACAACCATTGATCTTAGCTTTTTATTTCATGTTTGCCCCATTTATATCGATTGAATGTCAACTTGGGTTAACCTATACAAATCTAAAGGCTGAGTATTCTCATCCCTGAGAATGTTTATAAGAATCTAAAACAATTATGTGAAAATATCTTTAAATTTAAATAAACACCAATTATATACAGTTTGTTTGAACTGAGTGAGGCGAAATACTGTCCCTACTGGATGTTAGCAATTGTGTCTGAAACCAGTTTTAAGCCCAACACACATTTGGTGTTGTGACCAAACCAAAAATACAAACGATAAACTTTGGTTAGTTCTGGTTGTTTGAGGGCTGCTCCTTACTGCAATTCCATTTGCTGAATGTGGAGAACAATATAATATAGTGTTAAGGGTCACTTTTAATGAAAGTCCTTTGTTGAAGTTCCAATCAAATCTTTCTGTGTCTCCCATCAGAAACTATTTCAAAGATGTACCGACTGACCCTGCTGAACCTGGCTCTGTTGCTCTGCTCATCATCCTTTGTAAATGGAGGGAAGGTTCTAGTGTTTCCCTTAGATGGAAGCCACTGGGTCAACATGAACGTCATCGTTGAAGAGCTTTATGCCAGAGGCCATGAAGTCACCGTAGTGCGACCATCAGATGCCTGGTACATTAAACCAGAGTCCCCCCACTACAAGGCCATTACAATCAACACTTCGGCAGGGTTTGAGAAAGAAAACTTTGAGTTATATGTAACAAGAACCCTAAATATGAGGCGCAGAGGTGCATCTTTCTGGACTCGGCTATGTCTCGAATATGATCTCATGACACAGTTCTATAAGATGCATGAACAAGGACTTAAAATGGTAGAGGATATTTTTGAAGATGACAAACTGATGCAGAGCCTCAATGACGCCAAATATGATTTGGTTCTTACTGATCCTGCAACTGGTGGAGGTGTGCTTTTAGGTCACCGTTTGGGTCTTCCACTTGTCTTTAATGTCAGATGGACGATTCAGGGTGAGGGGCATCAAGCTATTGCACCTTCCCCTCTCTCCTATATCCCCGTACCAGGGTCAGAACTTACGGATAGAATGACATTCATTCAGCGGGTCAAAAATTTACTCTATTATATTATCTCTAGCTTCCAAATTTGGTACATCACAGAACCAAACTACAAACCCTTTGTCCATCGTCACTTTGGCAAAGACGTACATTACATGGAGCTGTTTCAGGCGGCCGACATTTGGCTGATGAGAAATGACTTCACCTTTGAGTTTCCACGACCAACAATGCCAAACATCGTCTACATGTCAGGATTCCAGTGTAAACCCTCCAAACCTCTCCCCAAAGAACTGGAGGACTTTGTGCAGAGCTCAGGGGAACATGGTGTCATTGTGATGACACTGGGGACGCTGGTGGAACAACTTCCTGAGGACCTGACTGAGGACATTGCTGCTGCTTTTGCTGAGCTTCCTCAGAAGGTGATCTGGAGGCACAAAGGAAAGAAACCATCCACCCTTGGTAACAATACCTTACTCCTGGACTGGTTGCCCCAAAATGACCTCCTGGGTCACCCCAAAACCAAAGTGTTTGTGGCTCATGGAGGCACCAATGGAGTGCAAGAAGCCATTTATCATGGTGTCCCCCTGGTCGGCTTGCCCCTCATGTTTGATCAGCAAGACAACTTCTTCAGGATGGCATCAAGAGGGGTGGCCAAAGTCGTTGACATCGTAAAAGTAAACAAAGACATCTTCCTGGAGGCTCTGAAGGAAGTTCTCTATGAACCTTCCTACAAAGAGAAGATGAAGGAGCTGTCCAGTCTCCACAGAGATCAGCCCATGAAGCCTCTGGACCGAGCCATGTTCTGGATTGAGTTTGTCATGAGGCACAAAGGAGCGGCCCATTTGAGAACAGAGTCCTACAAGATGTCCATGATCCAATACCACTCCATCGATGTTTTGGGGTTCCTGCTGGCAATTGTTCTGCTGCTCTTTGCTGTTTTTATTTCTGCGGGCAAATTTCTCTGGAAAAAAATACTTCATAGAAGCAAAGCTAAAGAGGAATGATGAAACTGCTTTAGGTCAGAAGCAGCTGTATCTCAAACAATGGAACTGATTACTATGTATGGTATATTTTTGCATCTTCCAGTACAGATTATTCAGCAGTAAATTAACCCAGTTTCTAAAGAAAATTGTCCTACTCTTTAGAAATAATAAGGACACCATGTATCTGTTGTTTTGGTCACATCTTCCTTTTGAGCTCATCTGAAACTATAAATAATTGACAAAGTTAAATGGAAAAACATGTTTTTTGAATAGGAACAAACAGAATTTCAGAACATTGTTTAAAATGTTTTGCAGGTATGCTTGTTCTTTCCTAATATTTCAAACCATGGATTTAAAGTTGCCAATCTAAGAAATGTGTCTTTAACAATAAATAAAATGTTATTTTGTAACCATTACTGAGTGAGATTTTGTATTGTTACATTTTTGTTGCAGAAAACACATTGTGGTGATTGACAACTCAACTGGGTAAATGTCCGGAATATCCCAAAACTACAAAATAGCATTTTCTTTTTAAATCAGAGCCACCATCTTGCTGAAATATAAATAAATGTAGCTTTTAAACAATTTGTCATCCCTGTTAATGCAAATTATCTCCAGACATTTTTGTTTGCAGATATCCACATCAGTTTTGATCATGACAAACATGAGAATAAAATGCCTCTTTATGAACTAAAATCCCCACATTCTCACCTAAAGTCTAAACAATTTCAAATAAAAAGACTTCATATCTGGCATGTAATTGTCAATGTTACTATTGTTGGCCATGGCTACCAGCCCACTATGAACAGAAACAATGTCTAGCAGCTACTTTGAACAGTAGCTATAGATTAGTTGCCAACTCTGTTTAGAATGGGTTTAAAAAAAATAAATCCTGTTCTTGTAACTAGAATAAATTGTTCTCTATTCATTGTTTAGACAGCACATTTTGTTTTTTATCCCACATGTATAAGGACTTTTCAATACTGTAGAGGGACAGTATCCAAAATCAAACTGTCTTTATGTCCAATCATTTGCCTGTTGATTGATATATATACCTAACGCTGGTGCTTGGCTAGTTGGGTCAGATCTAACATCTATGTATCTCTCATCGGGATCTCTTTCAGAGATGTCCCGACTGACCCTGCTGACGCTGGTAGTCTTGCTCTGCTCGTCGTCCCCGGTGAATGGAGGAAAAGTCTTGGTGTTCCCAGTGGATGGAAGCCACTGGATCAACATGAACGTCATCATTGAAGAGCTTCACGCCAGAGGCCATGAAGTCACTGTGCTGCGTCCTTCAGACTCCTGGTACATCAAGTCAGATTCCCCTCACTACAGGGCCATTAATATAAATTCGTCAGCTGGATTCGACAGGCAGAACTTTGGGTCATATGTCACGAAAACAATAAATATGAGGCGTCACGGTTCTTCACTTTGGTCTCGCCTTTCCCTGGAATATGATCTACTGCAAACCTTTTATCAAATGGGAAAGCAAGTGCTTCAAATGGTAGAGGACATTTTTGAGGATGAAGTACTGATGCAGATCCTCAATGACGCCAAATATGATTTGGTTCTTACTGATCCTGCAATTGGTGGAGGTGTGCTTTTAGGTCACCGTTTGGGTCTTCCACTGGTCTTTAATGTCAGATGGACGATTCAGGGTGAGGGGCATCATGCTATTGCACCTTCCCCTCTCTCCTATATCCCCATACCAGGAACAGAGTTGACTGATAAAATGACGTTTATGCAGAGGGTTAAGAACTTCCTGTACTACATCTTTACGTGTTTCCAGATTTGGTACGTTGCGGAACCTCTCTACCCACCCTTTGTCCATCGTCACTTTGGCAAAGACGTACATTACATGGAGCTGTTTCAGGCGGCCGACATTTGGCTGATGAGAAATGACTTCACCTTTGAGTTTCCACGACCAACAATGCCAAACATCGTCTACATGTCAGGATTCCAGTGCAAACCCTCCAAACCTCTCCCCAAAGAACTGGAGGACTTTGTGCAGAGCTCAGGGGAACATGGTGTCATTGTGATGACACTGGGGACGCTGGTGGAACAACTTCCTGAGGACCTGGCTGAGGACATTGCTGCTGCTTTTGCTGAGCTTCCTCAGAAGGTGATCTGGAGGCACAAAGGAAAGAAACCATCCACCCTTGGCAACAATACCTTGATCTTGGACTGGTTGCCCCAAAAGGACCTCCTGGGTCACCCCAAAACCAAAGTGTTTGTGGCTCATGGAGGCACCAATGGAATGCAAGAAGCCATTTATCATGGTGTCCCCCTGGTCGGCTTGCCCCTCATGTTTGATCAGCAAGACAACTTCTTCAGGATGGCATCAAGAGGGGTGGCCAAAGTCGTTGACATCGTAAAAGTAAACAAAGAAATCTTCCTGGAGGCTCTGAAGGAAGTTCTCTATGAACCTTCCTACAGAGAGAAGATGAAGGAGCTGTCCAGTCTCCACAGAGATCAGCCCATGAAGCCTCTGGATCGAGCCATGTTCTGGATCGAGTTTGTCATGAGACACAAAGGAGCGGCCCATTTGAGAACAGAGTCCTACAAGATGTCCACCATCCAGTACCATTCCATCGATGTTTTGGGGTTCCTGCTGGCAATTGTTCTGTTGCTCTTTGCTGTTTTTATTTCTGTGTTCAAATGTTTCTGGAGGAGAGTATTTCACAGAGGTAAAGCCAAAAAGGAATGACAAAATAGTGGCACATAATCAATAAAAAGCTGAATTTGCTTTGGGTTTGAATACTGGAGTTGTCTAATTCTGCATCTGTGATGTCTTTTAGGTTCTCCAAGAAGAAGTTCTGGTTTAACTAATCTCAGCTAAATCCTCATTTTAGAACGGTCTGAGAAAAAGTTATATTTCAACTCTTATAATTTATCAACTTTTCATTTGTGACTGAAAGGAATGATTGTTCAACCAGAAGTATTTTACTTTACAGTCTAAGCAGAATGTGCTTTTGAAACTTTAATATTTAGTTAGAATTTTTAACAGGCTGGAAAAACAAATAGTCACAGTTTTTTACAACAGTGATCTGTTTTGTAAGCTCATGTCATCTATTCATTGTAATTTAGCTGATATGTTGTTGATATACCAATAAGTTTTATCCCTAAGTGAAAAATGACAATTTAAGAGGAATAATAAAAGTTTTTTTTAATAAATACTTGAAAAATGGTGCTGCAATAATAACTGATTGGTCTTTTAGAGGACAAACTGCTTAATGTGAAAATAAGCCTGAAATGCATTTCTTATCATTTTACTCATGAAATGTTCTTGTGTATGAATCACTGAAGGATATGTCTGATTCAATAAAGTTCAACAGAAAATATTTGATTATAAAATTTTTCATGAACGATTACGTTTTGCTTTATAAATATTTAACCCAATAGGGGGAAATACCCTCTAATGACGTATGACTGTTGCAAATTTACAAATATTTGGATTTATAGGTGCACAAACCAATCAATGTGTGCAGAAGAGATGCGTTTTAGCACTGAAACCCTGTATTGGAAGTTTGATTAAACTGCTTCGTTAGCGACACCTGCAGGCAATACAGAAAACAGCATTTGTACATCTTCTGAATTCTCTGCGTCTTTTTTTGGCCACAACCAAATTAATTTTTAAGTACCAGAAAAAATGAGTAAAAAAGCTGTTTTAGGCAAAACAAAAATGTATTGGAAACCAGAGACAGAGTAAATGAGTTAAACCAATATTAGTGAATTAAAGCAGGGGAGCCAGTCCTGGGGAGCCACTAACCTGTAACTTTTAGATGCATCCCTTCTCCAAACCAACTGAATCAAATGTTCAGTTTTTCGGTTTTGCTCAAAATGTGCATAAACCGATGCACTCTCGGCTCCATACTTTAGACCTTGTTCTGACATATGGCACTGATTGTGAAGAATTAACAGTATTCTCTCACAACCCTGTCCTGTCTGATCATTTTTTAATAACATTTGAGTTTAATCTAACTGAGTTCTCCACCCCCAAAAGAGGGTTCCATTATAGTAGATCTTTATCGGATAATGCTGTATCAAAACTTAAAGAGTCTGTCCCCTTTTTAATATCTTCAGTTTTGCAGAAATGCCCTGTAGATGGCAGGACTGTTGTTTCTTCCCATTCACAAATCGATACCTTTGCTAGCAATGTGACTTCCTCATTGCGTTCTGCATTAGACAATGTAGCTCCCTTGAAAAAGAAGGTGATTATTCACAGGAAGCTGGCTCCCTGGTTTAATTCAGAGCTGCGTTTCTTGAAGAAAAATGTTAGGAAATTGGAGAGAAAATGGCGCTCTACACACCAAGAAGAATCCTACTTAATCTGGAGGGACAGTCTATTGTTGTATAACAAGACCCTTCGCAGAGTTAGAGCAGCATATTTTTCATCATTAATTGAAGAGAATAAAAATAATCCTAGATTTCTCTTTAGTACAGTTGCCAAACTTACCCAGAGCCACAGCTCTGTTGATCCACCCATTCCCTTAGCTCTTAGTAGTAACGATTTTATGGGATTCTTCATAAATAAAATTGATGCCATTAAAATAAAATAATTGGCATCCTCCCAAACATGATTACGTCGCCCTCAGTAAGTGAGGCAGCATTGGAGGAATCTTTAGAACCTGCGCAGTGTTTGAACTGTTTAGAAGCAGTAGAGCTTTCTGAGCTATCTAAAATTTTAGCTTAATCTAAACTTTCTACCTGTATGTTAGACCCAATCCCAACCAAGTTGTTTAAGGACATATTCCCTTTGATCAGTGGCACTATTTTAGACATGATTAATCTATCGTTAGTAAATGGATATGTACCACAGGTTTTTAAAGTAGCTGTTATTAAACCTTTACTTAAGAAACCTTCTCTTGATCAAGATGAGTTAGTAAACTACACACCTATATCTAATCTTCTTTTCTTATCTAAAATTCCAGAGAAAGTAGTTGCTAATCAACTTTGTGAACATTTACAAAGTAATGACCTACTTGAGGAGTTTCAGTCAGGCTTCAGAGCTCATCATAGCACTGAAACAGCTCTGGTGAAGGTCACTAATGATATTCTCATGGCCTCAGATAATGGACTTGTGTCTGTACTTGTCCTTTTTAGATCTCAGTGCTGCATTTGATACAGTTGATCACAATATTCTCCTACAAAGGCTTGAACATACTGTAGGGATTAAGGGGAAAGCATTAGGCTGGTTTAAATTTTATCTGTCGGACAGATTCCAGTTTGTTCATGTTAATAATAAATCTTCCTCAAACTCTAGGGTCACCTGTGGAGTACCACAGGGTTTATTCCTTGGACCAATTCTATTTACTATATATATGCTTCCGATCGGTAAAATTATCAGACAGCATGGGATTAATTTCCACTGTTATGCTGATGATACTCAGCTATATTTATCCATAAATCCTGATGAATCCAATAAATTACTTCGACTGCAGTCATGTCTTGATGACATCAAAAGCTGGATGACTATAAATTTCCTGCATCTAAATTCTGACAAGACCAAAGTTGTAATCTTTGGGCCAGAGTCCTCAAAAAATAAACTTCTTAACCAATCACTTAATCTGGGTGGCATTAACTTGGCCTCTGATAATAAAGTAAAAACTCTTGGTGTTATTTTTGACCAAGACATGTCATTTTAAACCCATATTAAACAGGTTTCCAGAGTTTCCTTTTTTCACCTCCGGAATATCGCCAAAATTAGAAACATTCTGTCCAGGAGTGATGCTGAAAAACTAGTCCATGCATTTGTTACTTCAAGGCTGGACTATTGTAACTCTTTACTATCAGGAAGTCTACAAAATGCAGTTCAAAGCCTTCAGCTGATCCAAAATGCTGCAGCAAGAGTTCTGATGAAAATCAACAAGCGGGATCATATTTCTCCAATTTTAGCTTCCCTTCATTGGCTTCCTGTTAAATCAAGAATAGAATTTAAAATTCTCCTTCTAACGTATAAAGCCCTTAATAATCAAGTTCCATCATATATCAGAGCTCTGATTACCCCGTATGTTCCTAACAGAGCACTTCACTCTCAGACTGCAGGTCTGCTGGTGGTTCCTAGAGTCTCTAAAAGTAGAATGGGAGGCAGATCCTTTAGCTATCAGGCTCCTCTCCTGTGGAACCAACTCACAGTTTTGGTCCGTGAGGCAGACACCCTGTCTACTTTTAAGACTAATCTTAAAACTTTTCTTTTTGACAAAACTTATAACTAGAGTGGTTCATGTTACTCTGAGCTCCCTTTATAGTTTTACTGCTATAGGCTTAGGCTACTGGAGGATATCAGGATCTAATTTCCTCACTCTATAGAGTTCTACTGTTCTTCACTTATGCATTATGTGTTGTCATTTCTGCTTTAACTTTCTGTTCTCTCTCTTTTATCTTCATAGTAGGTACACCTGGTCTGGCGTTCTGTTAACTGTGACATCATCCAGAGAAGACGGCTCACCCGCTATTACCATCTAATGTAGAACAGATTACTGGATCAATGTGTGCTTCTGTGCTTTTTTGTCTCTCTTGTTGTGTCTCTGCTCTGTCTTCTGTAACCCCCAGTCGGTCGAGGCAGATGACCGGTCATACTGAGCCCGGTTCTGCCGGAGGTTTTCCTTCCCGTTAATGGGGAGTTTTTCTTCACACTGTCGCTTCATGCTTGCTCAGTATGAGGGATTGCAGCAAAGCCATGTACAATGCAGACTACTCTCCCTGTGGCTCTACGCTTCTCCAGGAGTGAATGCTGCTTGTCGGGACTTTGATGCAATCAACTGGTTTCCTTATATAGGACATTTTTGACGAATCTGTATAATCTGACCCAATCTGTATAATATGATTGAACTTGACTTTGTAAAGTGCCTTGAGATGACATGTTTCATGATTAGGCGCTATATAAATAAAATTGAATTGAAAATTGAATTGAAATGTCTGAATTCCCTCATCAGCATTAAGCCTTTAGTTGATTATTACGTTTGCACCACCGGTGTCCAGTTTGTGCCTCTCCATCTTTTTGCAGCGATTCTAGTTTGTTTAGTGAGTTTATTCCTCAAAGTTTTAATTTGTGTTTATTTATGGATTTTACTCTATAAAGCAAAAGAAACTGGAAACAATAAAAATATAACTCAAACTCAAAGATGTCATTTCATTTTAACTTTAGGTTTTAATGTTTCTTTCTTGCATGTATATGCTGTTGAAACGTACTTCTTGCTACCATTCTTTTCTAAACATTTCATAGTGAGACATAGTGAGGAAAATGAGACTCACTATGACTGTGGGGAGAATCTCTGGCAGGACTCAGCATCCGGCTGTCTTGTTTCCCATCAGCTCCACTGATTTTGTGTTGCAGTGAGGACGGACTGGTTGAAGACAGAATGACAGAAACAACTAAGATAAAACACTGAAAGGAAGACAGTCCAGGTTCTGCTTCTTTCTGTCACAATAAAATAAAGACAGATGTCTTTTCTGCCCTGATCTCAGAAATGAATCCTGGCTCTTTTAGTTACAAGTAGACAATGTAAAAAAACTAACAAATAATGCAAAGAATGAAGCCAAAAATATTCAGGGTGAACCTCCACCTGCTCGGACAGACCCTCTTGTCTCTCATGCCGTCCTCCTTTAGCTGTCTCTGGCTGGGTGGTGCGCTGAAGGCCGTTTCCAGGAAACTGAGCGGCAGCGTCCTGTTCACCGGCTTTTTGATCTGAGCTCTGCTCCACAGCGTCAGAGCCACCTGGCTGCCTACGTAGTAATGAACGAGCGCTGGGACAGAGTCAAAGGCCTCTCCTTCCAGGCAGTACTGGACCCAGCTGTGCATCTCACCGGACTCAAGCACCATCTTCCTGATGGGGAAGTGAAGGGCTTTCTGCTCCCAGCGGCAGGTGAGGACGAAGCCGCCCTGACTGGACCGAGAGTCTCTGAGCAGGAAATCACCTGCGTTCACCACCAAACTCTCCGACACCTGCAGAGATGTTTCATCCATCCAAGGCAAAAAGAAGAAAGAAGTAAAAAGAATCAGCGGAGGTTTCAAAGGTTTTTGTTTTATTTGTCTCAACAGAATAAAAAATTGTTCAAAGACTTCTTGAAGCAAACAGGATGCGGTTTCTCCTCAACATAAACAAGGTGTAAATGCACTAATGTGAGTTTTTCCGGTACTCAAGTGAAGTTTTACAGAAATACAGCATTTTTCAAGAAAATGTATTGTTTTCTTCTATTTATACTTATATTTTAATCTGATTACACTTTTGTGTTGAAGAACTGGGATGATTCATTTCAAATAAGAAAAAGACTTCCTCATAGCAAATAAGAATTATTATTATTGTTGTTGTTTTGTTGTTGTTGCTGTTATTATTTACTCTAAATTGCCATTATGTAGCCCTGCGACAAACTGGCAACCTGTTCAGGGTGTACCCTCCCTCTCCCCCAGTGAATGCTGGAGATAGGCACCAGCACCCCCCCGTGACCCCATAAGATAAGATCCACTGCCTAAAAAGTGGATCAGACAGCTGCAGCTGATCCAGAACGCTGCTGCCCGTGTCCTCACTAAGACTAAGAACGTAGAGAACATGGACCCGGTTCTGAAGTCCTCACTAAGACTAAGAACGTAGAGAACATGGACCCGGTTCTGAAGTCCTTCCACTAAGACTAAGAACGTAGAGAACATGGACCCGGTTCTGAAGTCCTCACTAAGGCTAAGAACGTAGAGAACATGGACCCGGTTCTGAAGTCCTTCCACTAAGACTAAGAACGTAGAGAACATGGACCCGGTTCTGAAGTCCTCATTAAGACTAAGAACGTAGAGAACATGGACCCGGTTCTGAAGTCCTCACTAAGACTAAGAACTTAGAGAACATGGACCCGGTTCTGAAGTCCTCACTAAGACTAAGATTGTAGAGAAGATGGACCCGGTTCTGAAGTCCTCACTAAGACTAAGATTGTAGAGAACATGGACCCGGTTCTGAAGTCCTTCCACTAAGACTAAGAACGTAGAGAACATGGACCCGGTTCTGAAGTCCTTCCACTAAGACTAAGAACGTAGAGAACATGGACCCGGTTCTGAAGTCCTCATTAAGACTAAGAACGTAGAGAACATGGACCCGGTTCTGAAGTCCTCACTAAGACTAAGATTGTAGAGAAGATGGACCCGGTTCTGAAGTCCTTCCACTAAGACTAAGAACGTAGAGAACATGGACCCGGTTCTGAAGTCCTCACTAAGACTAAGAACGTAGAAAACATGGACCCGGTTCTGAAGTCCTCACTAAGACTAAGAACGTAGAGAACATGGACCCGGTTCTGAAGTCCTTCCATGGCTCCCTGGATCTCAGAGAATAGACTTTAAAATCCTTCTGTTAGTCTATAAATCCCTGAATTAGCACCTAAATACATCACAGACTTGTTATCAGGGCATCAACCCTCCAGACCACTCAGGTCTTCTGGCTCCAGCCTGCTCTGCAGAACCAGAACCAGAACCAGAACCAGACATGGAGAAGCAGCATTTAATTCCTATGCTCCACTGATCTGGAACAAACTCCCAGAAAAGTGTAAAAGCGCTGAAAGCCTGAGTTCCTTTAAATGAAAAAACTCAGGTTTAGGATTGCATTCGACAGTTCTATATAAATTAGTTCAACTTTGTAGTCCAACAGTTTTTAACGTTTGCTTTTAGTTTCTATTCTCCCATGTTCTATTTTATTTCTACATTTTATTCCTACTTGCTTTTATTGTGTTTTATTTTCCTATATTTTAATCATGTAAAACATTGTCTCTGTACTGAAATGTGTTATACAAATAAATTTGCCTTGCCTTGCCTGTGATGGACTGCAAACCCTGACCATGCACAGAAAAGTGAGAAAAGACAAATTATTATTATTATTATTATTATTATTATCACTAAAATTATCGTTGTTGTTCAGCGCTAAGCTTCACAGAGGCTCTTGTCTCATAATATTGGTTTGGTGTGGACAGTCTCTTCTGGAATTTCTTTGTTGTATAAAGACAAAATTAATTTTATAGTATTTTTTGTAACATAATTCATTACACAGAGCATCTGGTAGCTTTCAATTAAACGTACAACCGAACAACCAACAACATCCCACAGCCTCAAACTTAGTAACATGATATCATGCAGCACAGAGTTTGTATTTCTCCTTCAGGCAAGTGATGAACACTGCAGAGGCTTTAAAAAACAGAAAGCAGGTAAACTCATGCCTTGGAGCAAACCCTCCAGGCTGCAGAAACTAATCTGGATGCTTACTAATAGAGAGGTTGCTTGTTTCTGCTTTAAGCCTGGTTTATTGATGGATTCACGAGGCTTGCACGGCCATATTACATAATTTTGGCTTCCACACCCCTCCACATGGCCAAATGTTTCCACACCACGCACCTGCGAATATTTGTAACTACACGGACGAGCAAGTGCTCCTTCTGGCAGAGGTTCGTAAATATAGACATCGATATAAAGCGACCTTATTAGTCTCTGCAAGAAGTCTGAAAGAAACCCACCATTGTCAATCAACAGGTATCTGTGGCTCATCAGAAGTGAATTCCTCATTTCCTTTATGCAGAATTTACTGTTGGCAAAAACTGGAGATCTGTTTCCTTTAGAAGAAACGAGTAGTTTTACTTAACGTCTACAGTGGGTGTTCTTTTTAAAAGATGGGTTGTTGAAAAATCCACTTTTCCCTCATATTAATTTGAAGCTATCACATGCATTTCATCTGCAATTTATTTAATTTCCACAAGGCGTAAATGTAATATACGTCAGTTCCTTACATACTATGCTTTGTCACACTGCATCATGTCATGAGTCGTGGCCGAGTGGTTAGAGCAGCGTGCTTGCACTCAGAGAAGGATGCACAGCGTGCTTGCACTCAGAGAAGGATGCAAGTACCCGGTTCGATCACCAGCGCCTGCACTCTGGGTCCCTGAGCAAGACCCTTAACCCCAGATTGCTCCCTGGGCGCCGCACATGGCAGCCCACTGCTCCCCAAGGGTGATGGGTTAAAAGCAGAGAACACATTTCGTTGCTTTGTACTTGTGACAGTGCAATGACAATAAAATTGAATTCTATTCTATTAATAATTGGTTTGTGGTTATGACAGGTTGTGTGATTACTAACCGTTATAGAGACATGTGAACGGATGTAAACTCGCTTTCATTTGAATGTACTACTCTACAGGTCTAAAAACAAAACAGACTGTCATGCATGCTGGTTGAAGGGAGATGATTTGGGGTTACAAAAATATCCTCTGAAAAGATCACACAAAACTAGAGATGCACAGTGGGAGGTTTGGAGAAAAAAACAAACATAGCACAATGCCTCATACCAAGTGTTAAGCATGATAGGTGAGAGGTGATGATTTGCATCTGTCTTTCAGCTGTAGGACTTGAGTGCTTTGCAGTCTCTGATGAGACCATGAGCTCCATAACAAAATATTCTAGAGTCTGCCAAACCGGGTCATCAACAGGACAATAATCCCAAACACAGCCGTAAATCTACAACTGGATGGTTAACAAAAAGAGAATAACCAACGTGCCTAGTCAAAGTCCAAACCTGAACCTGGTTAAAGCAGGTTGTTGTGGTGGGAACTTAAGATAGAGCAGGAGAAAAACTCCCCACAATGACGTGAGATGGATGAAGACAGTGAGGAAATAGCAGCTGACAATTATGCAGCTGAAGGTTGTTCTACACCCCGTCTACTTTTAATACTAATCTTAAAACTTTCCTTTGTGACAAAGCTTCTAGTTAGAGTGGCTCATGATGCTGCTATAGGCTTAGGCTGCTGGAGGACATCAGGGTCTATTTCTCTCATTCGGCTGAGTTCTCCTACTACTCTCCAATCTATATTTTTTGTTGTTATTTTAGCTTTAAACTTTTTGCTCTCTGTCATTTTTCTCTTCGTAGAAGGTACACCTGGTCTGGCGTTCTGTTAGCTGTGACATCATCAGGGGAGGCAGATCATCCACTATCACCATCTAACATAGAAAGTACTCCTGGGTCAATGTGAGCTTCTGTGCTTTCTGTGTCTCTGCTCTGTCTTCTCTAAGCCCCAGTGGGTGGAGGCAGATGAGCGTTCACACTGAGCCTGGTTCTGGTTCTGCTGGAGGTTCTCCTCCCTGTTAAAGGGGAGTTTTCCTCTCCACTGTCGCTTCATGCATGCTCAGTATGAGGGATTGCTGCAAAGCCATCAACAATGCAGACGACTGTCCACTGTGGCTCTACGCTCTTTCAGGAGGAGTGAATGCTGCTTGGAGAGACTTGATGCAACCTGCTGGGTTTCCTTAGAGAGGAAACTTTCTCACCAACCTCGAGAATTTGATGAAATTTGATTTTGTAAAGTGCCTTGAGATGTAGTGTATCATGAATCGGCGCTATATAAATAAAATTGAATATAATTGATTTTAATTCAATATATTTATTTGGCGCCAATTACAACACATCATTTCAAGGCACTTTACAAAGTCAATTAAATGAAATCATACCAACAGATTGGTTAAAAATGTCTATTTAAGGAGACCCAGGAGGAGTCACTGACTTGCAGGATTCACATTCACTCCTCCTGGATGAGCATGTAGCCAGAGTGACCAGTCGCTTGCATTGTATCGTTGACACAAGTTGCGAGATCATGGCAACCTTTTACATTTTGGTTTAATTTCTGTTTGATAAATCAAAACAATGCAACATATGCGTTTTCTTGTCTAAATTTTTTTATAATTAAGTCTAAAAATTGAAAAGGACCACCTTCTATTTTGTTATATGGGTTTAGTTACCTATTTTTGATTTTATGCAACAGCAACATGAAATAAGCACATTTCCCCTCTTTTGATATGCACATTCAACCTTTTGTCACATTCTAAGCTTAAAATTGTTTCATTGTGCAGAGATGAAAATGTAAAATGCTGGTGAAGATTCTCAGTCATCTAGGTCATGATCATTCCAAAAAAAAAAAAAAAAAACACTTCCAATTTAGAAAGCTTTCTCAATTCAATTGTCTAGATCTAATGTTATCTAAGCCAGAACCAAGCCTTTTTGGGCAATAATATAAAGCTTGGAACTCCACACTACTCCAGACATTTGAATTGAGAAAACGTTATAGATGGGAAGCGAAACGTCTTCAAGCTTTGGAAAAAAGTCCAGTTGTGTTGTAAAATAATATTTTCATGAAACTAGAACAAACCTCCCAGGGTATCGGCCCATGGTACCAGGCATGGCTCTTAAGGTTGGTGCCGCTCAGCCTCAGCTCCTCTTCCAGCAGTTTCCTCAGTTTTTCGGAAGGCGGCTCCAACCAGAACTTCTCCTTGGAGAACTTAAAAGACATCACAGATGCAGAATTAGACACAACTCCAGTATTCAGACCAAAAGTAAAAGACAAGAATCTCATATGCGAGAAAACACGTCAGTTCGCTGCATCTCCTCTGCAGTCGAACTTCAGCCTTTTTCTGCATTGATTTCTTTTATTACAGGACAGACAGTTAGTAAGGGAAGGAGGAGGTAGGATGGACATCTCTGGCATTCCCACACTGGCATCCACAGTGGCGGTACCAAAGGCCCAAAGCAAGACCAGGAACGTTGGGAGTGTTGGCCTTGTCGCCCTGGTAACTTCACTGTGAGATGGGCTCATCACTCAACAGCTTTTGTCCATCGTGTCATTATACGAACAAAAGATGCAAAATAAGCTACTGTATATCAGGAGTTTATGTTAAGGATGAGCTGGGAATGGTTCTATCTGACACCTCCCACCCCCTCAGCTTGGACCCGATGGTTCCTCCCTCTGAATAGGGAATCAGAAAGCTGGGAATCATGCCAAGACCACTTTAAAACAAAACAAGTGTGTGTGTGTGTGTGTGTGTGTGTGTGTGTGTGTGTGTGTGTGTGTGTGTGTGTGTGTGTGTGTGTACTCGTTTATGTTGCCTATTCAGACCTCTGAAGATCAATAGGCCTTATGGGGACCAAAGCCTGGTCTCGATGCAGACACGTAATTATTGGGTGTCTACATGAGGACCAGGATGATGTTTTAATGATAAATAAACTTACTGACAGGCTTCTCATAGGAACTGAATGAAATGAGCATGGAGAAACAGGTGGTTGGAGGAAAGATCCATAAAGGGAAACAGGAACAAACAGGACACAGAGTAATCGAAGAACCAGCAAATGACAGGATAGCACCACACAGAATATATACAGAAAGAGAAAGCAGAGAAGGAATTGAGGGCAGGAGTAAGTAACCAGACGAGCAAACAGATGACAACAACGTGTGTAGTCTGGCTGTTAAGCTAACCGGGAAGTTTGAGTGGGAATCCCCAGTCACTGAAGCTTTATCCTGGCCTTAGCACTGAATTTGGATAGCATGGAGCTTTTAAGTAGCCACATTTCCATTGCAGCATTGTCCTTTATTTAAATCAATCTCATGACAAAGTGGGAATTTATGCAGAAAACAGCACTACACCCTTAGTTCAGCGGGTGGCAGTAATAAGGCCAACAACCGAAGCCCAACCAAATCTGTATCTCTTTCTCTTTTTTTCAAACATTAGTAAAATATTCATTTTGTTAATATAATAAGTACAGTTACTGATAACATCTTTAATTATATATTTTTTTATAGTCAAAGTTGATGTAACAAAAAACAAGAAGTTTCATAAGCACAAGACAGCAAAACAACCAACATTGAAAAAGGTTATGTTTAGGTAGATGAAAGAGGAAAGTAAAAGTAGATTTTTAAGAAGCTCACTTTCACATATTCTCCACTGCAGTCTGTCGCCTTTATAAACCTGTAAAACAAAAAGAAACAGCAATTATTTCCTCCCAAATTCTATTTATTTGAACTGGCTAAAACTGGGTTATTATTGGGATATGCCGAAAAGCATTTACACTCACAGGTGCCCAGAAGGAATGACCAGTGACGGCTACATTGATTACTTGATTACCCATGCATACCCTCAGTGTGACAGCGGTCAAAATCTGTCAAGATATCTTCATTTCTGACTGTTCACAAGCTGATTCGACTGACTGAATCTGCTTGATGCCTTCTGGTCCATGTTTTAGGCACTCCAGATTCTTAAAAACTAAATAATTTTCATACCCATCACTGGTTTGGGCCAAATCTGCTGTCATTTGTTTTTATTCTGCAATTTTTCTGCCCTACTTTTGTCTGCAAAGTTAAACTCCCTCTGCCAAGGTCGACACTCTTGTGTCTTTTTAAAAAAGCAGCTTAATAAAAAACTTTTTTCAGCAATAAAGAAACCATTTGCAACTCTTCAGACAGCTTCAAAATGAATTAGAAAACACAATAGAGTTAGTCTGCACAATGTTTCAGTAGGTGCGTGGGGGTGTTGTCAAGACCAGGACAGGAATAGTACTAAGACATCCTTTCCTTACTCCTTCCTGTCCTCTTGCACAACTTTCTACCAACAGTAGTGAGTTCATTCGACACCACCCAGCAACAATTTGCAACACAACAAACTTCTCCAGGAAGGACGGGTGATAAATCTGCCTCCAAAGTCAAACTCGTGCATGTACAAACTGTCTGCAGAGAGTACATATTTCCTCCTCTCCCATCCATCCACTTGTCACATCTGCTGGCTCTTTACCAGGTCTGACAGGAGTCCCAAAGCTCAGCTCAGAGCCCAAAGGGGTTTACAAAGGAGAGAGAAACACCCAAAGTGCAATGTCTTCATCCTGACAGCAGTGATGTGTTGAGTCAGTGAAATGACGCAGGCTGGCAGAGACAAACTTCTTTTCTTTCTGTCGCTCTGTTCTTCCTCAGCTCGCTGCATACTTCAGTGAGTCAGGGGAGGCGACCTTTTGTTCCCAAACACAAACCCTGAGTGCAGACGGCACAGATGTGAGCTCAGCATGAGAAACTCCACGGAGCCCACAGTGTTGATCTGGAGTCTGGATTTTCTGCCTGTGTTGCTCCAGTTTATCTGAGATATGCTAATAGAGTTACATATAACTTTGCAGTAAGCAATGGTGATAAAAGCTTGTAGGATATCTAAATAATTTAAAAGGAAGTAACTCAGCTATTCATTCTTAATTTTGAACCTCCAGTCAACCCTAAGATGTGCAAACACCTGGAGCCATGACTTGCTAAACACTCAGATTCAGTCATTTGCGTGATGGTGTTTTTTTTTTTTTCATTTACACAGATGTAGATTTAAATTGATTGTTTTTTCATGTTTCTTCTGACTGAAGGAAATATGAATGTGATGGAGCTGGCCAGTCAGAGTACTGACCATTCTGTACAGGGAGCTAAAGACTAGGGTGATGTGAAGGAGGCCTGTAATACAATTTAAAAAACAAATTATATTTAATTATTTGTTTAAAAAAGTACAAATTTTATTACATGTGTTTCAAAGACTGGGTTATCACTGTAGAATAATTCAGTGAAGACTGAATTGACCCATTTTTTGTGTGATTTTTTTTAATGTTTGTCTCATGTTGAAGTGGTCCTTACGTAAAACAAAACAATGAAAATTCCATGTTTTGTGCTTTTATAAATAAAATAAATTTTTTGTTCAACTTAAAATGTGTTTTAAAGCATATATGTTTAAGTTTGATCAGTTTTGGCTTTTAAATTTTTGTCAATTTGTTGTCAAACACTGGTAAATAGCCTCAGTAGAAAGCTGCGAAGCTGTAACTAAATGTAACATTACTGGGAAAAGCAGTTAGCCAGTCATGATATACTGAAAATGCTTACCTACTGTTTGTGTCTATGTATTTAGCTGGTTGGACTGGAGGACTTAGAGTGTAACGTTGTTCACGCTTCAATCTTTCGCCTCTTAGCAAAGCAGGTAACACAGTTTAAGTTTTTACTAGATGGTTGCCAGAAATGGGGAAACAAAAGCCATGATAACAAATAATGAAAGTGGCTTTTAATTGAAGGAAATATATTTACATTTCATTCAGACATTATGGTTTGGCTTGTTGTGCTTTACAGTTTGTTCCACTAGATGTCACTACATCCAACACTGCGTCTCAGATTATTTGGCAAATGTTGACATTTTAAATTTTTTTCTCATTGCAATGACCATTGTTTAAGGGAGCTATTGAGGCACCAAGCCGAGTCAAAGCGGATTGTTCAAATGGAAGATGAAAGTGAAAACTCAACTGTCTGCTCGATTTTTCAAGAAATCTCTTAGTTGCAGGTGTTTGATTATTTTTACATTCCTGGGAATTGTGCAGTTAGTCAGTTTTTTAGCTTTTTAGCATTGTTTATTAGTCTGAAAATTCTGTCTCTTCCTTTGTTACCTGTCAGTTAGTAGTCTGTCCATGGTAGATTTAGTTTTTATAGTGCTGTTAGATCAATGTTTCCTTGAGTTCTTAGCTTCTGTGTTCAGTTCAGTCTTTAGTGGGGTTGTCTGTGTCATTTCATTGCTCTCCCTCGGTTCATTACTGTCATATCATTCACCTGTGCAAAATACCTTCACCTTACCATGAAAACTGGCTCAGAGTTTATCTCCTTAGTTGTGCTTTTCTCCTAGATGAAACTACTGCTGCTCTTTTACTTTTCTCTCACGTAGAAAGTACTCCTGGATCAATGCTGCTGTGCTCTATTTTGTGTTATTCTCTGTCTTCTTAAACCCCCAGTTGGTTGGACCAGATGACAGTAAACACTGAACCTGTTTCTGGTTCCGCTGGAGGTTTCTTCCTGGTAAATAGTTTTCATTTCCACTGTCACTACTAAGGTTGTCAAATGTATTGACACTCTGAAAAGTATTGATACTCAAACACTGTATCCGGATACAATACTAATTTGGCATGGTATCAATACTAAATATTTTAGCATATGAGGCAAACAAAGAAGGGAAACTCAAACATCTTAGCAGGCCTGTGTGCAAACATCGCTTTAAAGTGGTGGCAACGAATTCAAGCAGCACAACAAACCGACACCCTGGCCTTTATGATGAATTCCAACAGGTTAATAAATTAAAGAAAAATCATTTAATACATTAAACGTATTAGTTGTGTTAGTGCGACTGGTGTTCCACATTAATGTTGTGTGATTAGGTGTGGCCAGCATGCTACTTAGTATGTGTTATATTTGGGTTTTTTATTTAGCTTTTGTTCAAACACTTATTTAATTAGCATTTGTGGTTCTGTTAAGAAAGCATGTTCCATGTTGAAATTGAAAAAGGTTTTTCAAGGAGGTTTTCATGTTAATAAAATATTTTTATTCCTTTAATTATTTGTCCCTGTGGTATCAAAAATGGTATTGAGTATTGAATTTTTTCCTGGGTAGCGATATTGGATTTGAGATTTTAGTATCGTGACAACCCTAGTCACTACATGTATGATCGGTATGAGGGATTGCTGCAAATCAATGGCTCGATGCAATCTGCTCGGTTTCCTTAGAAAACTTTGAACCAACCTGGCTGGATGATTCAATAGAATCCCTTGAGATGACGTTGTGAATTACGTAAATAAACTGAATTGACTTGAATCTGAATTGAATTCAGTCGGCTTTATCTGGCTCTATCTTTCCCTCTTTAATTATATGGAAGCAGCAGGCGGCATTCCTAGTTTTTACTTACAAAGGTTTTCCATTTTAGTTTGTGTAACAAATCCATACCATAGCTTATTCTTTGATAAGTACTCTGAAGTACTACAGAGCAAAGGAACAGCAGCAGAGGTTTTTGCATGTACATGCACCTGACTGGCCATTGCTGATGTCTTTCCTTCTTGGCATTACGTTAACACACTTTTATGCTCCGCAGAAGCAAACTGCCAAAAACTCCAGCTTTCACGGAGGTGGTCACACTTGCTGATGATCAGTTAATTAATTCATGTCAATTAAATTTTTTTTTATACATGTGTTTAAACAGCATGGACTAACCTCTTAAAGTTTTGTGTAAGCCAAATTCATGAATTTTTTTCTCTCCACTAGACATAAATTTAAAGCATCACATCAAAGTTTAACAGAATCTGTACAAATGATAACTGGTCCAAGTGTCAATCAGACACCTCCTTTTATCAGTCAATAACCTTTACAACAAATATACCGGGTTAGTTTCATTAGAACGCCACTGAACTTCTGACACTGAGCTACATCTGAAGACTGAGTTTTACAGCGATCCACAGGAAGCCCCTCAAAGCCCCTCTCTGCCTCAGGGCTTCATTCCCCAGACCACTGTTAACTTTGACAGCATTTCCTGCGCCTTAAGCCAGCAGCTTTTAAACCACCAACCAGCATCCAGGCACAGAGACACACGCTGCAGCTCACAGCTTCCTATTACAACCCCACACTGCGACATCTCCAAAAGCTGCTGACAACAAGCACGAAAAGAGGAAAAACAATCAGTTATGGAGCCAACACGAGTTTTTCATTAAAGGTCAGAATAGCCTCAATAACCACTTCTGCTGTGATTGGTCGGTGAAATGGAAATAAGAAATGCCTTGAGTATCACGTCATTAACCTCAGCAGCTCTTAGTGTGGATTTGAAACTAAAACCACTGCTATGCTTAAACTTTCGTACATGTATAGATTTAATATTGCCATAATGACTCTCCTGATACATTCCATTACTGCAGATTTATAAGACAAAAATAGCCTGGAGAAAATAATGGCAAATACAACAGGACAAACATTTGGATGCCTTTCTTTAAATCCAGAACCAGTTCTATGAATCTCAGGCTGTATTTAACGAATGGTCAGAATTTGCTTTCATTTCACCGTTTTACACAATTTACCTCACACAGATATTATCACAGCTGGATACATGTTAGCCAGAGGACAGACGTGCTTATTTTGCTTGAGAAGATTTGAAGGAGTTTGCATATCATATCAACAGTGCTGTGAAAAAGTGCCAGCTCACCAATTTCCTCAGTTTTTGCTTTTTCATCAGATCAAAATTTTTTTTTACATCAGACAAACATCACCTAAGTAAATACAGAAAGCTGTTTTCAAATGATATTTAAATTGTTTTTAAGAGGAAACATTATCCAAGCTAATTTTTGTGTGTAAAAAAGTTGTTGCTCCCAAAACGTTTTGACCCACTCTGCTCTGCTGGAGTGTTTTCATTTAGCCACATTGGAGGATTTTCAAGCTGCATGAGCAGTCTGTTTAAAGTCATCCCAGGGCATTTCAACTGGATTTACCTTCCAAATACTTTGACTAGGCCACTCCAAACCGTCGATTTAGTTCTCGTGGTTGGAGTCGATCAGAGGTGAAATTAGAGTCAAATAGGGTTTGACTGTCAGTATGATGTTTTATCTGTATTTCCTGATAAAATGGGTCACACACCTGCTAAACAGTTCCAGTTTTGTCTCATCGGTTCATTGAATGTTTTCCATAAAGTCTTGTGGGCAATATCAAGACCAGGGTCCCAAAGTTGAATATTTAAGAAAGGGACCTCTAGTTAGACTTAGCTAAGCTACACTTGACTACAACATCAGAAAAGCACAAAACAGTAGGCTGAAAAGCCTGTGCAGCACAACTGCAACTATAGAGATTGTGATACTTGTTGTTGGCAAGGCAGCGCATGCGTGTTAAAGGAAACGCGGCAGTGTATAGCCAGTTAATCAAACCTATCCTCTCTGGGAGCTGGTTTCAGACGTAGACGGTTTCACAGGCGCTATGTTGTCACCCGACTATATATATATATATATATATATATATATATATATATATATATATATATATATATATATATATATATATATATATATATGGACAGAGAGAGAGAGAGATAGATAGATTACATTGCATTGATGTATTTATCCACCTGGGAATCTCACCTGTAGCACTTTGAGTTTATTTAATGTAAAGTGCATTACAAATAAAATGTATTATTATCCATCCATTCATTTTCTGACTCGCTTATCCCTCATGGGGTGGGGTGGCGGGGGGTGCTGGTGCCTATCTCCAGCATTTAATGGGTGAGAGGCGGGGTTCACCCTGGACAGGTTACCAGTCTGTCGCACACACTCACACCTGAGGACAATTTGGAGAGGCCAATTAACCTAACAGTCATGTTTTTGGACTGTAGGAGGAAGCCGGAGTACCCAGAGAGAACTCACGCATGCACAGAGAGAACATGCAGACTCCATCCAGAAAGACCCAGGGTTGGATTTGAACCCAGAACCTTCGTGCTGCAAGGCAACAGTGCTACCCACTGCATTCACTGCATTGAACAAAAACTTTTGTGTTTCTGTAAAAACAGAAAACAAAACAAAATGATTATAAATATTTACATTTTTCAGGAACATAGCAGCAAACCAAGAAAATAAATTTTATTTCTTGGGCGAGAGGTGGGGTACACCCTTGACAGGTCACCAGTCTATCACAGTATCTATCTATCTATCTATCTATCTATCTATCTATCTATCTATATATATATATATATATATATATATATATATATATATATATATATATATATATATATATATATATATATATATATATATATATATATATATATATATATATGCCCCTCAATTATGCATTGCATCTTTGTCATGTAACATGATCAAAGAAATACCACATGCCCTAATCCCACACTGAAACAGCAACAAGAGGAAAATAGACATTGGTTGGTAACATGGGCCAGATTTACTTGTAAACACTAAATAATTTTTGTCTGCTTATATTTTATAATTACAGCATCTCTGCACATGTATGTAAATACTAAGAAATCAACTACAAATATTTTCTATTTATTTTACAGTGGAACCAAAGTTTCATGACAGACATTAAACCCTGTCAGTTGTTCTGCAGACTGAATCTGGAATTTCTCACTGCTGTTTCTCTCCTTCCTTATCAGTTTTGGGACTAAAGTATCATATTCCTCCTCTTATGTAATGCAAAGCTTGCAGTCTGGTCCACATTCAGCTCGTTTTTACTCCTCAGAGACTCTTGGGCAGTAAAGCAGCTCTCTCCGGCCTGTAAATATCCAACCTTCAGGTTGTATTTATGGAACCAGCCTAATCAAACACACATGGCCAGTTTCCACGGTGAGACCTGGACACAAGCAGCAGCAGTAATCAGTGGTCATAAGTTCAGATCTGAAACCTAAAAGCTCATGATTAAAACTAACAAACTTCTCTCTTCCTGCTGCGACTCTCATGGTTTCACTTTAAAAAAACAAAAACAAATCTAAACCCCAGCTGAGCTCACAGAGAGGCGGTTTCTCACCTTCCCTGGGTTTCCTTCTCCCTGCAGCGGACTGACACACAGCGACCGTCCCGGACCTGGTTCATGTTTCCCTTCAGTCAGAGTCTGATCTGCACGGCGGACAGCTGACTGACCCGCAGCAAGCAGGCGGAGGGAAACTGCGCATGTCTGCCTCTACGCTAACGCTGTAGTAAACTTCACCAGCTCATTAGGTTTCTCCCTCAACTGCTGTTTATACATAGAAAATCTGTTTGTTCATTTTATTTTTGCAATTTTATTTCCTACTTCTAACTTCCAAATGTGGGGTTGGAGATTAATTAAGATATCCTTTAAGTGGCTGTTATTAAACATTGACTTATCAAACCTCCTCTTGATCAAGATTCAATTTATAAGGACTCTTTAGTGTCATAGTAGAGCAATGTGTTGTACAGCTAGCAGTAATATGCAAACAATTAAACAACAACAACAACAACAACAATAATAATAATAATAATAATAATAATAATAATAATAATAATAATAATAATAAAAGCAGCAGGTTAATCACTTTTTAGGGACAGCAATAGCTGCAGGGACAAGGGAATATTTTAGCCTGTTAGTCCTGCATTTTGACAGGATGCAGCTACTTCCCGCCAGAAGAAGCAGGAATTTATAAGACAAGGGGGTTGCTCTGATCCCCAAGGATGCAGTTAGTCAGAGTTCTGAGCGGTATGATTTGTTTGAATTATATTCTTATGGCCTCAGATAATGGACTTGTGTCTATACTTGTCCTGTTAGATCTCAGTGCTGCGTTTGATACAGTTGATCACAATATTCTCCTACAAAGACTTGAACATACTGTAGGGATTAAGGGGAAAGCATTAGGCTGGTTTAAATCTTATCTGTCGGACAGATTCCAGTTTGTTCATGTTAATAATAAATCTTCCTCAAACTCTAGGGTCACTTGTGGAGTACCACAGGGTTCAGTCCTTGGACCAATTCTATTTACTATATATATGCTTCCGATAGGCAAAATTATCAGACAGCATGGAATTAATTTCCACTGTTATGCTGATGATACTCAGCTATATTTATCCATAAATCCTGATGAATCCAATCAATTACTTCGACTGCAGTCATGTCTTGATGACATCAAAAGCTGGATGACTTTAAATTTCCTGCATCTAAATTCTGACAAGACAGAAGTTGTAATCTTTGGACCAGAGTCCTCAAAAAATAAAGTTCTTAATCAATCACTTAATCTGGATGGCATTAACCTGGCCTCTGGTAATAAAGTAAAAAATCTTGGTGTTATTTTTGCCCAAGACATGTAATTTAAATCCCAGGGTTACCTTTTTTACCTTTGAAATATTGCCAAAATAAGAAATATTTTGTCCAGGAGTGATGCTGAAAAACTAGTCCATGCATTTGTTACTTCAAGGCTGGACTATTGTAACTCTTTACTATCAGGAAGTCCAAAAAATGCAGTTGATCATAAACACTGCAGCAAAATTCCTGATAAAAATTGTTCTATTGTTCTAATACTTCTATTTTAGCTTCCCTTCATTTCCTGTTAAAAATTCTCCTTCTCACGTATAAAGCCCGTAATAATAAAAATTTAGGTCTTCAAATAAATACCATAAATAAAATAACACTTTAAAATGACTGTCATGACATCTAATCACCAAAACTGTTACAAAATAAAGTCGGCATCCAGGATTTGTCCAGATTAAATACAATAAGTAAGAATGTGTTGTATGAAATACTCCTGATAGGCTTCAGTATTTTAAGAAACAAAACAAAAGCTAAATATGTGTTCTGATTGTTATGATTTAAAAAGAAAAGCAGATGTTATTATATTACTGCTGCTAAAATATTATACGTTGATCCTTACAATATGACAATAATGTGACTGTTCCTTAACAGCAAGAACATCCTGGGTTTGAATCCTGGCCTGGGGTCTAAAAGCATGAAGTTTGCTTGTTCTCTCCATTCATGCTTCAGCTGGGTTGTGCAGGAGTGATTGAAGCTCAGATTATGGGTGTGAAGATAACAACGTTCTTCCTGTTAGTCAGTTCTGCTCTATTTGTGAGTGAAATATATACTCTGCTTATCAGGCTCAAACACTGGGTAAGTCACGCTGAAAAAGCCTCAGCACTTTCCTGCATGGTGAGCACCAAGTGACTTCTGAGTATCTGCCAGTGTGGATGTGTGTGGTCCACATGCTGGTAAATTGGGCCTTTGCAGCATTAAACTTTATACATACGAATTTTGACTGAAGCCTCAAGCCCCAAACCACAAAAAAACAAAACAGATCATGCCATATCCTGTCTGCAGTTAATGGTTATAAGAGGGTTATAAGTGTCTACTCGGCCCCCTAATGGGGCTCACTGATATGCACCTTTTTTGCCAACCCTGTATAAGTTTTATAAAAACATTAATTCTGTGATTATTGTGCCATTCAGACTATTAGATTAGAAGCTCGTGATTATGATTCGGAACATTTGGTAAAAACTACGATTTATGCATATTGGATATCTAAAGAAATTTCTCTTTTAATGTCATTCGTTAGAGCAAGAGAAGTGTCGTTATTTAAGTCTTACTTCTAACACTAACTTCAGTGACACATAGTAGAGACTAATCGGATCACTTCTACTGATGTTTCGGTGTGCAGACAGATTTAAATTTAGCATTTAGTAAAATAAATCTGCTCTCTCACCTGCCGTCAGTCTCCATTTCCTGCGGGGCCTCTGTGGTTTCCTGCTTCTCAGCTTGTGGCTCGATGTGGCTGCGAGCTCTTTCAGAAATCGGGTCCATTGGCACGTAAACATCCTGCTTTGAAACCATGTGTAAATGCTCCCTTGCAGGCTTGCCAGTTGTTGTGTCCCGCTGTGCAACACGGGCATCTGACAAGTCTCCAAAGCAGCCAGCAGGTGCTGAGGTCAAAGGTGAGGTCCGGCTGGGTGCGGCGGTCAGCGGCTGAGCCAAAAGCGGCTGAGGCTGCTCTGTGCTCGTCAAGCTGAGGGTGGACAAAGCACCGAGCAGAGGGGAGTCCCGAACATGTTCCCCTGCCTTCAAACTCAGGCCCTCTGTGCTCTCCGCTGCCTTCAGACCCTTAAAGCTCTTCTTCTGCTTCTCGTTGCGGGGCACAGTGCCCACATGGGTGTACATGTCGCTGGAGCGGGCGTAGCTGGGGCTGCGGAGACCGGACTCCATGTCGTCAACCGACTTGGTCTCCTCCTCAGCCACGACTGCTTGTTTGTCTCCGCAGAGACCCCCGTTAAACTGAGAGGCTGCTTTGTTGTTGCTCTTTGCTGACGGGCGGCGGGAGGCGAGGCTGGTGAGGCTCCCGAACCATTTAAAACCTGCAGGAGGAGGACGCAGCTCGTTAGGCTTCAAAGGAACATCCTCTCTGTCAACATTTCTCAGCGTTCACACACCGGAGGACAAATCTGTGTCAGGCTCATTCTTTCACTTTTTATTCACACTAGACATCAGATTTCACACAGCCAGGTAACAAGCGGTTTAGACTGGTGCTGAATTTCACGGTTTATGAACTTTCTATCAGTTCATATCGAGCCTATCGTCCATGGGTGGACCACTTTGAGTTGTCAACCAGTCTAGATCAACCAGTCTTTATTTATGGGCAAGTGTTCATCAACAACAAGGGAACCAATGAAGGGATTTACAACAAAAAACATGCAATTAAAAACTAACAAAACCAACAAACTAACTAAAACTACTGAGCAAAACAAGACCACGCATTGAGAGAATGAAGGAAGAACAACCCAGAATGGATTATAGGGTTGGCAGAGGTGGTGATGAGGAGTAGGGGGTGTAGCAACGTGTTAACATCACAGTATATCCATTCAGTGATGTTGGAGTCGTTGCAGGTACACTCACACCTGAGGGAATTTTAGAGACCAATCAACCAATTAACAAACATGTCTTTGGACTCTGACAGGAAGCCGGAGCACTCGGAGAGAAATTACTGTTTATGTTGATGTTATACTGTATTTAATGTGTGGGTATTACTCTTCTATTCATTGTTATTAGCAGCACAAGCAAATATAATTTTGACTCCAACAGACGCTTTAAGATCAGACTTTTCAGCAGAGAACAACAAAATATTTGCCATTTAAAGGGGAGACAGAGGCTCAATGGGAATAGTAGTTTTTTTTTTTTTTTGCAACCTGAGAGTTGTGGGTTGAATTCTAGCTTTCTCCTATGTTACACATGACCTTGGGCAAGGCACTTTTTGGTAAATTACGTATGTTGTGGGTCTATGAATGTATTCGTGTTAGGGATGTAAAGTCCTTTAAGTGGTTGGCATGACTAGAAAAGACTTCTTAACATGTATGTCTATGAACTTCTCCTTCTGATGCTTCTTGTTTTTCTCCAATAAATAAATAAATAAATAAATAAAATCAACCCAAAGTCAAACTAAAGTGCAGTAAACCTAAAGGTGTGGTTAAATTAGGAATAAGGGATTAAGATTATTAACTGTCAACTAAAGGCTAAGTGTTCTCTGCTGCTCCTCAGATGAAAGCCTCTCTTTGGGTTTTTGTTCTTAATTTGGGATTCATCAACAGACCTAAGGGATGTAGATCTAAACAGATGGTACTGAAACCATTAGTGGGTTAAAAACTCATTAAAAGCTTCTAGAAATGAATCCTAAAACGTTTGGGCAGTCAGGGGGAAAAGATGAAAGCCTGTTTCCTGTCTAACTTCCTCATGTTTTTCTATAGAAACGTGGAGGAAACAGAAATAAACCTTTAACTCTTAATAAACACAGACTTACAGCATCCATTACGTGCGTCGAAAAGGTAATTTCCCAAATCTTTGAGTGAGTCGTTTAAACGTTACAACGGTGTTGACAGGCAGGAAGTTACTTGCAAACACGAACATTTAGTAAAAGAGGAAAAATGTCTGACTGCTGTTATAGCGAACGTAAAGAAGACAGATCCGCACAGGGTTCAAATATCCTCCATATAAATTCCTCTTCTGTTGACCAACCGCTGACATCAGTTGAAGTCAGACGATTAAAGATTTTTAATCTGGACCAAGATATCTGGCCTAAGATATTTTCTCTTTCATCTGATTTTACAGGAGAATAAAAATGTCATCTTTCTGTTGGGTTTATCTGAGGGACGTTCGTCTACAATTAAAACTCTCAGCAGGTCCTGCATTAATTCCAGAGACTCGTTAGGTTCTGAAAACACTGCTAGATATTCATCTGCTGACCTCCTGCATTAAACGTCACTACAGGAAAAAAAACGTTTATTGATTCTCAGGAGCAGCTTCGCTTTGTTTCTGTTTCCATATGTGTGCAGGGGGAGTCAGAAGGTTGCAGGTTTAACCTGAAAATACACTCTGTTGATTCCGTTTTTATTCCCTCTGACGTTAGAAACCGGGTTTAGCTGATAAAAAGAGGAACAGCCTCATAACTTCATGCTGTGAGTCAAAAGTCACTGTCATAAAACTGCAAAGAACCAGCTACTCTGTTGGGGAAATTCCTTTTGTTGCTCATCACAAGCGATGGGTGGATAAACAAACATTAACTTCCTGTCGTGCAATTTTAAACTCGACATCAGAAACTGAAAATGATTCAGTCTGGACAATTTAACATTTATTGTTAAAGATAACTTATTTGTAAGAGATCAAAAAGGTATTGCCTAATAATATTCAGGAGGTGATTAAGCAATGATTGGTTTCTCACTAAGTACTTGTTATGATGCTTCACTACTGCAAGTTAATAAAATAAAAGCCAGGCAGTAATTTGGTTCTCAGCAAGTCATAGTCACACATAGTTAAGATGACTGCAGTGCGAGAATATAGGAGACTGGGGATGGTTGTCACGGTTTTTTAATTTTCCAAATTGATAAAAAAATGTTGGTCTAAAAGAGTTGTTTTTACAAGTCCCAGGTAATAAAACTATTTACTCATTATCCCAGCTCTTATTCTATTCAAAAGTTAATGACAACTAAACCAAAAAGGTTTGCCTGTCACAACCAATACTGACACTGTAGGGTTGGTTGTCCAAATGTTACATTAATGAGGGTGGGGGGGGGGGTGTCAATAAATCTTTTGTTTGACTTTTAAATGTTAAATATTATTTTAATTTACAATGCACCATATTTGTGTAATTAACATAATTTTAATTAGAAAAGAAAAACATAATAAAAACTCAATAAAACATCAATTTCATTTAAATTCAAACATGGCTTTTAAAATGGCAAAATATACCACTGTCAGGTTCAAAGCTTTTAACCTCAATAGAAAATAGTTAATAATTTTTCAGCCTATTTGTGTTTTTCTCATTCAAGCCTGTTTGTTGCTGGAAAAAGAAGAAGAAATGTCAGACCTGATAACCAATAGTGGCCTTTTATGAACCAAAAGCCTCACTTTGACTCCGTAACCCCATCAGCACAGTGACGGGTGTAACCTACAGACCAAATCAACAACTTCAGCTGCAACAAGGCCAAAAAAACTCAGCTTGTGAGGAAGATACAGCGAGGTGTTGTCCCCTCCGGCAGAAATGTACAGTCTTCTCTTTGCTCAGCCGAGGCCCTTGGAGCCGCACAAAGAAGACCCTGTGCTTCTTTTACAATGGTCCAAAAAGATGTGTGTAAGTGGAACGGTGGACAAAGGAACTGTAGATGCAGCGAGACAAGTGTCGATTCATCATGTTCTGTCAGGGGGCAACACAACACTCACACCAGCGTCGCTTCTCCAACCTATCAGATCCTCTGTTTCCTCACGACTGTGTGCTTGGATACGGTTAAGATCTGCTGCATTTCTACTCAATGGGATTCAGGCATCGTAATTATTGTCAATAAAAAAAAAAAAAAACATCTGATGGAAGTTTTTAAATTTTCAGGGATATGAGAAAAACCTTTTGGGTTTAAAAGCACTGGTTTGCGGTTTGATGTTTTTAGGCTTCAGCGTCTTATCAGACATGATTGAGCTTAAACAAAGATTTTTTCTTTTCACTGGAAGCTTTAGTGTTTTCTGTTAAAAAGAAACTTACACTTGATGAATTATTCAAGGATTAATATGAAAAACTGCTGATGTAAAATGTCAACAATTAAACATTTAGTTCCTATGTCAGTAATATTAAAAAATGTTTTAAGTGGGTGGTACTTTTCCCCCACATTTCAGAGGCTAATTCAGTTATTTTACTAAATTACTAAGTCTGTGATAAATTTCCCATACGACGCACCCAAGAAAAGAATAAACCAATCATCTCCCCTGTCTTACAGAAACTGTACTGAAGCTGTTGACCTTTGGGACGTCGAATGTAGCAACAAACTTATAAGACTTTCTCTGTCCAGTTACTGTGTCCCCTAAATGGGGAAATATCATCAGGAACTTCAACAGAGACCAGTTTCTGAAGATTAGAACTAAATATTTAACCTTTTCACTCACCTTGAAAAGACAATAACTTATTTTTAAATTTATAAATAGAATTTAGCCAACTAACACATTTCTGAGGCACAGATTCAAACTAGACGTGAATATTTGTGTATTTTATCAGAAGGATTTGGATCACCTGTTTTTCAGATGTGATATAGTATAATTGTAATTAGTGTGTGTGTGTGTATTTGCGTGCCAGTGATTAAGTCTGTGCATGTGTGTCTGCTTATGCAGTGTGATTAGAATATAATTTGTAGTGTTTTTTTTTATGTTATCATTGTATTGTATATAAAAAATTTTGCAAAGGGTCTGCAGATACGAATTAGCTTATGCTATAATCTGGTGCTGACATTTATGCTTGAGCTGTACATTGTCCCCTATTGAATAAAGTTTGTATATATATATATATATATATATATATATATATATATATATATATATATATATATATATATATATATATATAATCCTGATATATAACCATTCAAGATGTTAAGTTTGGTATTTTTATTAATGAATACTGTGGTATAGTTAAAGACTTAACCATGATTTAAATACTGTAACATTTTCTTATTAGCCAAACATTATACACATAAATATTGTTTCTCTAAAACTAGACCAATATTATACACTGAAACAATGACTTAAAATTGTTTTGTAAGTCTTTATATTTTGTTAAGTCGAAAAGTACACTTAAGTTGACCTCCTTTTTAAAAAATATTTGTATTTTAATGTTTTGCCCTGAATATTGCGTTATCTGTAACATATGCCTGGGCAAGTATTTTGATTGTAAAAAGTCTGTAAGAAAACAGCACTTGCTATTTATGTACAAGGTAGCGTTTGCATTAAAACTAGTTGCTGTACATGTAATCAGTGCTGGAGCATGTGAACAGAATTAGATTTCTTGGCATTCACATGTCCTCCAGCCTCTCTCTGTGACTCATGAAGGACAACTAGGTCATACAAACTTTTAACTCTTCATCTTCTTATTTTTTAATCTCTGTTGAATGCTACAAGGGACAAAAAAAACTGTAACCCTTGTTCATTGCCTATTTGTTTGTCTGTTTGTCTTCATCATGTGTCATCTGGACTGAAGTGGCGGTAACATGCGTCGACATTAAAGACTCTTTGAATCTTTGAAATGAGAAAGCATTGGCGTAAAATTGTCCTGAGACATTTTCTTTCTTTGTGGTGGTAACTTCTAATAAGGTGTCACTTTGGGAGTAAAGCGATGTTTTAATTGGTACGTTTTCTGCGTTTAACTTTTAAAGTAACCGGTTCAGAACCGGTCCTGGATGACTCTCTTCTGTGGTGCTTATCTCCACTGATGTTTAGATTGTGGTCAAAGTTGAAGTATAAGCATCTGCATTGGGTTTATATATATAGATTAGAGGCGTTGGTGCCTCATCAGTCATGCACCTCAATGCGTGTCACTGTTTTACAAATCAATGAGGAATCAAGATGAATCCGGTTATAGAAGCGACTTCCCCCCACACTACAACCAACCATCAGAGAAGAAACTTTGGCCTCATAGTTACATTTTAAAGGTTAGGAATTAACAAATATTGTAGTTGTGTCGTTTTATGAAGTCTTTTTATCTCTGAACCAACAGGATGTTATTTAAAAATAGTCTAAAACTCACAATTAATATGCTTTTAATATGTTTTACAAAGAAAACTTCCAAACCCCGACCGCAGCCTCATCACTACAGAATGAAAAGATATTAACAACTAACTCTGGGCTGTATTAGAGCCGGCAGAGTATTGATTTAACTGTTTCATATTCCCTGCCCTGCAGCCCATTATTAAGGTATTTATCTCTCACTGGAACCCAGCATCTAATTGGTTAACCCAATCGTCCTGTGGTCTATAAATAAATTAGATCTAAACAGTGAGGCTGGCAGATAAAATATATTTATGATGTGCTGTTAGGGCAGAGAAATCATTAAATACATTTTCTGAAATAATTAGTTTTTCTTTTACCATACAATTAATTAAAATTGTTTTTTTTTAATTCATTTTCACCTTGGCTTAAATTATAAGACATTTGAATGTTTCCTTAGCAACTTATTTATATATTGAATTTTAGCACCTTTTTGCCTTTACTATCAACCCGATAACTAGGCCAACACAATTAGAACATTACATTGATATTGGTTGTTGGATTTTCAAGAATATAATGACTATATTTTATAATTAAAGTTTGAATGTTTTGCCAACAGATATTTTTCTGCTAGAAGCTGTTAAGGTTGGTTTATTTTCCTTCATGATTTGAACTTCCCTTGCTGTGAGATGGAAACCAAATAAACGGTTAAACAGAATGTTTTTAATCGCTGTTTTTAATGTCTTACTTGTACTTAAGATTTATATTTATAGACTCCATTATAAATGGATTGACTGCATGACTGCAACAAGAGACAAAAAACATCCATTTCCCCTGAATTTTAAGAGCATGATCATTTTGTGTAAACAGCTTTTCCAAAACAAGGACATGGAGTAAACAGCCCTTACCCTTTTTTCTTTTGTTCATGGCTCTCAGGTTGAGGACGCGTGTGTAAATAAATGGATCACCGATACGACGTCTTCCACCTCTTTCTCCAGAGCCTCATGCTCTGTCATCAACGCAGAGAGTCTTCTTCCTGTCTTCTGAACACAGCGGAAATGTTCGACTTTCACAGTCAGTTTCGCACTATGTTGATGCAACCGGAGAAAAGGTTTCACACTTCACTCTTTTTTTTTTCTCTTTTTTTCTCACTCTGTGTGTGTGTGTGTTTTCTTTTTCTTGCAGCTGAGTGAGAACATGTTTTATACATTTTACTAGTAAAGTGAGGACGTTGATGTAAAGTGAGCACCTTTTTTGGTCGTCACTTTTTTCTGGGCTAGTGGTTAGGGTTAGGACTAAGGTCTCAGTTAGGTTTAGGTCCAGAGTTAGGTAGAAACCGGTAAAGGTCGGGTTTAGGGTCAGGGTTAGGCCATATAAAGGCTTAAAAATGAATGGAAGCCTATGAAAGGCAAGCCACGGTCCTCACTTTGAACTTTAAACAACGATGTGTGTGTTTGTGTGTGTGTGTGTGTTTGTGTGTGTGTATACTTGTATTTGCAGCCAAGTGAGAACAGGTTTTACATATTGCACCACCAAAGTTAGGACCTTTTGTGGTCCTGACTTATGTTCTTGTCTGGGGGTTAGATTTAGAACTAAGGTGCAATTAGGTTCAGGGTTAGGCCATAGAAAGGCTTGAAAATGAACGGAAGTCAAGACAAGGTTCTCTGTAAGTATTTAAAACAAGGATGTGTGTGTGCTCTTGTATTTGCAACTTTTTTGTACATTTGCATAAAGTGAGGACTGACGTAAAGTGAGGATTTGTTTTTTTATTCTGGGTCAGATTTTAGGTTTAGCACTATAGTGTCAATTAAGATTAGGTTAGGGTTAGGCAATAGAATGGCTGGAAGATAAATGGAAGTAAAGGCACGGTCCTCACTATGTACGTTAAACAAGGATGTGTGTGTGTGTGTGTGTGTGTGTGTGAATGTTATATTGAGTTTTTCCTTTCTTTCTTATTTTGAAAATAAGAAAATCAATTAAGCTATGCTGTGATGCCACACAGGGATTTTACACCGAAAGCGGAAACTCAAAACCGACCTATGGAATTGTGGAACAAATAAAAATCCTCCTGTTTCAGTTCTGTAGTTACATGATTTGTCTAATTTTCGTTTGTTCAATTATGAAGCTCTTTAAAACACCCATATAAGGAGACCAAGACACCTAACAATAAGACATTAACATGCAGTCAAAGACATGCAGTCAAAAAAGAACATGCTGAGGAACATTAAAAGCCTTTCTGAACAAATGTATATTTTATCTGCTTTTAAAAAGGCCCGGTTCAGTGATGGCACAGAAGTCCGAAGGAAGGTGACTCCAGAAAGTGGGTGCATCCACCCCAACATTTCAGCCTAATCCTTGAAATATCCGATAAAAAAAAAGAAGAGAAAAAGAGAAACATCCGATAAAATCTGCCTGGATGACTTAAAGGACCTGATAAGCGCCACAAAAACTTAAAAGTTTCAATAAATAAGTAGGCAAGAGGCCATTAGGAGATTAAAAACAAACTCTAAAAGTTAAAAATCACTTCTAAAACAGAAAGAGATGGGGAATACAGCCTCTCTGTAAAGCCCATAGGGATATATTTTTTTTAATAACAGATAACAAGAAACTTTACTTTACGAAATAAAAGCTGATTTCTTTACATATTGGGGGTAGTTGTTTTAGACTTTATTTACGCTGAAGGGTGATGGAAATAGAAATCACAATCCTTGTTTGTACCCATAAACCTGGCCAAGAAACGCACCCCTGACAGCATGACAGTACTTATTGTAGCTAGGCAAGGCAAGGCAAGGCAAGGTAAATTTATTTGTATAGCACATTTCAGTACAGAGACAGTGCAAAGTACTTTACATGATTAAAATACAGGGGAAAAACAGAATAAAAGCAAGTAGGAATAAAATGTAGAAACAAAATAGAGCATGGAAAAATAGAAACTAATAGCAAACATTAAAAACAGTTGGACTACAAAGTTGAACTAATGATGTTTCAGTAAAACAGTTTAACTGGAACAGTCCAAGGCAATCCTAAAAAAATGTGTTTTTAATCTTGATTTAAAGGAACTCAGGCTTTCAGCACATTTACAGTTTTCTGGGAGTTTGTTCCAGATCAGTGGAGCATAGGAACTAAATGCTGCTTCTCCATGTCTGGTTCTGGTTCTGGTTCTGGTTCTGCAGAATCATCAGTCCTTTAATCCTGGAAATGTTCTTCAGGTGATATAAAGCTGACCTTGTAATTGTCTTTAAATGCTGTTGGAGGTTCAGGTCTGAGTCCATCACTACTCCCAGATTTCAGGCCTGATCAGTGGTTTCTAGCTGAAGCAGCTGAAGCTGTGTGCTAACTTTTGATCTCTCTGCTATGTTGTTTTTAGTCACAGAATAAACAGCAACAACACAACATTTAACAAAATGGTCCCACTTGAAACCTCTGGGCCATTTGATGTCAGTACAGGCAAACGTGTTTGACGAGAGCTCCTTTGAACCCCCCTATTTTGTTGGGCTCTTTTTGGCAACAATTCTTAATGCCGCAATGTCAGACAGGACACTAAAATAAATGTCTTTAATGGGAGGCTTCCAGAGCCAGAACCATTGCTGACCCAGAAGAACATAAAAGCATCCCTTTTACCAAAAAACATAATGATGATGCACAAGTCTTATGACAATATACCATGGATAAAAACCCAAATAGATCTTTATGGAACCTGTGCGTCTGGTGTGAAACTAACGCATCTTTTCAGAAATGAACATCATACCTTCAGTCAAATATGGAGGCAGTGTGATAGTCAGGGCCTGCTTTGCTGCTTAAAGACATTAAAATAGCTTCAATGATCTGAAACCTTTAATTGTGCCAATTAAGCAAAAGAACCCCTCCCCCCCCCCCCCAAAAAAAAAAACGGACGTTTATGACACCTGTGACCCTCTCCTTTTTAACCATAACTGGACCCGTCACACGCTGTAAAGATCATCGTTTTTCCTCTCTGCTGATGGGATCTTCCACCTCAGTTTCAAAGTTCTGCATCTCCTGACACCTTCAGCGTGTCGCCCCAGTCCCTCAGGACTTCACCACAGAGCGCATCAGACTCTGTGCCAACAGCGGGGGAGCTTTGTAGGTCATGATTCACAGCGTGTGGGGCTTCCTCTTTTTACTTCTCTGAAAACCGTGGACTCCTTTTCTCTGAATTTGAGGTTGAGCTTTTTAGGACAGGTCAAACCAAAAGCGGAAGGAAACATCTTGTCAGGATTCTTGGGTGTTAAGTTTTTTTGGGTTAGTGTTTTTTGATCATTTCCCTGTTGTATTAATATGTTCAAACAAGTGTTTCCTTCTTAGTTTATCTGTGTTTTCTGTTGTTTGTGCATTCAGATGTATTTCTCCCATTTCAGAGTTTATCTTTTCATTGAAGTCTCTGTTTTCAGATACACTCACACTAGCTAGTCTCTCTTCCTCAGCATCCCTGCTGCTCCCAGCAGCTTCAAATTATCGCCTGATTCACTCCCATGTGTCCTGTGTCATTCTCCACTTGTCCCTCAGTATGGATGCTCACACCTGTTCTCATTATTCATTGCTGGTTCCATTAGTCTGCCTCATTCTCCATTTTACTCGGTTCCCATTCCTGTTACTCTGTCTGTGCTTCATGCCCTGTTATTTTTATGCAAATCCTGTAAATTAACATGTATTTTCATTATTAAAGAACTCTGTTTTCACACCTCAGTCAATCTCTGCATTTGGCTGCTTGACAAATTGAGTCATGGCTCATTTTAATTTAAGGTTAGACTCTAATGGACCGACCGGAGCCAAACTAACACTGTGGGGAGGGTCTTACATCACGTCTGTGGAGTTTAAGTTTTGGATTATTTTCTTGTTTTTTCTGTCTCTAGAACAAGACTATGTTGTTCTTTTTAGTGAATAAAGGCTTCATTTTGTCATCAGATTGTAATTGTCATATCAAATAAACCCAGGGGGATTTAGAAGCAATTTCCACCTGAAAACTTTACAAGAATAGAAATTTAAATCAAGAATAGCTCCACAATTATCAGGTCTAAATGCAACATTTTGGTACCAGTTTAAAGGAAATACATAACACAAGATTGTTTCAGTGGAACCACTGTCACCCCTGTTACTTTGTCTGATTTTTGTGTGATTAAACAAAGAAAAAAATCACATGTTTTTGAAACTAGCTTTTTTTTTCTAGATAAACAGAGAAAAAACTTTTAAAAAACCTAGAGGACACCTCAGATTGTCTGTATCAACTTCCCTACTATTACTGCAGCAAAGCTGTGTTGAATCAGTTAAAGCATATTTGTTAAACGTTTTAGTGGGAAGTGTTAAATTCCATTGTATGACTAATTCTGCATATGACAAAGACTTTGGCCGTGACATTTATGCTGTATATGTCATTGCCTGTGTGTGGAGCAGTTTGTAAAGCAAACTGTGTAAAGCACGGCGGTTACAAAAAAGCCACTTTTATAACCTTGATTGCATGGAAATTGTGTCACTTGACAACGTCGGAAAAAGAGATTTCGAAGGATATGAGCCATGAGGGGAGGAGCAAGAACATATCTGCGTCCTGAAGCGTTTTTCATAGAGTCCGCCATGTTTCATAGACCTTTAAATGGACTCTTTTGAGTTTAAGTGCTGTAAAACCGACAGTATTTGTGAAAAAACTATTTCAGCGACTTGTTTCAGAAACACAGGTATTCAGAAAAATAATATGATAATATGTGTTTGAGCTACTTTTAGTAAAGTATGAGCCATGCCTCCTCAGCCTGTCAAGGTTAAGGGCTAACAGAGCTTCAAAGAATGATATATCATCAGAAAAGTTTAACACAAGCATGACAAGAAAAACAAAGTGTATAGATCTTTAGAAACCAGTAATAAATAAATAAAAAACTGAAACATTTGCAGGCACAGATTTCCTTTCTGTAAGATTTGGCACAAAAAGCTAGATATCTTCCCCATAAAAGCCTCCCTGCAACATTTCACACTGGCTGGTTTGTTACTGGGTTGGTTCCCGGCTGGCAGTGCTGACTCTGTCTCTGTGTGGAACAATCAACAGCTGCGATGCTCCATAAAGGAGCCGTTAACGAAGAAAACCAAAGACTGCACCAAGTCCATCCTGTTACCGGAGAGTTGCACAAACTCTGAGTGGTTTCTCGGCATTCAGGAAGTGTTATCATCTTAAAAAGGGGTCAATGTGTCAGTGCATGATGACACAACTCACAAAACCTACCGTCCCAGTGCCTAGCAACAAAATTAATACCACCAGAACCTTTATCCAGATTTTATGAGAGTTCAAGACTGAAACAGTTTGTAATTATATAGTCGAATAAAAAGTTTAGGAGTGGCATGAATCTGTATTCAACCTCCTTTACTGTGATGTAAATAAAAGTGCAAAAGATTGCGTTCAGAAATCATTGAGTTAGTCGACAGAATCCACCTGTGTATAGTTTTCATTGAAAACAATTACAACTTTAAATACAAGAAATAAGAGACAAAAACCTCCTACACATATAAACAAAAGGATCTCTGAAAATATTGGGCATATTTACGCGGCAGAAGGGTCCAGGAGGAAGTTCTGGTCCAGTTTACAGCAGGGTCAGGTTCTACAGCAACATCTCAGAGTTCTGATCATCATCTGGACCTGGAGAGAGGATGGACCACCTGCAGACCTACCAGGACATGGACGCCCACCTGGACTGACAGGCTGGACCAGGAGAGCATTGATCAGAGAAGCAGAAGGACCATGGTGTCTCTGGAGGAGCTGCAGAGATTTACAGCTCTGGTGGGGGAATCTTTTGACAGGACAACTGTTAGTGGAGCTCTCTCACAAATATGTCCTTTATGGAAGTGTGATAAGAAGAAAGCCTCATTACGTGCAGGAGCGCATCTTGCGTCGCCGCCATATTGGATGGGTCTCTCCTACTCAAGGCCGGCATAGGAGCCGATGAGAGGAAACGCAGAGGGAGCAACTTTGCCTGTATTTTCTGCAGCTTATGGTTGTAACAACCAGCAGTAACTACTACAAGTAGATCACATGGTGCAGATCACCATTCTGGGCTCACTCTACTGGTTTCTACATTTCTCCAGTTTTGCATTGCATTGCATTGAAATGACTGTTGTCATTTAAGCTTTTAACTTTCTGCACTCTCTCTTTTCTCTTCATAGAAGGTACACCTGGTCTGACGTTCTGTTAACTGTGACATCATCCAGGGAAGACAGATCACCCGCTATCACCATCTAATAAAGAACAGATTACTGGGTCAATGTGAGCTTCTGTGCTTTCTGTGTCTCTGCTCTGTCTTCTCTACCATAGAAAGTACTCCTGGGTCAATGTGAGCTTCTGTGCTTTCTGTGTCTCTGCTCTGTCTTCTCTAAGCCCCAGTGGGTGGAGGCAGATGAGCGTTCACACTGAGCCTGGTTCTGGTTCTGCTGGAGGTTCTCCTCCCTGTTAAAGGGGAGTTTTCCTCTCCACTGTCGCTTCATGCATGCTCAGTATGAGGGATTGCTGCAAAGCCATCAACAATGCAGACGACTGTCCACTGTGGCTCTACGCTCTTTCAGGAGGAGTGAATGCTGCTTGGAGAGACTTGATGCAATCAACTGGTTTCCTTATATCGGACATTTTTGACCAATCTGTATAATATGATTGATTTTGACTTTGTAAAGTGCTTCGAGATGAAATGTTTCATGAATTGGCGCTATATAAATAAAATTGAATTGGGCTGAGAGGGGTTCTGAAGATGAGTTTACTTGGTGAGAACAATGCAGAAACCAAACAGATGGACCATAATTTTATGCGTATTAATAATCTGTTATCCCTGTATTTCACAAAATAAGGCTGAATCATGTTTTAAGTACCCTGGAGTTAGAGTGCAGCGCATGCAAGAAGCTGTGCAAAACAGTTATTTTTCAAGGGTCTTAAGCTCCAGTCCTGTTTGCAAGCAGGTTGTAAGATGCTGGAATGACCTGGAAACTTTAAAGAACACTTTTCCAGGTCTTTAAAAAACTGTGTATGCACTGTGTATGGTTGGTGTGTGGAGAAGGATCAGGATTGTACATGTGAGAGTGAAATAAATTTAAAAGAACAATCCAACTAGTTTCTTTATTAAAATGTACAATATATTCATTTAAATATTTATCAATTTGTAATACCGCATGTATCCTTGTTTAAGAGCATAAAACTATTTCAGCATGAAAGCACGTCTTTATTTACACATTTATCAATATGCCACACAACATGTCTGTCTTTGTTAAACAGCATAACACAAAGTATTTCAGAATGAAATCACACATTTATGCATTAATAAAGCTATATGTTTGTCTGTTAAAGAGCACATATATATGAAATAAGTTATTTAATGGGAGGAAAATGTGGAAAGGTTTCAACCGTTTGATAATTTCTGTGAGGCTTTATAATTAAATAAAGTCATCAACATGTTCAGCCTCCTAAACTGCTGCAGCTTTGTGGGTTTACATTTTCTTTAAAAAAAAAATCACTTCCTCTTTAGATGATTAAATCTGAAAATGTTGCTATTTTTTAACATTGGGTTTGGACAGCATTGTTAGTTCCTTTTCTTGCCATGGATTAAAAAAACATCTTGTACTGTTTGTTTTTGCCCAGATTAAATAGAAAAGTGTGAGGGATGAATCAGCAAAAAGCAGGTTAAGCCTAAGTTTTATTAAATAGAGAAAGAAGATGAGTCTGTAAATATTCACTGCAGGACTGAGCTTTGTGTTTCAGCCACTAGATGGCAGCAAAAGCCTGGTTGAAGAAGAAAGTGCAGAACGCACAACCTGGAGAATCTAAGCATTTTATATTTAAACAGGTTTTACAGATTTTGAGACATTTCCACACATTTGCAAAATCCAACATCATCCCTTCAAACAGCAATTATTCAGATGAGTCTAGAATAAGACCCAAACGGTTCTCCTCAGACGGCATTAACCCAGATATAAAGGAACCCTGCTCCAAAACCAAAATCAAACTCATTTAACCTGAAGTGAAATTTAAAGCTGCCCACATGGACAAGCTGAATGTCTTCTGGAGAAAAGTCAGACGATCAGACGAGACGTAGATGGAGCAGAAGAAGAAACAGGTTCTTCTTCAGAACGCTGCACCACTGAACTGTTGTGGGTTGATTCTTATGTATGTACAAATGTATACAATGTATATGCACATATATACGCGACCTGTATGTAGGCGTATAGATATATGTATACATACATACATACATACATACATACATACATACATACACACATATATATATATATATATATATATATATATATATATATATATATATATATATATATATATATATATATATATATATATATATATATATATATATAGACCACTATGACTGTAAATAAGACATCATATGCCCATTCCTATTTCTTTTTTTTTTTTTTTTTTGGTATTCTTTTTGATCCATTGTATATATGAAGATTCACTGTATATAACTGAATGCAGCTTCCCTACTCTGCACCTTCTTGTATGAGCCGATGTGACGAGTGAATTTCTCCATCGTGAGATCAATAAAGACTATCTTATCTTATCTGTTAAGCATGGTGGTGGTAGCATCATGCTGTGGGCTGCAAGTGATTCTGGTCAGTTGCAAACTGTGGATGGGATAATGAAGGGGGGATACCTCCAGATTCTTCACCTTAAATCAGCGTGATTGTTTGTATCCCAGAAGGACAAAGATCCCAAACGCATCATTTGAACTGCTGTTACATGAAGCAGGTTAATTACAAACATCTGGAGCAAAACATTTATGGACAAAGCCCTGAAGTCAGGTTCATGTCAGGAAAGACATGAGAAGACAGACAGAGCAGAGACACAGAAGGAGAGACAATTCACACATAAACAGGCGGACCAATCTCTGGGCTGAACCACTTCCAACTTAAAAGGGACATCGCCTCACATATATTAGAGTAGTTAATTCCCAAAGCTACACAGCAAATTCCAACACGTTGATTTACACAGAAACTAATTTTATTATGGAACATAAATTCCATAATAAACACTTTGTGTGCATCTCAATATAAGATGAACTGATTACAGACATCAGAGGAATGGGTTGATGATCATTTTTGATCATTTTGAAAATAAAGCAACATTTAGCTGTTGGAAAACAGAAATGAACTGAGCAGAAATCCTCATAAAACCTGAGTACATCTTTCAGCTCTGAAGGCTCTCTGAAACATCTATGGGTCTGTTTACGGCTGTCAAACTGAACCAGGATCAGTCTGGTGGCTTATGAATCGCTAATGCAGATTAGTCTGTGCATAAAAAGACAGTCTGATCATTTAATCTCCCACAGACCAGTCAAATATCATTCGTCTTCACACATGTAAACAGGAATCAGTCCAGGAGCTGTGCATATTCTGCTGGTTCTGTAATGAAACGCCTCAGATCAGAACTTTTCTGAAGTTTATAGTTGCAGACAGGATCAGATCCTGATCCATTTCCTCAGAGCAGAAGCTCGGTTTAATAATGCAAAGTAAATTTCAGCTTTCTGAGAGCTGAAAGCCTCAGAAAAGCCTTTATAGAAAAGCCTTCCTGGAGTCAGACGAGAGTCTCTGGAGAACCAGCAGAGATCTTGGCATTCCTTCTGGCAGTATCTGCCTCAGACGAGTGACAGGAAGCCATCAAGGTGTCTTTACTACAATTAAACCAGAAGAACACGAGGACATCTGGTTGATCGAATAAAAAAACGTGTTCCTCTGTCACCAGCACCATCTGGCTCTGTGAGCTGTAAACCAGTTCATCTATGATGTTTCGTTTTTTTTATTTCTCCGGTGTGTCAATGAAGAAACGTGAAATCGTTGAACATTAATTAAACACTCGTCACTTTCCTGTGCCAGCAGGATACAGCGGGTTAAACACAATCTAAGATTTAATCACTGGAAAGTACAATCTACGTTCTGCAAAAGAAGTCGAGTTCCCCTGAAGGAAATCCCAGGAGAGAACACCCTAAGGTCTAATAAGGTGTCTGATAAGTTCTAACGAGGTACTGTGTGAGGTACCAGAAAGTACCTGGGAAGTTCAGAAGAAACCTGTAGGATTAACAACTAGAGGTGGAGAGGAAGTAGCAATAATATTTAGCAAGACAGGGAAAAATTTTCAACGCTGGTACTGGGAATTATCGTTCATTAAATGAAGAAACTCTTCATCAACCTTACAAAGCCGGGTTCATTCAACAGACATGAAGCAAACAGAGTCCATAAACCCGGCTCTGTCACGTTGGAGTTGGGGAGATGAAAATGTTAAAGTCCATGTCACAGTCTACGCGTCCGTCAGCAGGCACGCTTCTCCCGTTACGCTCCACAGACGGCAGTGGCACACGGTTGTTTCATCACTCATCTGTAGCTTAAACTGTCTGAAGAGACAGCACAGGTACTCCTGTTACGGTTTCATGAAAGTAAACTTTACGTAATGAAAGAAACCTACGGGCGGTAAAAAGTACCGCCAAGCCAACCCAAGCCGGCACCGACCAAAGCGCTGAACAAAACCATTAAAATAATAAATCAATTAAAACAGTAACATTTTAAAAGCAGATTAAAACGTGTCCTAGGAAGACTCAGGAAGTTTCAGAAAGCACCAGAAAGCAGAAAGTAGGTTCCAGGATAGAAAGTTGTAATTTCTAAAAGGAGTCTATAAGTTCAAGAATGTCTCCATTGTTTCAGGATGGCACCCTGAACGTTGCAATAAGTACGCTCCAAATGTCACAAAGGAACCCTGTAAGTTTGTAGTGCAGCGGAAAATTCCTCTGGAAAGTATAATTTAAAATGTAGGAAGAAACTTATAAGTCATAGAAAGCAGCCTGAAAGTTCCTGTAAATTTATAATGAAGGAATTGACACTATATAAATAAAATTGAATTAAATTGAATATCCAGCCCCAACCTGAACTTGTCATTGTTGCACTGATTACTGCGACGTCCCCTTTTCTCTGGGTAACCCCTAAGTTTTAGGGGTTTTCAGACGGTTATGAATGCGGCTGCCCGTGTTTTAACTAAAACTGGGAAATATGTGCCACAGTGTTGTCATCTCTTCTCCGGCTGCCTTGTCATGTTCGAGCAGATTTCAAGATCCTGTTGCTCACCTACAAGGCTTTAAAGGCATACTATGCAACATTTTTCAGTTAATTAATGTGTTCCATACCGTTTTGGATGATTAAATGAGTCATTTCAGGTCGAACAAAGTTTTCTCGGCCGCCCTGGTGGTCTGTGGGGGAAATACCGCACTTGACTTGTATTCTCTCTGAGCGCAGCTAGGTCTGACCTAAGATGGCCGCTCTGTCGGCACGCCTCTCACCCGAGGACGCGGCGTCTACGTATTCATGTCTGTGTCTGTTTCCAGCTGGCAGACATCTTGATGGCAAGAAAAAAAGAAATAGCCCAGAACATCCATCATTCGTTTTCTAACACGCTTATCCCTGCGTTTGCGAGGTGCCTGTGTCTATCTCCAGAGCCCCAGAGCAAGAGCCCTCGGCCCGCACACACAGGCTCAGAAGTCTGGTGCAAGACCGCGAGAGTCGGTCTCGCTTTACGGCGAGAACTCCATGTGTTTTTGCCCTGCCATTCACTATATGCACGCGCGAAAGCAACAAAGAACCGCGTGTTAACGTCAAATAAACATGCAAGCATATTGAGTTATATTATTATTATTATTATTATTATTATTATTATTATTATTTATTTTATTTTTTTTATTTTTTTTTTTATGTTGGCGAGGCGGTAGCGTGAGTTTGGCGAGGCGATAGCGCTGCGGGAAGCTTGATGTTCATACTTTCACTGTGTTAGTCATTGTTTGTACTGCCGTTTTTTCCACTTTTCGTTGCGTTCGCCTGTCTGCTAAGCTCAAAACAACCGCGCCTGGTTTGACGGAGAAACCAGAACAGCTGAGCATCTTTACGATAGTGCACTTTTACTTTCGCCCTCTGGGGGGAGCCTCGCTGGAAAATCAACCCCGGTTGCATAGTATACCTTTAAACGGACTGGCCCCCTCTGACCTCTCTGACCTTCTGCATTCAAGGCACTAGACGTCTAAAAATCCTTAAAGTGCGAACACAAACTGTTGGCGAGCGCGCCTTCTCTTTACGAGCCCCTTTCCTGTGGAATAACCTTCTTCAGGACATCAGGCAGGCTCTGTTGCCATTTTTAAAGTTAAGTTAAAGACCCACTTGTCTACTCTGTCCTACTCATAGTAAATGTTATCTTCTGTTGGTTTATCTGTTTTATTTGGTTGTGTTTTTATTTGTCTTTTATCGCCTTGTAATTGTTCAGGATTTTGCATGAAAGCGCTCCATAAATAAAGTTATCATTGTTTCTGACAATCCTTGAGGTTAACTCCCAGCGTTCTTTGCTCTGTCTATCTGCCACTGAAACCCTTTCTGTGCTCCTCATATCCACATCTCCTCTGGTTCTGTGAGCTTTTATCCTTCTTGTCGGACCTGCTCCATTTATCCCCTGAAGCTCTAATGAACAACTCGGATCTCGGTATGAATAATGACAGAAAAGCCTGCACACAGCCACTGGCCTCCTTTCTGTTGTCGAATGCTCTAAAATATGGATGAGGCTCCCTTTTCTGCTGTTGCCGTTCACATATTTGCGTCTGACCGATGAAGGCTGGAGCGTTTTTCCTGCCAGGCAACCAGGACTGAAAAAAGCTGCAGAGCAATCTTTGCTTTTCCAACCATTCGGGACGAGGAGGAGTCACCACCCCACAATCTGAACACTTTGGCTGTTTTTGCTCTGCTGCTAAATATGCGACGTCACCTGCTTTAAAGTAAAGCTTCTTTATTCCTCATCCTTGTTATTTACCTTCTGGAAGCTTCTAATCTCATTCCTTTCCCCCCCAAGACTCCCTTTTGCGCTTTGTTTGCAGAACAAATATCTCCGACGGGGGTTTTTTCTCGGCTCTTCGGCTTCATGGTAATTCCCAGGTGAGGCTACCTGTCTTAAAGCCTGCCAGAAATAAAGGACTCGTCATTTGGAAGTAGGCTGAGGAGGACGTGTGAACTTTCTCTCTTCTCTTTTCAATCACATGCAGCTGTGGAGCTGATTTGCACATCGCTGACACAAAAGAGTTTCTGCAGAATTCACCTATTTTCTTTCTGCATTATTAGAGTTCAACTTAAGGCCTCTGACATACAGTATGGACTATATTCTAAGATCTCTATGGTTTTTTAAAAAAAAACTTGGGAGAGCCCAGACGATGATGATGACTTTGTAAACTTCTGATATGCACAGCTGACCTGGGGATGCACATTAAAGCAACACCTCAAATACTTCCTTGCCGGACATAATGGAAAAATATAAGGAATTAAGCAAATATATACTATAAAGCAGGGGTGTCAAACTCATTCTGGTTTAGGGGCCGCATACAGCTTAATCTGATCTCAAGAGGGCCACACGAGTAAACTCATTGCAAGATTAAATAAAACTAATAAAAGTGGACTTGTTGTTGATTTTTATATTAAATTAATTTCACTTTTACACAATATATTATGAATAACCTCAGCGTTTTTAAGAAAAGTATGTGCAAGTTTAGCAATACTTTTACTCAGTTACTTTTACTTAAGTGAATTATGCATAAGAACTAATCACAGTGATTATACAATGTTGAAAAACATTTATTCATATTTTTTGGAACTTAAAAACACTGTCCTGCATGACAAAATACATCAAACAGATAAAAATTAAGAAATGATTTAAAATAAATGTTCCACATCTGAAGCTCAGTGCTACCATCTGCTGATTAAAACACAGCGCCCCTCGTGGACAATATAGGAACTGCAGATTTTCAATTAAACGAAGTACATGTTTTTTTCAATAATTGTTTTATCATTCTCTTCCTTTTATCTCCTCTTTCTTTCACATTTTCTTTTTTTTTCTTCTTGTTCTTCCTTTCCTCTCCTACTTTTTAGTGTCCATATCATTTGAGATATTCCCCGCATGAATCATAATAAAACTATTCACATTCATAAATCAAGCGGAGCACTATGGCAAAAGCAGCACTGTTCCACTTGTGAAAGTCAAATCTGATGAGCTCTTTTTGGCATTAAGACAACAATTCTTATTGCCACATTGCCATTTTTTTTAATAATGATAATGCATTTAGCCACCGGGCCGGACTAAATTGTTCGGCGGGCCGTATGTTTGACACCCCTGCTATAAAGGGGATTTAGGACCTCTGCATGAAGATTTTAGCTGTTAGTAGAGGTGGAACTATCGGTCAGGTCTACTCGCTGTGTGACGGTAGAGTCTGGATCGTTGTGTTTTGGCAGCCAGGCATCAACAGGATGTCTTCATGCGTTCTCCGGCTCCATCCGTCAGATGGCCAACACCTCGGCGAGCGCTCCGTCAGCTCCGTCTCCGTTTCACGCCACGTGGATGAGAGGCAGCTGCGAGCATAAATCAGCTCAGATGGGCCGATGCGGCGCAGAGACGGAGGTGTGTGCCGTTCCTCCTCCGATCGCCACAGGCAGCTCGTAAACGCCAGCGAGTATCGATGCTTGTTTAATGATGCACCAGAACAGAAGTAACACCGAGCAGGATTTATCCTGAAGCAGCAGAGGGAACCGGGCGGTCAACGCTCAGGAGTTCATTCAGAGTTCATTACAGAAGTCCATGGGTTTAATCAACTGGCTGATTAGAAATGAAACTGAACGGGTTTAGATGTGTAACATTATTTAAACCAGCCTGTCTGGAGAATCCACCTTTTTTCTCTGTTGTTGTTATTGTTTGTTTATTGCAACCTTTCCATGTCCATTTAAACACAGACATTGCCAGCCAGCTCAGGTTATGAAACCAGGGATAAAAGGCACATTTCTAATATTTGCTAACATTTAATTTTTTTAATTAAAATTACGTGTCTAGTAATCTAGTTACTGACCTTCAGCAGGTGTAGGATGATCACATATAGCGACAGTTTTCAATGAACTGCAGTTGTTGAACAGTTTGTTACTGAATAACAATGGAATAAGCAATGGGTGGTGATTAAAGGTATACTATGCAACCGGGGTTGATTTTCCAGTGAGGCTCCCCCCAGAGGCCGAAAGTAAAAGTGCACTGTCGTAAAGATGCTCAGCTGTTCTCCTGGTTTCTCCGTCAAGCCAGGCGCGGTTGTTTTGAGCTTAGCAGACAGGCGAACGCAACGAAAAGTAAAAAAAAAACAGCAGTACAAACAATGACTAAGACAGTGAAAGTATGAACATCAGGGTTTCCCGCAGCGCTATCTTGGTGAGGCGGCGGCCGCGCCAAACTCACGCTACCGCCTCGCCAACATTCAAAAAAAAAAAATATATATATATATATATATATATATATATATATATATATATATATAATAACAATAATAATAAAAATAATAATAATGATAATAATAAAAAAACTCGATATGCTTGCATGTTTATTTGACGTTAACACGCGATTCTTTGTTGCTTTCGCGCGTGCATATAGTGAATAGCAGGGCAAAAACACATGGAGTTCTCACCGTAAAGCAAGACCGACTCTCGCGGTCTTGCACAAGACTTCTGTGTGTGCGGGCCGAGGGCTCTTGCAATTGCAAGTGCGGTATTTCCCCCACAGACCACCAGGGCGGCCAAGAAAACCTTTGTTCGACCTGAAATGACTCATTTAATCATCCAAAACGGTATGGAACACATTCATTAACTGAAAAATGTTGCATAGTATGCCTTTAAAACGAATATCACACGTACTGTGCTTAGCGATGCTTTTTGTGATAAATGGTTTCTTGGAGGTCCTGGAAGGTGTTATACCCACAGAGCCGTGTACAGGTCGGTGAGTGTGAATGTCTCTTCTTCCCTCATCTCCGTGCAGGATGTGACAGGCAGGTGTGCTCCACAGCTACGCCTCATCGTGGCCAATCAGGAGCGTAAAAAGGAGCGGGCCTCCAGAGGCAGATGCCGGATTGTTTTGCTCACATGCCGCACTATCAGGCCTCGCTTTTGTGTTGGAGAATCCAGTTCTCCACCTCCTCAGATCTCCGCAGACGTCCGCCGCATGGCCTCCCCTCACCATCCTCAACAACACAGTGGATCACCTCAGGTTCTTGGGAACCACCCTTTCTCGGTTCCTGAGACAGTCCTCGGACATAGACACTGTTCTGACGAAGGTCTAGCAGAAACAAGAGTCCAGCAGTACAACCCTGGCGCTGCTGATCTTTAACGCTCCCATGTTTCAGTCCGTCCTATGTTCAAGGCTAGCTAGCATCTCTGCAGACCCCACACATCCTGGACACAACCTGTTTGGACCTTTACCTCCAGGGCGCCGCCACACAGCGCTATTTCCTAAAGCCAGCCGCCACAGACATAAGACCCATTTACACTAACATTGTTAAACCGATCCATGTCGAGTTCGGACCGAGCTTGGATCAGTTAACCATGCCGAGCTTGGTTCTTACGACCGTTTACACATCACGCTATCTTGGTTTCTCGCCTCCTAGTGACGATCTACGGTACTACTGCTCTCTAGGATTGAAGGAGGGAATCAAGGAAATAAAAATGGCGGCGCCCGTAACATTCAGGCAGGTATGCTTGATTATTATTGTGATATTTCGTTGATTACGGAGAGTCAGGCGAAGAAGGCAACCTTTGGTGAATTTACTTGACAGAGTTGGCTTTTGGAAATTGGATAAGACAAACGAACGTCTAATCAGGATTTACAGACGCAGGAAACGACAGACGCTGAGGTTCATCACACTGCTAAAAAGAATCATCTCTGGAAATCGTGTGGTACAGTAGGGAAGCTAGTATTATTATGAATGTCTGAAATTTCTGACTGTGAGGAGATGACGCGGTCTGCTCATGCACTCTTTGTTATCAAGGCAAGGCAAATTTATTTATATAGCACAATTCTGTACAGAGACAATGCAAAGTGCTTTACATGATTTAAATATAGGAATAAAAGCAAGTAGGGATAGAATGTAGAAACAAAAAAGAACATTAAAAACAGTAAAACAGTTTAACTGGAACATTCAAAGGCAATTTTAAACAAATGTGTTTTTAATCTTGATTTAAAAGAATTCAGGCTTTCAGCACTTTTACATTTTTCTGGGAGTTTGTTCCAGATAAGTGGAGCATCAGAGAACCGAGCCACTGAAAAACCGGGCAGAGCCCACCCATCGAACTGGTCTAGATTTAGCGCGGTTCGGTTGTGTCTGGCATGGTTCAGTTCAGTTGCATTTCATTTACACTTGATAGTTATCTCAGTTACCGAGCTCAGACCGTTCCCAGCACAGATAAAAAAGAGGTAGTGTAAACGGGTCTATAGGTTTCACCCCCCAGGCTGCCTCTCTGAACACAACGAGCAGTCAGCTACACTGCTGTGAAACATAATCAGCACTATATACTCACAGCTCTCCTTTGTTTACTTTCTTTACACATTCCCCCCAAAAAACATACTATTTATATAATTATGCCTAATGTCTGTAAGCAAAGCCAGATTCCTTGACTGTCTGTGCCCCAAAAGCAGCTGACTGGTTCTGACTGAGGAAGAGGAACAGCTGAGGAAGATGAACTACCTGGGTGGCCCAGGTTGGTAGGTGGTCATTTCTTTCTCATTCTGGTTATTGTGTGAGATGAGACGAACATTTGTGAGGAGTTGAAAAGAGAAATCCAATTTATGTGGTGTTTTAACGTTTTGCGTCTTCATAATGTAACGTATCATATTTATCGCCTTATGCTGATGTAAACAATCAGCATGGAGTCTCCTAGAGGAGAAGTCACAGCGGTGGAATGTGCAGCATGCTCCTAAACTCTCACCTTTATGACTAAAGATGGTCTGAGGTTATTGACTTTTGTTATTTACTACAATAAGACTAAATAAAGCCATTGTAAACAAATCTCTGGATAATACAGCCTTAGTCTGGTGCATTTTCCTGTGAATGTGGCTCCGCGTCACCTCTTCCCTTCCTACCCGAGGATCTTTTCAAGGATTCTTTACACCAGCAGGTTGATTACAGCATGTGGATTTGATACTGATGAGACGAAAAATACATCTTATAAGAGCTTAACACATAAATCTAGATTAGGTAGCGTGTGCTGGGACCACAGGTGTGTTGTTCACCTTATTCTGCTGAATCAGAACGAGGTGCACTGCTTCTGCCGTCACTGTCTCCCTTTTCAACCGACCACCTGCACACGATGACATTTCAATGCTCTGAGTGCCCCCAGGTGGACAGAACGTTATCAGCCCTGTTAATTAGAAAGTGGGGCGAGGTGTCACTTTCACGTTTAGTCACAAGCATCTGCCATGGCGAGGTGAGAAAATACACCAGTTCAGACAATGCAGTGTGAGATTATTGGGTGTTGGTAGCTGCATTGATTCTGTGCAGCAGAACATGTCCAGACGGTTATTGGATGGCAGCCTGCCTTTGCTGTTGATCAGACTTTTCATGCAATTGGGTCAAATGTGCAGGAAGGCAATGCTGGAGCATTCATTTAATCTTCCCTTACCATTAAAACACAGGGCAGATGTGCAATAGGGTGGCAGGTTTGTACTATGAATCAACACACCTCCTGAAAAAGTCTGCAGCAAAATTCAAACACAAGGGAGGAAAACTGGAGCCATAAAACCCGCAGGAAGCGGGTTCGATTCCCGCAGGTTGCCCCCAGATTGGTCCTACTGCTTCCTGGAAGGGTTGAACACAGAGACAAATTTCTCCTCTCTGTGAGTATAAAGGGAAATATTTATTCATTAATTTTTATTTAAAGTGATAAGCTGGTTACTAACTGATATGCTTTGATGCCTTTGCCTTTACAAGAAAACCCTGCATATAATTACTGCCTTTAATTAAGTTAAATAAAATACAAAATTAGCTCATTCAGCCTTTTTTTAGACTCCAAATAATAGAAAATAAGCGTTACCTGCTAACAGAAGAAAATCTTGACTTAAATGTTCATTTTAAAAATCTACAGAGACCAGAACCGAGGAGCTCCAGTTGTCTTGCAGTTTCTCTTTTGGACCTGAACAGAGGAGTAAGTCAGGCGTAGCCTTTGATTTTCTTCGCCGTGATAATGATCTTCTGTCAGAAATGTGTGAGCGGTCCTGCTTGCTAAGCTTGTGTCTGCGTGTAAAAAGGCTGAAAGGGAGAAACTGCAGAGTCTTTTGACCTTGAGCGCCCCGTGAATCTGCGAGAAACAAGCAGCAGCTCATCAAATATTTACAGCTCTGTCTAATTCAGGATCTGATGCAGTCCTTGTTCCTTTAGTCAATCGGCCTGGCTGCAGGAGGCGGGAACGCTGCATCTCCAAGTCCTAATTTTCAGCAAAAACTTGGAAAGCGCGGTTCGCCCTTCAGAAATAGCCTCAGAAATCACTCCAGTCCAAAACCTCTACAACAAAATTCAAAAAAGAAAAATAATGCATGCTTCTCTATTTGAAAAACGTTTGAATACCGAACATCAGACATGTTTGTTCCTTTAAAACCTTTGGAGTAAATGTCACGTAGCGTCAGACTCGGCTGATGGCTTATTTCATGTGAGCCTGGGGTTGTGTTGCCTTTTTGTTCTCAGAGCGGAAAATAAATTTAATTCAATTAAATTTTATTTATATAGGGTTAGGGTTAGGGCCAATTCATCTCAAGGCACTTTCCAAAGTCAAATTCAATCAAATTATACAGATTGGTCAGAAAGTTTCCTATATAAGGGAACCCATCTGATTGCATATAAAGTGTCTGGTTGTTATGTGGAATAGTGCCAGGGGTGTAAATACTTTTGAGAGACAATGGAATTGAAAATGTTTTAAACTAAAAAAGCAGGAATTAAGATACATTTGCTTGATACTTTGTTTCCTAATTTCCCTCCAAGCTTTGATCGATATGCCTTCTGCTTCTTTGCTGTCTTTTAACCTTTTTCTTTTTAAAATGTTTTGTTTAACTTCATTTAAGTCCGGTAACTCACAGTTATCAGAGGAATATTTTTAATTTCTGTATTCAGCCACGTATCTTTGACCTGTAGATTCAGACATAAAAAAGCAAAAGTCCAAAGAAAGACCTTATGGAGACCTGGAAAGCAATTGATCCGGTAAAATATTGGTGTTATGGCTGCATGGAAGGAGACGTTATGAACGGAGGCCCGCACATCTGGACATTAATTACACCACAAAATGACAATTTACGAGCTGTAGGACGAGGCTAGGGGTCTTCAACGCTGGACCCACTGTCCTAGATGCATTAGATGTTTTCCTGTCTCCACTCACCTGAGATAAATACCTGGGTGATTAGCAGAACTCTGACTGCTGAGGAGGTCGTGCAATCATTTGATTCCTGTGTGGAGAAGCAGAGACATCTAAAACGTGCAGGACTGTAGCTCCAGGGCTGAAGAGCCTTTTCACCTCTGTCTCTACCTGCACTTTTCATCTGGATGCGTTTAGATCAGTGGATCCACTGCAACAACAACAAGAAGCACGCCCAGCTTTGTCAGACATGAAGCGCTTTTATTGCTCCAGTTCATCATTAGTCTGACTCTCTTATATTTAATGAAGCGCAGCCTGTGCAGTTTGTTCAAATCAAGAGTTCAGTTCTGCACATAAATTCACCATCGCGGGTCATTTATCACAATTTACTGAAGGGAGTTTTTTTCTATTATACCGTTGGAACGTGCTTCATTTGAAATGTCCCTGCAGAAGAAAAATAAATCATTTAACTCTAACAAGATGTAGAAGATATAAATGCAATATTTCCATATTTCATTCTGGATAAATGTCAGATTGGATCGATTCAAATCTGTTTCATGCAGATCTGTTGGCCAGAGAGGCTGCTGGTTCTGCTCGGTCCAAAAACATATATTTTTTATGTTGGGACTGATTTACACAAATGGGAAAATACTGAAATATAATTAATTAATTAACTGCTCCACCAAACTAAATCGTATCATATTTAATAGCATTATTTTGAATGTGTCATTCCCTAATAATAACAATTAAAAGCTTTTTTAATAATCTTACTGATAAAGGAGGTTTGATTGGATTATTTTTCTGTAGTTCTGGAATAGTAGTTTTTTTTAGGGACTGGGGGAAAACACCTGACAGAAGGGACGTGTTTATTATCTGGGTCAAATCAGACGCTATGACAGGCAAAACTTTCTTAAAGAAAGCTGTGGGTAGAACATCAAGGCAGCAGGAGGAGGAACTTAACTGCTGAATGATCTCCTCTAAGCTTTTGTGGTTTAAATTGGGACATTTGGTCAAGATCAGTTCTAGTTGGATACAGCTTTGATTCTGGAGTGGATATAGATGTACAAACTTCTAATCTTTAGGATTTTCTCAGTAAAGAAGTTAGCAAATTCATTACAGGTCCTGGTGGAGTTCAGAAGCCACGGACACAGGAGGGTTTGTTAACCTGTCGACTGTGGTAAATTATTAATGTTTTTATTGATTATCTCAGAGAAGAAAGATTCTCAGACATTTTTCAGTTCTAAGTTATATGTGTAAAGTTTCTCTTTATACACGTCATAGTGAACCTGCAGTCTGTTCTTTCTCCACCTGCGTTCAGCTTTTCAACCTTTCCAGTGTGTACACCGCCTCTTCCCCAATAATAATAACAGTAATAATAATACATTGGATTTGTAATGCACTTTATATTTATACAAATCCCAAAGTGCTACATAGTAAAACAGGTAGGTGTTAAATAAAAACACATGGAGAGCATAAAAAAATAAAATAAAAATGACTCCTGGAGATCAGCACCAGCCCCCAGGAACCCACATGGATAAGCAGGTATAGAAGATGGTTGGATAAATTATATTCTATCATATTTTACTGTATGACATCAATATGCTTTAAAGTGTTAAGCCTTGGCCCAGGTGCAATTATCACCATACTGTATTTATGCGCATAACTAATCTAATGTCTCATTTTTGCTATATTGGACTAACAGGAGTGTAAGACTTTTTGCAGTGGAAGATAATAAAGCATATAATGCAGCCTACCTTTACTTATTTGGAGTAAATCATGAATACTGATGCTGGATTGCTATCAGCCAGTATTTTTCCCCACATCCCTTCACCTATTAAATATGTATATATACAGCAAACAGCCTTTTATTTCAGTGCAGTCCCATTATTTTTCCTTCCCTCTTGATCCCTTGATTGTAATTCAGCAGATGGTGGCAATGTGCAGATCTGCAGTGAGGTGAAACAGGATGTTATTAACGGGGAAGGTAAAGGTGACTCCTGAAAAAAAGGAGCCCTGAATGAACGTATGCAAGCGAGGAAATAAGTGTGAAAGGGAAAGTGGAAGAGGGAAATGATGAATGGTAGACTTTAAAGGAGCTGATGGCGACATAAAAAGATTTCCGTCAGGCTTCCTGGGTTTGCTTTTCCGTCTGAATAATTGTTGTGGCAAATTTTATCGAACAGAACAGATTTAAGGGACAGGTGTCAAATCGTTTCTCTTCTGAATATTCTGACGATACAAGTCAGTTTAAAGCAACTGCATCAGAATTAATTTTTCTGATTATTCTTTATCAAAACAAGGAAATATAAGGCAAGGCAAGTTTATTTGTAAAGCATATTTCAGTAATGACAATTCAAAGTGCTGTGCATGAACAGAAGATAAGAAAACATATATATAAAATAAGATGGACTAAAAAGTTCAACAATAATATTTAAAGGCGACCCTAATCTTGATTTAAAGGAACTCAGGCTTTCAGCACTTTTACAGTTTTCTGGAAGTTTGTTCTAGATCAGTGGAGCATAGGAACTAAATGCTGCTTCTCCATGTCTGGTTCTGGTTCTGGTTCTGGTTCTGCAGAGCAGGCTGGAGCCAGAAGACCTGAGTGGTCTGGAGGGTTGATGCCCTGATAACAAGTCTGTGATGTATTTAGGTGCTAATTCAGGGATTTATAGACTAACAGAAGCATTTTAAAGTCTATTCTCTGAGATCCAGGGAGCCATGGAAGGACTTCAGAACCGGGTCCATGTTCTCTACGTTCTTAGTCTTAGTGGAAGGACTTCAGAACCGGGTCCATGTTCTCTACGTTCTTAGTCTTAGTGAGGACTTCAGAACCGGGTCCATGTTCTCTACGTTCTTAGTCTCAGTGGAAGGACTTCAGAACCGGGTCCATGTTCTCTACGTTCTTAGTCTTAGTGAGGATTCAGAACCGGGTCCAGTATGGACAGCATTTGATACTGTTGATCACTCCGTTCTAACAGGATGGAGTGATCAACAGTATCAATGCTGCACTAAGGTCCAACAGAACCAGCACGGTGTTTCTTCCACAGTCTGTATTTATATGGATGTCATTAAACACCTTGATGAGGGCGGTCTCTGTACTGTGGTGAGAAAACCTGACTGGAAAACGTCAAAGCGGCTGGTCGTTGTTAAGAAGGTGTTTAATTGTTGAAACTCAGCTTTTTCTATAATCTTACTGATAAAGAGGAGGTTTGAGATGGGCCTGCAGTTCTGGAGTAGAAGTTTGTCTAAATTGCTCTGTTTCAGCAGTGGTTTGATAATTGTTGAAAAAGAAAAATGTAAAGATTTAGTTAATTTAATACCAAAATACAACCACAATTTAATAAATATAGTGATTTAGAAATATGAATAGTTTGCTTTTAGGTGAAATATTGGCTCTCCGTTGAGTGAACAGAGGATTTTCGCAGCTTCGGGAACAGGATGCTCTCCAACTCATCTTCAGCTGAGTCCTTCTGGCTTTATTGTGGAGGTCAGATGATCTGATGCTGCAGGTCATTTCTCTGCTTTAACAGTCTTTACAGGGCGGGCAGTTCACATTATTATGAGTCTGCTGCAGGATGTTTGAGACCACCGATGTGGCCTTTCAGCCGAGGCACCTTTGGCATCTCATTTACTGAGGCAGGTTGCATGAATAAACGTCACTTTGATCCAAACCTCTTTTCTCTACCTTGAATTTTCCTGCACCCGCTGACCCGTCTGTCTGCATGATGCGTCTTCAGTTCTCCTGTGTCTCCTAACGGCTGAAGCACAACGCTGTCACTGGAAGATTTCTTCCCATTAAAACCAGTTAGGTTTTTATTTAAACCTTACTGTGTTTGATTGATGAATGAAAGTGAAGATCTGGAGTAAAAGTGACTTCAGGTAATTTACTGCTTCATCATTAGGCTCCACAGTAAATTCATCTGTGGTCAAAAGGTGGGAAATTAATGAAGATGTATAAATAAGTAGCTTCTAAAGGCAAATGGAACTCATTATTTCTGCTGGGCGTTAGTCTAAGAAGTGACTTTTCTGCTCTTTAGAACCGATTTTACATCCTTTTCTGTCCATCATGGGAAAACAAAAACGATAAGCCGCTCATTTGCATCTGAATGTTCACTATACATCCGTCATCTTCGCCTTTTTTTCGCTCCCCGTTTAAACATTTGGTTCTTTTAAAAGTTTTCGTAACAGTCTGAGACGTCGGGCTGCATCAGGAGCCTTTTCACATTAATCAATTATTTAACTCCTTCATTAAAGCTGCTTCAGCCGCTCTGAACTCTTTGAACCCTCCGACAGAATCGTGTGCAACTGCCACCAAACGAGCTCTCGCCTTAAACTCGTTATAAAATCCCATTTGACCGTTGGCTTGTGTACGAAAATGAAAGAGTGGAGAAACTTTTTTCAAAGCGTCCTAATGCAGCGCCGACATCAGCCAAAGACTTGTTGCTGAGTCCCTGGTTGCTGCCGTAGTTCTCGCCCTTCCTGGGGAGAAAGGTGAGAGGGCCGCTTGTAAAATACAATTATACAACGACAGGAGGCAGAAAATCCTGCTGAGTTACGTAAGAAGGAGACCGCAGACCTCAGCACCACTCCACCGCTCTTTTCATTAAACAAGCAGATCAGTAAGAATCCAAAATTAAGCCTCTAACAAACTGAGGTTTTCCCAAAAAAAAAGTTAAAAAACAAAACTGGACTTTTTTCAGAAGTTTGAAGACGTTTCGCTTCCCATCTAGAAAGCTTTCGCAATTCAAAATGTCTGCAGTAGTGAGGAGTTCCAAGCTTTATATTATTGCCCAAACAAAGGCCTTATTTTGGCTTAGATAACATGTAAAAGAAACCGATATTTTATTAAGGTTTAATGTTATACGAGAAACAGATTAAAGAGACGCTTTCATTTCAGTTTTTGGAGAACAAGTGGAGAACGTGCAAAATCCATGCAGAAAGACCCCAGGCTGGGATTTGAACCTAGGACCAGTGCCACTGTGCAGCAGTGTTGTAGTACTCGAGTCCGATTCTCGGACTTAAGTCTGAGACTCGAACTCGAGTACGAGTCATTAGCTAAATTTAGAGACTCGTGACTGACTTGGACTTGAGCACTGATGACTCGAACTTGGACTCTGACTCCTACATTCAGATCATTCTGACTCAGAAATTGAGAAAAAGACTCAACTTTTTTTTATATCATTAGGCTATAATTTTAATATGTCATTAGAATATTATTTGGTGTATGATTTTAATATCTAAATTATTAGTGCAATGTGGTGGAGTGTGGATTTTTTTTTGTTTAAAAACATGTAGGTTATGCTTACTTTAGTGCGGAACTTGGACTCCACTTGGATCAATAGTGACTCGACTCAGACTTGACTCGAACTCGACTGATTTTTTTTTAATGACTTGGACTTGACTCAGACTTGAACACTGGAGACTCGAACCTGGACTCGGACTCGAGGCATAGTGACTTGACTACAACACTGCTGTGCAGCCCTGTATGTTCCAGTTTACCGTGAATCAAGTTTTACGTGACTTTAATGTGTTTCACAGTCATGTTCCACCATGAACAGATCTTTACGGACTTATTTCAGGCGTATCTGAGGAGGCGGCTTTACTTTCAGTTCATTGGGGGGAATTTGCATTTAGCATTAAACAACAAGCCTGAACTTTAATGATTAATAACAACCTGACACGATCCTGAAATCTCTGATTAATGGAGCGACCCCGTTTAATCTGAAACCGGTGCACGGAGCTCGTTAAAATGCCGCGGTCGTGGCCCTGAACTTTCTGTGCTTGTGGACAAAGTGACGCGCTGATCTTCCGCCGTCAGAGCGGCGTTTTGCCGACACCGTTTGTCTCCCGGAGGTGACGGCTGGCCGCGTGACGTGTTCCCATAAGTCATTGCAGGAGAGCGTTTGCACGCAGCGCTGCAGTCATCACCCACCTGTTCGTCTTCACAGCTTAGACATGAACAAAGAGAACACCGGCGGACCCAGTTCGATCCAGAGATACTGAATATTTTAGCAGAACCTCTCTGTAAAAAATAAAAGCTTTTGGACGCCATGGCTGCATTTTTTTTATTATTCCTGAGCATTAAAAATTAAACGTGTTTTTTCACACAATAACTCTGAGGTTTTCATCAATGATTTAACTTGTAGGGTCTGGTTTTATTTTAGCGTTCGTGACAAAAAATGTAGAGAAAAAACTGCTTCTGAGAGTGATTAGCAACTGATCTGAGAGTAAATGATGCATGAGGGCTGATGGCAGAGATCTTCCTCTGGAGGAAACCCAGAACATTTTTATTTTCCTTGTTGCAGAGTCATCCACGACGCTCAATAGACGAAGAGTTACACAAACTGGCATGAGTAAGAACAAAAGGAAAGGTACGATTCAGATGTACAGTCAAGATTCAGTTATCCGACTCTTAAGTTGGTTCTTTATTTTATTCAGGCTGAAATGTTTCAGATAAACAGAACACCCCACACCTTGTTAAATCAAGATTTCTTCTTCTTCTTTCTGCGTTTCCATTTCAGAGGTCGCCACAGAGAGTCGTCTGTCTCCATTTAACCCTGCCGGCTGCATCTTCTTCACACCAACTTCTATTGCTAACCTTTGCTAATCATGTTATTGACTCGATTGGTCAATTTGGAAAAAGTTTTATTGCTGATGCCCTTCCTGACGCATGGGGCCGGCCCAAAATGAGACACAGGACACTGTGGTCCTTTGAGGCTGCATATGGTTACTGTGATCTGGGTTAAATCAAGAATTAGTGGCAATAACCAAATCTTTTTCATCAATTTCACCAGGCTGATTGATGTAGGATATATAAAAAAAATCGCTTAAATAGAACCTGTCTGACAACACGAAGTAGGCTGTGATATGTGGTGAGGTTCATGACAGGTGAGACACCCACGCCTCTGCAGTCGGCTCTGTAAATATGTGATAGATGCTGATGTTTCAGTTTAATTTAAACATTTAGCTGTTTTAAAAGCTTTTCATTATCCTTTAACATCCAGGGAATTGATGTGGAGACTGTGGTCTTGTTTTGGTCTACAGCAGGTGTGTCATACTCATATCTATATTGGGCCACGTTGAAGTCATTAAAAGGGCCATTTGCTCCAGTATAGATACTTTTGATTTTAGAACTTCATTTTAGTTCACATAGAAATGTAAAAAATTGCACAATAACATATAATTAGCACCTTAGGCCCAGTTTATACAGTTTATCTGCAAAAAAGTTGATATTGGGGTGAGTTACACTTTAAACTCGTCATTCTGCATTACTGTTTCTCCTTTCGGACATTTCTGAGTTGTTTTAATGTGTTGTCGGAAAAACTGACATCTAGTGGTAGGATGCTGTTACTACACAGTAAAAAAAAGCAACATTTGCTATAGGAGGCACAGTTTTAGCCACTTTATACACTTTAAAAGGATATATACCTCTACTTTATGACATAATATGCCTTTTTTAGCTCTTGAGGGCCGGATAAAATGCCTTGATGGGCCGGATTCGGGTCTGCAGGCCTTGAGTTTGACACATGTGGTCTACAGAGAGCACTCAACAGCCCCACCTAGTGGTGAAATAGCGCTTATTGCTCCTTTAAAGCCACATCTACTGAGAGGTCACTGACACAGAATAGTTCAACAGAGACATGAAACTAAGTTTCTCCCATTCTTCGGCTCTCTCATCAGTCTGAGTTACCATTTCCTGTATTAGTCAGTTTAGCTGTCAGCAGTCCTGTTTGTGACTCAGTCTGATTCTTCTTCTCCTGTAATTGCGGGCAGAACGTAGGCGAGATGAGCGGCTGATCGTCTCAGCTTCACATGGAGCTGTGAAGCAGCTACGCCCTGGGTGACCTGATGCCACCTCCGTCTGTTCTCACCTGGTGAGAAAAATGTGTTACGACGCTTACGGAGTAACACGCAGCGCTTTCAACACTTTATTACATTTTCTTAATCTCACACCGAAAAGCTTGGGAAAACGCAACCTTTAATTTCAGCACAGCTTTTCAGGAGGGGGAGAAGAAAAACAGTTATTGGCACCTTCTGCAGGTAATACTTTGAAAATTACTAAATTACTATTAGGGCTGCAGCTATCTAATTAACTGATTAATCTAAAAGGATAAACTATTGGTAAATTAATATGTAAACAAGCATTTGGAACCTAAAAACACTTTATTGCACATTTTAAATACATTTTTAATGGCAAAAACATGTTTAAAAATAGACATCTTTTCAATGCTAACAACATGGCAATTTCATTATTGAGGTCATAATAATGAAATTGCCATGTTTTTGTTTAACAGAATTTAAACCAGATGAAGCTAAAATCATTACTTGGTTAAGTTCTAAATAGAAAATAGTTACATAAAAAAAGGGTTTTCATCTTACATAGTAAATGTATAGAATGTTTTGTACAGTTTTTGCTTAATTAAAGCTCAGAGTGGATTGTTTTTTCATCAAATGGAATTTTTTAAGAGTCTGCATACTCCAGGCAACGAATATTATATTATTAAATTTGTTGACGATTATTTCAATAATTAATCCAATTAATTGATTCAGTCCTAATCAGGATATTTTCAGGAAGCTAAATTAGATATTTGATCCTGGACTGTGCAACCATGGACTCGTCTAAAAGCTGGAGTTAGATCAACAACCCTTATAGTCTAAAGACACATTTTATCCCCTCTCCCACTAAATAAAATGTAGTTTTTAGCTGCAAAACCTACATGGACCTTTAGTGAAAGAGTATACAAAGAGTTACCATGTACAATCTGGTTTTGATTTTAAATTACTGCCAGTTTTCTTTTGTCTTTAGGTATTTAAAGCAAAGAGAAAGGTTTTATTTAATGTAACATTGCATATTTATGGAATATTAAACAACAACGAAAGCACAGTTTGTAACTTAATGATGAAAACCACTCAGTTTAGAATCAGATGTTGAAGTTCTTTGCAAATATTACATAAAAGCCCTTTTTAGCAACGTTATGGAGAGGCTGTATGGAGGGCCGCATGCTGCAGACCTTTGTTCTTCAGCTCATTCTACGTATTTTTTCTCCATATGAATTATGTCTCAGGACTAAGATTGCAATGAAAGAAAGAAAGTTGATTTTGTGTCTATCAAACTGTTTCTGTGTAGATTTGGCCAAATGTTTTGGATCATTATCCTAAAGACCCATATTCAGTTTTCTGTCACCAGATTTTTATTTAAAACGTCCCGGTATGAGAAATAGTCTATTATGTCGCTCCAACATGGTCCCACAGCGTCACAGATCCTTCACTGTACATAAAAGTGCTTTTTAAAACAATCTTCCTTTGATTTACATCAGAGATCAATTATGTTTTTATATATGAATGAATGAGAATGATTTTATTTGTTCATGGGAAGCTCTGGATGAGTGTAATGTGTGTCTTGGTGCAGTAAAACCTTCTGGCCAAAATAAATTCTCCCTAGGGAGACACATGAAGATACTTTGATATTGACTTTGAACTGCAGCGGTAGTTGGAGAAAAACTAGAATTTATTTTCATCTGAACGACGCAATGAGTTCCTGACAAGCCCCACATGATGTTAGAAAACCCTTCATCCTGCAATTTCAATAAACTTCTCATTTATTGAAAGGGTTTGCATATTCAACCAAGATAAAAACCCACGACACTCCTAATGTAAAACGATTATAATGAAAGAGTCAGGATTGTTGGTATCCACCCGGTGATTTGTCCAATACTTTTTCTATCATTTTGAGCATGAACGGTAAGAAGTAGTAAGAAAATATGACTTATAAATCTTGCTATATACAGCATGTTGGTTCCAGTAATCCTCAGCAGAGTGATACCTCTCCTGGGTTGCTCAGACTCCTCTCAGGTGCAGAAGAAAGAGAGGAAGCTCAGGTGACGCCAGGACTCCACCGCAGATTGAAAGGTTTAAAATCTTCAACAACACAGTTTTACGAACTTCATTTCACAAATTCTGTGAAAAATCACAAGATCCGCCGAGTTTGCCTGCTTGTCGGCTGCTGTCATACATCCGAAGGGAAAGTATGCAGATTTCTTAGACAGGTGAAGATGACATAATCAGTTTCTAATGATTGTTTTATGGTTTTTATTTCTTTCCTCACTGGGCTCCTTCTCCGCTCAGCCGCATGCCGTGTGCTTCATGCCACACACGTCAGGTCCCCCCCCACATCTATCTGTGACGCGTGCATCAGCAGCCAGATCCGTCCCTACAGAGGGGAGGAGGAGGAGGAGGATCTGTCACGGTGCACCACAGCGCAGCAAGCCCTGCATGCTCAAGTAACCCTGTTTCCACAGAGAGTAACACTGCTGCATCAGCAGAGTGCAGGGTTACAGGCTGAGAGAGAGTACCGGTGCTTGCAGCTGAGCGAGAACATGTTTACTATTAGAGACTTAAGTAAGGACTTTTTTCTGGACTTCATTTTTTGGCCTAAAGGCTACGTTCAGGACTAAGGTGTTAATTAGGTTTAGGGTTAGGGCATAGAGAGGGTTGGAAATAAATGGTAGACCATGCAAGGTCCCAATTTTATATTTAAAACAAGGATTTGTGCGTGTTCTTGTATTTGCAGCTCAGTGAGAACTTTTTTTCTGCTAATTTTACTAATTAAGCGAGGTCCTCCTTTTTTTCATGGGCTAGGGGTTAAGTTTAAGACTGAGGTATCAATTAGGTTTAGGTTAGGGCTAGGTATAAAGGTGTAAAGGTGAGGGTCAGAGTTAGGTCATAGAAAGGCTTAGAGATGAATTAAAGTCTATGGAAGTCAAGGCACGGTCCTCACTTTATATTTAAAACAAGGATAAGTGTATGTGTTCTTGTATTTGCAGCTGAGTGAAAACATATTTGCTCATTTTACTAATAAAGTGAGGGCTTTGATGTAAAGTGAGGTCCACACTTTACATCAATTACATCACATTTTAGGACAAAGGTGTCAATTAGGTTAAGGTTTGGTTGGGTTTAGGTGTAAAGGTCAGAGTCAGGCCATAGAAAGGCTTTGAGATGAATGAAAGTCTATGGAAGTCAAGGCACGGTCCTCACTGTGCACATTAAACAAGGATGTGTGTGTGTGTTTAGGAGCAGGTGGACTGCGAACACAGAGAGACAGTTTTTCACACTTTGGAGAATTTAACAGTTCAATAATTTAGAAAAAAAAAAAAACTCCTGAATATGTCGTATTATCTATTAATAATTGGACTGCATTGTTTGTCTTTGTGATTTTCGTCTCTCCTGCTTTACAACTTAACTTTGAATTAGCTGTTTATTCATGTTATTCCATCTGGTGTGTCCCGTCTACTTGTTTCTGCCGCTGGCATGCCCAGATTTCCCCACTGTGGGACGGTTCTGTTTTATTCTACTTTCTTGACCCACATGCAGAATACTTTGCAAAAAACAGAAAGTAAACTGCACAGGGATTTATTTACATTAAAGCTATAGTTGGTAATCCTGTTCAGAAACACTTTGTTATACTGGATAAAATCTTCCTTCAATCCTGAAAGTAGTCAATACTTCATGTATTTAGAAAAAAGAGGTTAGAAGATTAGATCTCTGAGGGAGCTCCAGGCCTGTGAAAACTCTGACCAATCCCTGCCATTTGGTCCGAATAGCAGGGATTGGTCGGAGTTTCGTTTTTGTTCTCACCCCCCCTCTGTCCCTCAGGTTCTGGGGGTATTGCTTATCTATTAGTTGTCCCACATGCCGACCATTCTGACACGCCCACGTAACGCCAGTGTACGTGCTCGTTTCTTGTTAGTTTCCTCTTGCTGGCTCCGCATGCACACTTCTAGTGTTTATGTATCATGTTAGCTTAGCGGTTAGCTTAGTGGTTAGCTTAGTGGCTAGCTTCGCTGTTAACTGTTCATTGTAGCTCCACTGCTCTCCCCGTAGACTTTGAGAGTCACAAGAAGCAAAGAGTGTACAAGTTTATGAGAAGAATTTTGGCCAAATTTGGCATTTTAGACTTTCCTAATTTTATAAATTATAATCTTTTAAAATAGATTTTTAAGTGTTTAAATGGACATGCACCTACAACATTGAGTAATTGCATACGGAGACTGCAGGGCAATAGCAGATCCACTAGAGCGGCTTCCGAGGGAAATTGTAAGGTCCCCTTTCGCAGAACCACTTTTGCTCAAAGTGCTCTGTCCGTGAGAGGATCTGTAGTGTGGAACTCACTTCCTGGTGATTTAAAGTCTATAACCAGTTTTAGTATATTTAAAAAAAAAAAAAAAAAAAAAAAAAAAAAAAAAAAACTCTGGTTATGCTAAAAACAGAACTGTAATCATTTTTGATGTTTCGATATTTTACTGTATGTTTTCCGATGTTTTAAATGACTATTAGTTTAACTTTTAGTGGCACTAAAAAAGCCCATCTAGGGACAAGTGCTGCGAATTAGCAGTAGCTATTGCACTATGACACCAACATGGGACTGCTGTCATGTTCAGTTTGTCTATGTCCATGTGTGTCTGTCCCTACAAAATAAACTTTGAAATGTAATGAAATGAAATGAAGAGGAAGGCCTCTGTAAAAAGAAATGAGACCAAAGTGGATTTGGGAGATTTTTTTCACATGATTCCTCTAAGGATCGGAAGAGCAGGTAAGACGTTCCGCTTCACGACTACTTGCCAACTTGGCTCTCTCAAGTAAGATACTGACTGCTCAGAATGATCCTTAAAACCCCACTTAAAGAGAAATGTTTTTGACTTGCTGGTGCAGCTTTCCGTCATAAACACTTGAACAAAGGAAATTCTTTAGTTTTGGGCAGGGCTAAACGTCTTATAGGTCCGAGAAAAACGCACCCAACACTTCTGTGGAGAAACAGAGCATCCCCTTAAACAAATTAGGAGCTACAGAGATAATCATTGTCAGTTCTCTTTCTCCATAACTGTGAGTATTTTTTTGGCTCCACATGAAGCTCTGAGCAGATAGAGGATGATTTTAAACCAAACCCTTTCCACGTATGGAAAAGCCGCACATTTCCTACCACACGGTTGAGTTTAAAGAGGCCCATATTAGCGAGAAAAAATTAAACGTCAACAACCTTCACAAGCTGGCTGTGAATCTTCGCACAGATCTCACTGGCTCCCTGTTGTATTTAAATGAGCTTCACACAACAGGATGCAAGACGAGAGATGATCTGTTAGATTTCATCAGTCGGAAACAAAGGCGTACTAAAGGTTCACACCTTACATCATGTGTATCAGGTGGTTATTGCTCCTAATTTCAAACGATTTTTAAAAGAAACTTGACTTTTTCACTCGCCCTCTGGTTGAAATGATCAACAGGATGCTGCTAAACAGGTTTGAGATGCAGAAGCAGTCAGTAAATGCAAGCTTTTTTTATTTTCTATAGTTGACTCTATGAGATGCATGCATGTAACGCAAAATTATTCAAACCTTAAGCCTAAAAATGCTGTTTCTTCAGTTTTAAGACATGACGTTTGCAGATAATAGTGCAGCTAAAGAACCCCGCCTCGCCTCTGTCGCGGGTTTCATGGTAAAACAGTGAATCTGTCATCGCCGGTTGTTCTGCCGCAGATTTCAGCGTAATCACATTGTTGCGTCTAAATTAAAGGCTGCAGATGAATTTGATTCAAACGTTTGGACAGCTGTGGGTGTTCATTCTTTTTATCTGAGGTGGAGTGGAGACAGTTTTTACCACTATTCCTGATCTAGTTTGGCTAAATTTAGGGCATGTTACCAGGGGGGAAAATTCCCTTTCATTTTTGGGGAGACAATAAACAAAAGCATCTTTTTAGGGGTCGGAAAAGTTACAGTGAAACGCAACGTTGCAAAATGTACAGATGGAATATTGTCAGTACTATAAACAGTATACTGAATAACTGACAACCTTGTGAAAATAGCATGGCAAAATGCATTTAATAATCCTACTAATAGTAATATTATTAGAATTTGCCACTCCAAAAACCACGAGTCTACAGAGGTTAATAACATCTTAAGCAGAACTGGCAAACATCCGATCAAGTGATTCAAAGTCCAAATTTGCTTCAATTTGACCAGTTCTGTCTGAATAGTGCAGTCAGTGAGGAAGGGGGCAGGAAAAGAAACCCGTATACTTACCCTTGCGGCTAGTTTTGCCTAGGAACACCATGATGTCCCTTGCCATCGGTAAGAAGCCTTAACCCAGTGTTTTTCAACCACTGTGCCGTGGCACACTAGTGCACCGTGAGTGATCGTCAGGTGTGCCACAGAAATTATCCAATTTCACCTAATTGGTCTAAAAAGATTTTTTGAAAACAAATTATCATCTGCAATTAATATGCCATTGCCTAGTTTCTGTGCTGTAGTAGTGACTGGCTGCGTAATCGTGTAATAATTTCTTAACACTAGATGGCAACAGGTGGCGAATTGCATTGTACGTTAAGAGGAGAAATAGTCCTTATGTAGTAAATTTTTGACCAATCTGTATATTCTGACCCAATCTGTATAATATGATTGAATTTGAGTTTCTAAAGAGCCTTGATATGACATGTTTCGTGAATTGGCGCTATATAAATAAAATTGAATTGAATTGATGCATGAAGGTGACAGGTAGCAGTGAGAGCATTGTAGCTAGCAAGACTGTGACGACGGTGATGAAGAGGTTTTTGCAAAGAAAAAATGCTTACTCTGATCTGAGCACTGGAAAAAATTCGGACCCAGATGAAGACCCTAGTAAGAGTTGGTGTCAAAAGAAGGCAAATACAGTGAGAGTTACATTTCATGTGGATTCACTTTCACCGGGGATGCAACGACACCAACTCCGTTGTGCTTGGTATATGGTGAAATATAATATATAATAAAAGATGAAAAAGAAAATACATTTCTTTATTTGATTCCTATTCAAGACATTTTGATAAGAACGACTATATTGTTAATATAGGCGGCAACAGAGTATCATTTGTTTAACATTTTGGTTGGTGGTGTGCCTAGTGATTTTTTCAATAAGAAAAATTTACCATGGCTCAAAAAAGGTTGAAAAACACTGCCTTAAGGTGTCCCGCAGTCCTTTCTCAATCCTTTGCGTGAAATGACGCATAAGCACAGCCCACCTTATGGAAATCAATGAAAATGTCCAGAAAGAAGAGAGCGGTACTTTGTAGTTCATGGTCAGAAGGCTGTAGACCCGGATTTGACTCATTATCCATGTGATGTCACAGTTTGTCACAGACAAAATTTATTACTTATTTTTTTCTGTTCTTGCCACAAAGAGAACAAGAACAATTCCCTTCCTTCTCGCAGAGTAGCCTATTTAACAGTTTGTTTGTCTTAGTTAAATTTTGGACAGTTCTGCATAAAACTCATGTTTCCTTCCAGTACTTTGTGCCAAGATGGGAAGACAGAACATCATATTCCTCAGAAATCCTGAAATGATTCTTCCTGGTGACCTTGCTTTTGAAAAAACAGAATCCAAAAATTTAACAGCAGCCAGTTAAGGGGCATAGTGTCTGTTGTTGCTCCATCCCTCCATATTAATGTTCATTTCAAAGACTAAATGAAGGATTATTTATGTCTGTTGTATCATGGTTGTCTGTTTAACATGGATTTGTGGAGCATATCTGGGTTAAAACCAGACTACACACTGGAAACAGAGGAGAGCTGCTTTAGTACCATCAGGAGACGTGACAGATAGGCTGCTGATCGGTTGGTGTATATTCACACTTTTCTTCAGTGTTTGCACAAAACTCGGCATCAGAACGCTGTGGCATATCTCCAACAAACGGAAACAAGCAAGCAAACTCAAAAATATTTTTTTTATGGATGCAAATAATAAATAATCACATCCTCTTTAAAAAGTGCTAGCAGGTTTTATCACATTGGGACAGCTAGGAGCTGCGTTTTTAACCATCTTTTTTGACAAGCAAACCAAATTTTCAGTGTATTCATTTAGTTTATTCCTGTTAATTTATCTTTTTGTGATGGTAGAGAAAAAAAATTACCCTGTGAATCCCTACCTTATTGCTCTTCTTCTGTTTTTTTCTCTTTCAGGGGTTCACCTGCCATCTGTTTCCATCCAACCAAATCTTCTCTAATCTTCTTCTCTCACTGTGAGAAGAAAAAATAAATCTGATGGAAATATTATAACAATTCACCAACATCTTTAGAGAAAAGAATGCCTTGCTAAAAACAAAACAGGGTTTTCTAACCTGAGTGAGGCATCTTGTCATTAGACGATCTTTGATTCATTGCAGTAGCTGTCCTAGTACGCATGCGCGGACCGCTGCCTCCGTTACCCCCTGCGCCGCTCGGAGCTCAGGCAGCAGGTTGGCCGGACACCGACGCCGCTGTTCCCGCTCTCTCTCTCTCTTCCCCTCGGATACAAACTTAGTTACGGTCACAGGACACCGAACCGCCGCAGAGAAGCGAACCGTTTTTTGTGGAGATATTCTGACCGGTTCACCTCACGGTGGTCAGCGGAGGAGGTAAGTCCGCTTCTGGGGACCGTTTTCGGGATGAGCGGAGGGGGGCTGCCGCCGCCGCCGCTGCTTCTGTCCTGCGCTGCGGGGGTAACTTCATCCCCTTCCCGTTGGTTCAGATTCGGTGCTTTCTGTTGAACGTCCCACTGTGTGCTGGTTGTTTTTTTAAACGAGCGGTTTCAAGGTGAGTTTCACCGTTAACCGGGCGGTGAACACCGGACCGTCCCGAGGCGGCCGGCTGTCAGGGGGAGACGGTCCCGGTCCGGTCCGGAGCAGCTCGGTGGTGTCCGTTAGGTAAAGTTTTTAGGCGGTTATCGGTGCAGGTGTTGGTCAGAGGAGGACGCGGCACCTGTCTGTGATCCCACACCTGCTCCCTGATTGGTCCGCACCCAGCAGCGCCACCTAGCGCCACGTGCCAGCGCACCTGCCCGCTGCTCTCAGCGCCACTGTGAAAGGATGATGGAGGGGATGGCTATGATATACTTTAACGTTTCAAAGGGCTTTAAGCTGATGTTTTGTAATTGATTTTTTTAAATAATAGTTTTTATTTTATAATAGATATTAAATAACCTTTTATACCTTTACCTGCAGTAAAGTGACACCAGAAGCATGCAGATAAAATGGGAACTATCTATCTATCTATCTATCTATCTATCTATCTATCTATCTATCTATCTATCTATCTATCTATCTATATTATATTATATATATTAACAGGAAAATAAAGTGCATTTGGTTCAATGGGTTTAACTTATCACAGAAACCAAAAAATGTGCCTAAACGTCTGATTTTAGGGACGAAGGAGCTTCTAAAATCTAAAATCCTGTCGGCCGTTCCGCAAATTTGTCTCTCTTCCTCGATGTGAACAGTAATGGTGCGCTGTGATCACGCCCCCTAGGGGTTGGGAGGTATATCGATATTGAAAGCCAGAATATCATTATTAAATAGTTTAAAAAAAAAACGATATTAATATATGTATCGATTTTTATGCACAGCCCTATATATTAGGGCTAATATCAAACGTTTGGGCACATTTTTGGTTTCTGTGATACGTTAAATGCATTGAACCAAATGCACTTTGTTTTCCTGTTAATATATCAGTGTTCAATAAATTGAACATAAATATAATATTTGGCTGGTTTCGGTGATTGAATGACTTTGAACATTAATTGGAAAGTAATAAATATCGATATTGGAGTCAAATCCAATCAAGCTGAGCTACGTATAGAGAATCGTATCGAATCAGTAAAATTTACAACTAGGGCTGGGCAACGATTAAAATATTTAATCGCGAGTAATCGCATAATTTGCCTGATTAATCATGATTAATCGCATTGTATTTACAAACTCCAAGAATGAGTTCAAAAGTAGTGTAAAGAGCACTTTTATTTTAATGTTCTGCTGCCATATGAACAAAAGTGTTGTAACATTTGTAGCACTTATCAGTAACACATATTTAGTGTAAAGCTCAACTTAAACATGTAAAACAAAAAATAGCAATAATAATAAATTAAAGCTTATTGCCACTGATGCTGGAAGAACTTTAAACTGAAATGCTTGCTAACAGTTTTGGGATGAATTGGAGTGGAGGCTGAGAGCCAGGCCTCCTCGTCCAACATCAGTGTCTGACCTCATAAATGAGCCTCTGGAAAAATGATCAAAGATCCCCATAAACGCTCCAGAACCTCATCTTAGAAGAGTTAAAGCTCTTATAGTTGCAAAGCTTCTGTTATTTTGACACTAATCTGACATTTTTTAACAGTGTACGTATAAATATGAGTTCATTCTTTCTTTCTTTTTTATTTAAAATAGTTTTTTTAAAATACTTTTTATTTATTTTTTCATTTTTTTTTAAATTAAATTCTTTTTTATATGAGCTCATTCTAATGATACAGCAAAACATTTCCTGTTTATTGTTAAAGTGATCGTAGGAATGAATCAGAACTGGATTTATTCAGCTGTGTGTCGGTACCAGTTCAGAACCAAATCAGCTAAATCTGCAGAAATGCTGAGAATTCAACGTTTAATCCGATTAAATGCAAAACATCAGGAGAATGTAACGCAGCACTGAGGCAGCTTTTCATGTCATCTGATGAAATTTGCACAAATGGAGAATCATAATCATAAAAAACTGGGTTTTTGGTGGCAGCTTAACGCCGAGGACGCCTCAAACCGTCGCAGGGAGTTGCATAAAAACCGGCTAATGAGAATCTGGAGATGCGGGTTGTATTTTTAGCGCCGTCCTCCAGCCCTGCTGCCGTGAAGCGATGGGAAACTGCTGAAGATCCGGTGAGCCGCTGCTCTCCTGGGAAATAATAACGCCGGCCGGCCCGATCTCTGCAGCAGCTGCAGCAGGACGACGACGCTGAGACGAGATTCAGTTAACATGACAGAGGAGACATTCTGGAAGCTTAAAGTGAATAAAAATAAATCTTCTAACAGGTGTCAACTGGTTTGTTCAGGTGCGTTTCCTCTGCCGATCTGGACCTAAAGCCCAGAGAACAGCAGCCGGCTGACGTGGGACAATAAGATTCTGGTTCTGGTTCTGTTTGTCAGACATGATGCTCAGGTTGTACAGGACGGACCAGTCTGGGTTCTCACTGCAGATATTCTCACCCTGAGGTCGGTTCTAGGTCCGTTCTATCGCACTTCCTCTGGCACCATTCAGCCTTTTATTGACCTTATCACTTCTGTGCAGATGATATTCAACGTTAAATTCTTTAAATCAGACGCAGGAGAAGGTTTCACATCAGGATTAACGTTTTCCATCAGCACCAAGACTCATTAAGCAATAAAAAAAAGCATTATTCTTGTTATTATTATGGTTCGGCTCTGATATTCTGGCAGTTTCAGCTTAACGAGGATCAAACGAGATCAAATCAGAGGTAGGGCTGAACGATTTTGGAAAATAATCTAATTGCGATTTTTTTTTTCTTAATATTGCGATTTAATGCGATTTTTTTTTTTTCTCTCCAGTTTAATTTATCATGTCTTTTTAAACATATACAAACAATAAATCATTTTGTTTCCTCGCTGTGCAGATTAGTTGCTAAAAGACCCGCAGCATCTAAACTCAGAGCAGAAATTATTGTGTTCTGCCTACGATATATTTCAACCAAAATTGCAATTTTGACTTTTCTCTGCATTAACCACAAGCAACAAAAATGGCGTCTAAATAAAGACGTTTGTAAACAAAGACTAATTAAAACAAGAACTTTTAATGTTTTTATTAATCAGAATATTGTTCAAGAGAACAGCTTTTAATTTAATTGGACATCAATCCTTGTTGAACATAAAGTCCAACCAACAAACAAGTCTATGTATTAAACTGATTGACCTGTACTTAATGTTATGTATGATTATATAAACTCTAAAACAAGTAATAAAATTAGATTATCTCACTGCTGCAACTGTCTTCCCTTCCATGTGGAGGCAAACCCACTTTAAACATTTTACCAACACCTAATGGACGCGTCTAATTCCCTGATTGTTACATAGCCAAAAATTGCAGACTCTGCGATTTGGAAATTGCATTTTTCTAAATCGCGATTATTTTGAAAATGCGATTAATTGTTCAGCCCTAATCAGAGGTCTGATTTCCAGGCAGCCGGCTTGTTCCGGTGTTCTGAGGTGTTCTGCAGAGAATTGTGGTTCTGCCGGGGAACGGTTCTCTGATCAATAGGGTTTCTTATATATTTGCATATTTTTCTTTTTGTAATTTAAGTTTTTATTTTATTTTGCAACTTTTAAACATAATAGACAGCAAAAACATATTTCACTTTAACCTATCTGGGCCAAAGGGATAACAGTACAAACGCGCATTATGTTTACAGACGATTAATTTAAATATCAATGTATCAAGATTAAAAATGTTTCTAAGAAGGAGGAGGAATAAACTTCCCCTTAGCGCTTTAGAGAGCTCAAGTCGGTTCTTTAAAATACAAAATAGTTGTTATTTTGTTTGGTTTTACCTTATAGATCCTGCTTCGTCCCGTAATCAGGAGGGTTTTATTGCATTTACAGATTATCAGAGATGCAGAGGAAGCTCTGTAACTTTGGGCGGTTGCTGAGAAATTCTTGTTGTATTTAATTTTAAACATTTATTAACAAGGCTGATTGAGAACGATCTGGAACCGGCAGGACGGAGCTGCATAAAGCCTCCGATCAGAACATCTGTAGTTTTCTGGGTTAACGTTGCAAACATCGTTGAGAACAGCAGATATCTGTGCTTTCAGTCAGTCACATTTTGTTTTTACAGCATTTCAGTCAGAACTGAACCAAAGGGCTTTATAGGAAGGCAAAAAAAATACAAACCAGAACAAAGAAAAATGAATAAATCCAGTTCATAGCGAGGCTTTATGAACCTGGAGTTTCTGGTAAGAAGACGAGAAGAGCAGCTCTGCAGGTGAAATGTCCCTCTGATCCTGCTGGTGCTGAAAGCTGACAGAAAAACTGTGGTTTCCTCAGCCGATTGGGGGGGGGGGGGGGGGGTCTCTGGGGACTTCCCTCAGTCCTGGCATGCTGCTGCATGTAAAGTGGAAAGAGATTGATTAGACAATCCCCTGGAACTGCACTTATTAACCTCACCTGGCCCGCTTCCTCAACTAATCTGCCCCCCCTCTCCCCCGGCAGCAGAGAGCGATCACAAAGCAATTATCACGACAGGTCTAATTGTGTGGTGGGGGGGGGGGGGGGCAATCAGGCCCCGTCCTTCCTCTAAAACGGCAGCTCTCCCACCGGGGACTGTCGATTAGAACCGGAGGGAAATGGGCAGAAGCCACAGCCACTGAGGGGGATGTAGAGGCGACACTTTTTATAAAAAGATTCCCTGCATGAAGACAAAATCATCCAGACCCTGATGGAGCCAGCAGGTGTTCAGCCACAGCACAAGTGAAGTGCATCTGTAATGAACTTAAAGGCTGCAGGACAACATTTCCTGCTCATTCAGCGCCTCGTCTGACGCGCAGAAAATGCATTTTGTTTCCCTTGTGAATCGTCTTTCGTTGGAAGCAGCTTTGAAAATGACCGTGATTTCCTCCGTTTCAGTCATCCTTACAACAAACACGTGTGAAGAGAATATGATGCGTGTGTAGCAGAGATCAAACTCTCCCAGTCCTGATCGGGGCCGCCTGGTGAAACTCGTGTTGTGATAACAGGTCTTCTCCTTTTCCATCGTCCTGTAACCCGGGTCAGATGTGACTCCATCATGAAAACCATCATGCTTCCAGTAAATTAGCAAACGTCATACTAATATTGTGAGGATTTAGGCTACGTTCACACTGCAGCCTGAAGTGACCCAATAAATCAATTTCAATCCAATTATATTTATGTATATAGCACCAATTCATTACACACATCATCTCAAGACTCTTTCCAAAGTCAGACTCCATCAGATCCTCCAGGTTGGTGAGAAAGTTTCCTCTCTAAGGAAACCCAGCAGGTTGCATCAAGTCTCTCCAAGCAGCATTCACTCCTCCTGAAAGAGCGTAGAGCCACAGTGGACAGTCGTCTGCATTGTTGATGGCTTTGCAGCAATCCCTCATACTGAGCATGCATGAAGCGACAGTGGAGAGGAAAACTCCCCTTTAACAGGGAGGAGAACCTCCAGCAGAACCAGAACCAGGCTCAGTGTGAACGCTCATCTGCCTCCACCCACTGGGGCTTAGAGAAGACAGAGCAGAGACACAGAAAGCACAGAAGCTCACATTGACCCAGGAGTACTTTCTATGTTAGATGGTAATAGAGGATGATCTGCCTCCCCTGATGATGTCACAGCTAACAGAACGCCAGACCAGGTGTACCTTCTATGAAGAGAAAAAAATGACAGAGAACAAAAAGTTAAAAGCTGAAATAACAACAAACAATGCAGATTGGAGAGCAGTAGGAGAAATCAGCAGAGTGAGAGAAATAGACCCTGATGTCCTCCAGCAGCCTAAGCCTATAGCAGCATAACTATAGAGATAGCTCAGGGTAACATGAGCCACTCTGACTAGAAGCTTTGTCACAAAGGAAAGTTTTAAGATTAGTCTTAAAAGTAGACGGGGTGTCTGCTTTATATGCCACCTGGATCTGATCTTTTCATGACAGTCTGAACAACACAGATCGGATCTTTTCAAATGCGACCTGTGTCTGTACGACCAGGTGTGACTTCATCGCGTCCTCAGCTGCGCATGTGCAACACTTAAGGTTGTATGAATTCAGTTCACACAGGAGATCACATACAAGTCGCATAAATTTGGAAATGTGAACGACCACGCAAAAAAATTTGATTTCACAAAAGAATCTGAATTGAGCATTAAGGCCTGCAGTGTGAACGTAGCCTTAGTCCTGACAGCCAGTTCAGAACCCCTGAGCAAGACCCATTAGCCCCAGAAAGTTCCCCTGGCACTGGCCAGAAGGAGCCCACTGCTCCTTGTAGGACAAGTTAAATGAAGAGGACACATTAGAACGGACAAAACTGCAAAAAACAATAAAGAATATTATTATTATTGTTTGTCTGTACAATTTGAAGTCATTAGAAGCCATTGTTGGTGTGAGTGGAGCGCGATTGAGATCAGGTTCAGAACCTTGGTTTACTCTGAGAACACCTTCAGCTGTGTTGAAAGTATATAAAACCTTTAACCTACAGTGAATTAATGGTAGAGGAGGAGAGTTTGTGATAAATGTGATCTAAGTGGACACGAGTTGATATTCCTGGCAATACTCTGGAATGAGGATTACAGTCTCTCCAGTTGGAGCACTTCCAGCTCACCTCAACGAAAAAACCCCAGCAAAACAGTTCAGTAAAAGTCTGAAAACAGGTGAATCATCACAAAAAAAAATAAAAACATTGTTTCGGGTCTCCAGCTGGGATTTAAATAATTCAGCAGTGAGAAACGACCTCGGCTCCTACAGGAAGGAGAGCTGCCCTAATCAATGCTTGGCTTCAGTGATTGTTTGCAGTTTCTCAGGAGGTAGAAAGGGCTTGTTTAGTGCCATTTATATGGGAAGAAACAACAAATGTAACATATTTTAACTTTTTTAGATAAATCTGTGCATCATCGGCATAATGATGGTGACACGCTGCTACAACAGGAGAGCCAATAGAATCATGGTAAAAAGAAAGTAAACCCTTTTCAGTTCTAGTGTTTGAATCAGAATGATTTTTTTTACCAGGATAGAAAATAATAAAATGTAAATTTCAGTGACTCCTTTTATTTAAACCTCAGTACCTCATGGCTCTGTTCTAGGACCCCCACTCTTCTTCATTTACTGTCTACCTCTTGGCAGTTTTCCAGACGTTTAACATTAATTTCCATTCCTACGTAGATGACACCCAGCTCTACTTGTCCAGTAAACCTAGTTCTATACTCCCGCCTCATCCCTCACCTCCTGTTTATGAAAAATAACATCTTGGTTCACTCCAAACTTCCTTAAATTGAACAGCAATAAAGCTTCTTATAGAAAGAAAAATCAGTATTTCTCCAAAATAGACAGTTTTTTTGTTTCTATTGACAGCTGCATAGTATCTAAGGATCTGGGTGGCGTCCTTGATAGCTTCCTATGTTTCACATTAATAACATCACCAGGTGTGGATAACCAGACATCCTTAACACTGACACGCTTCCCCTGTTCAAATCCAGACATAAAGGTAGAGTGGAAATTTTTTTTATCAGAAAACTAGGTAAGAAATGGCCAAGTTCCTTTTTGAATAACAAAAAGGAACTTGTGCATCTGCATGATCGTTCTCTTCACAAGGATTGTGTGGAAAAAAAAAAACAACTCCTAAATCCTCTCTGGTCTTATTTCTTTCTACTGAGGTCTTCTTGTTCTTCTCATAAACATGAACACGGTTCGCTTCTTGTGACTCTCAGCCATGTTCAAAGTCTACGGTGAGAGCAGTGGAGCTACAATGAATGGCTAACTGCTAAGCTAACTGCTAAGCTAACTGCTAAGCTAACTGCTAAGCTAACTGCTAAGCTAACTGCTAAGCTAACTGCTAAGCTAACCGGATACATAAACACTAGAAGTGCGCATGTTCAGCCAGAAAAAGGAAACTAACAAGGAATGAGGACACACATTGACACACACACAATGATTGGCATGTGGGACAACCAATAGTTAATAAAAAGTGTCTTTATTGCACCACATGTTTGACAAAGAAACAACTTTAAAGCGTCTTCAAACTATTTTATCTGGAATGACCTCAACTGGCCTGACTACAGCCATCCCGGCCGCACGCTGAGCTGATCTACACCTCATTTATCTCTAAATCTGTGGTATTAAATCTTGTAACAGCATCCTCTGCTAAACGCAGATATGTGCAGGTAGTCCGTCAATTTTGACCCGGTCTCTGGTGTTTCCCACTCTGTGGGAGCGATGGGTCCTGGATGAGCGCTCTGACTCTCGCATCTTCATCTGAACTCGGCGGAGATCGGGAGTGACATCAGGAGTTCCTGAAGATGGCAGAGCTGCAGCTTTTATCTTCTCAGCTGAGGACATTAAAGCTCGACGTTCTGTGTGTGTTTCCCGGTGTATTCAGGAGATGACGGCTCAGCACTGGGCCTGTTTTTCAAGGAGAAACTGAATAAGCTGTTTAAATTTAACAAAGGTCCGTGCAGTAGAGAGTAAGGAAGGCACGCTCTGATTTCTGTTGGCTGAAGGTTTACAACCTGTAAACGAGCTGATTACCTTTCAGACGCTACATTTATGCAGAAATAAAACACCTCAGAGTTATCAGGTTAATCAAACAGGAGACTAATGATTCTCTCTTTATTGCTTTTGTAGCTTTAAAATTTCTAAAAACTTCCATCACATTTTCTTTATTATTACTACAGAAGCATCTTTTACGTGGATCATGTTTAGGGACACACAATATATCGGTGCTAACGTCGGCATCGTTTCCATAAGTAAAATGGGCTGATGTTAATAACCAGTGTTGTGTTTCCATGTGGAAGCTGTTTGGTCATGTGATGCAGCACAGGATTGTGGGATCTTTAACTGAAGCAGAGAGGCGAAGTCACCGGCGTGGTAATTTTTTTTATTGTGTGCAAAGAGACGAGAACTACAGCGTGGATAATGGAGATAATGTTGGTAAATATTGTTATCGGCTATAACAGCAATATTAATATCTGGGTATCGATATATCAATACCAGATTTTCATATCATTGCATCCCTGCTTGTGGTGCAAATTAACTAAAATTTAATGGGAAATCAGTCCTGTGACGGAATCTGAAAGGTGCGTATCTTTAGCAGTGTTTACCCTAGAAATTCTTTCTTACAGTAATCTTTCCATTAATATCACAGAATACAGCTTTTTCTATCGTAACTTTTCTCTTATTTATCCATCTGTCTCTCTTTGTTTCTGTCTATCGTGTAAATTTAAACATGGTTGTATTTTGAAGGCTACCTGCATTTATTCCTTCCTACTTCTGGATTAAATGAAAATCTCTTTAAAATCTAGATCTGCCAGCTTACAATATTTTGAGTGTAACTTTATCCAATTTTAATTTTATTAGAATTGGGATCTGCTTTTGATCCATTATGGACTCAGGAGTTTTTTTTTTTTGTTTCCAACAGACAAACTTTTGGTGATTTGGGACAATCGGTGCAAATAATATTTTTGTAGGATATCTGAAAATGACCATAGAGCTTTGTACCGCGCTGACTCTCCGATTTATTGGCTATTTTTTGTGACAAATTCCTACATTTCCCTCAGCAGCACACCTGTCAGTCCGTGGTGCAGAGGCACCCCCCCACTAAGGAGCTTATAGGGACGTCGCGTACGCGCTTGTTAAATTTAGCTCTTTAATAAAATTAACTGTGAACACGCACAGACGTATAATATTTCACTACATGCCCTGACCTTCTTGTAGAACGGTAGGGGAAACACTACATTAGCATTAAAACAAGCTGTAAGCCTCTACATGGAGCAGATCAAAATGAGATGCATTAACATTTCATATACACCTGGTTGAGGGACAAAAGCTGAAAATAAGCTTTGTAGACCAATACTGACAAATTTACAGAAATGTTCATTAATGTGTACTGTCTCTGTTAAATGAATAAATATATTTAAAGTTGTCAAGGTTTTGTTTACCGATGAACTCAGGACACACACACGGGACTAAAAGTTTGAGTCTTTATTGAAGGAAGTATACTGGGTGGTGAGTGATGAAGACCGGAGGTTCAGGACTGCAGAAGGTCAGGGATGAATGTGATGGCAGGAGCTGACGGCCCGGAGACAGAGAGTCCACACTTGCTAGGTGCTGCTCGGCTAGCAGGCCTCATAGCACTCAGGTTAGCAGTTCATTGGAAACACCAGGGCACAGAGCTGAGCTTCTCCAGGGCGGCTAGTCAGGTTAGCAGAACTTGAGAGACACCAGGGCACAGAGCAGAACTTCTCCAGGGCGGCTAGTCAGGTTAGCAGAACTTGAGACACCAGGGCACAGAGCAGAGCCTTTCCAGGATGGCTAGTCCAGTTAGCAGTTCTCTGGAGACACCAGGACACAGAGCAGAACTTCTCCAGGAACAAACAGTCTTTAGAGTGACTGGCAGGACTAACCTTAACAACAGGCGCAACGCTTCCAAGGCAAACCGGGGACTGGCATGGAGAGGTGAGGAATGATGACGGCCCAGTGCTGAACTGAAGGCAGAGGGAGGTTTAAATAGAGCACTAACAGGTGAAACAAGGGTCTGACTAATTAACTGGTAAATGATTATCAGGTGTGACTGAATGCTGAGGAGGTGAAGTGAAAATTGACAGAAAATAACTGATGACTGAAAACTAACAATAAATAAAGTCAAATCTAACCCAAAAGAGATGAAAAAATGAAAATAACAGAAAAACAAAGCCAAACCAAAACTCAACCATAACAAAAGTTAGTCTTTCCCTTTGGGTTGAAGTTCGGTGTTCCTGCTGAACGATGGCAGTAAAGCACATTTATTCCCCTACATGGAAAGATCCAAATAGAAATTCCCTGATGTGGACGTCCCAGTGGGAATAACGATAAGCAGGAATAAACGAGGAACTGTCGTTTCCAGAAATGTCTTCATCATCCCAAAGAGAATCGCGTGTTGTGAATAATTGGCATCATTACAACAGGGACACAACGGTTGATGTTTCAGACATCCAGGCTCATGGGGAGAATTAATACAGCAGAAAAGCCGCCGTTTAATAGTCCCCGTGTCAAAGCTTGAGGTAAAACCACATGTAAAGTTGTCGGTTCATGTCGTTACGGCGGCTGGGTCTGACGGCGGCGCTGAGCACCTCTGGCCGTGGATTTCAGGCTGGTTCTCAGCTCCGCTCCAGCTGCAGGCCTCCAGCAGAGCCACGTCTGGCAGAGGCTCTGAACGGACGCAGTAAACTGGGCTGAGTGCTGACGGCCGCCTGGACCGCGGCCAATACTACGCCGCCGCCTGATAAAATTAGCCTTTTACTCATGGTTCACACAGGGAAGTCTGGGGAGTCCGTTTTATCCACAGCGCTGAGGAACGCGCCGCAGCTTCTGGCTCAGAGCGGCCTGAGTTACTACTTCCTGCTTTCATCACATCTAAGATCTGAGTGAACAACTAGAACCAGTTTGGTTCTGTATGTGGTGCTGAGAAGGCTGGACGAATGTCAGCAGGTCAGATTTAAGCCTTTACGGCTCTGCTGTCGGGTTCTGGTCCGTTGGGTCTGTCGGCCCTTCACGGGTCACTTTGCTCCAGTTTTGGTCGTTATGATGGAGTCGTTTACTGTTGGGTGTTTAAATGCTGACTGCAGTGAAAAATTGATTTGATTGATTGATTGATTTATACTCGTTAGGGACCATTTTAAAGAATGTTCTGTGAGTCCATCAAAGGTCGCCTGGACTAGATCTGGTTTGATCAGGTTTTCTGATAATATACATCTGAGTTTGGATTATACGACAGATTTAAGCATTTTGATCATTATTTGTGTTCATCGTTCACAAAAATGTGTGAATACCAGGGCTGAACGATTTTGGAAAATAATCTAATTGCGATTTTTTTTATCTTAACATTGCGATTTCATGCGATTTCTTTCCCCCAGTTTAATTTATCATGTCTTTTTAAACATATACAAAACAACAAATCAATTTGTTTCCTCTCCGTGCAGATTAGTTGCTAAAAGACCCGCAGCATCTAAACTCAGAGCAGAAATTATTGCGTTCTGCATTTGGTTGAAAATATATTTCAACCAAAATTGCAATTTTGGACTTTTTTCTGCATTAACCACTAGCAACAATTGTTGTCTGTTCAAATGGCCTCTAGATAAAGATGTTTGTAAACAAGGATTATTCAAAACAAGAACTTTTAATGTTTTTATTAATCAGAATATTATTCAAGAGAACAGAATGCTATGTATGATTATATAAACTCTAAAACAAGTAATAAAATTAGATTATCTCACTGCTGCAACTGTCTTCCCTTCCATGTGGAGGCAAACCCACTTTAAACATTTTACCAACACCTAATGGACGTGTCTAATTCCCTAATTGTTACATAGCCAAAAATTGCAGACCTCTGCGATTTGGAAATTGCGTTTTTTTAAATCACTATTATATTGAAAATGCGATTAATTGTTCAGCCCTAGTGATTACTACAGAAAATGCTACAAATTAAGATCCTGGAGTGAAATGGTTTGTTTACGGGTAGAAAACAGACGTGGGATTAAATGGCAACTCTCGTGTTGTACATCGGTATATTTAGTTTATATACCAAATAAATGGTGCCTAACGTAGTTATTAATAAATTTAGTAATTTTAATTGAAGTTACTAAGTTGGTGCACCACCTGTTTTTATCAGCAGATAACAGCCAGAAGTCTCAGTCAGGTAATGTTTTATGAATATCTGCCTGGTGATGTGTGATATTACAGGACAACAGATGAATCTAGAACATTATGGACAATTGATTTTTAATATTGGTTCAACTATCCATCACAGGTTACTAAAATGGCGCCTTAAAACGGATATATACCAAGTTTTTCTCACTTTTTTTCATAGTTTGGCCAATCCTGCGACTTGTAGTCAGGTGCGACTTGTATAACAGTTTTAAATGGTAATTTATTTTATTTATATTTGAGCAAACTTTTAAAATATCACAAAAAAATATAAAAATGTGCATCAAACGCGTTTGTGTTTCCTGGTTTGTAGCGAATTAACCAGGAGATGGTCAGGTGTAATAAACAGGAAGTAGATGTTGCTAACGAGCACGGACCACAGATCAGTGATGGAGCGACGCTTTAATGAATGTGCTGCGTTTTTATTTTTATTATTTTTTTTTTTTATGGATTCTCGCGTCTCTTCGTCTGTCCCCATGTTCCTGTTGTTGCTTGTAGGCATGTTTTCAAGCGTTATGGTCGGTCATGTGAGGTAAACGTTCGCTAAGTCAGAAATGATTCGACAAATGTTTCCATCTCCTCTTTGGCGCATTTACTGCTTTTTGAAAAGGTCAAAAACCACCTTAAATGAGCATAAAACCTTTTTTGTGCTAAATTTAGTGAGTTAATTTGAATTTTGTCGTTTCCATCAACCCGTTCTATGCGATACTTCACAATGGGCATAAAAAGAAAACGTAGATGGAAACGCGACTAAGTCTAAATCACGGGGGTCCAAAGTGGGGCCCCAGCGCCGTTTGTGGCCCCTGGACTGGTTTTGTTCAATTGGGGCCACCAGCAGTATTTTTATTTTAATTTAGAGCAAAATTATCAGACAAATATAAATCTTCTTGTAATAGAAAATATTAGATTCAACAAAAAGTATACGTCTAATTTAATTACCACAACTTTTGCATTCTTTTTAACTTCATAGTAAATAGGACCCCATCTATTTAATGACATTAACTCAAAAGTAGCCGTTTGGTGTAAAACACTTTTTTTTACGTTTTGGACCTACTATGATTTATGGATCCCTTTCCTACAGAAAATCTGACAGATTTGTTTAATTAAAATATTGCAAGATCATATTTTGTGGAACAGGTAGAAAAAAATCCCAATACATTTTTGGGGTAGTTAAATTTTTTTAATTATTTTATTATTATTTTTATACAATTTTTGTATTAGTATTTATGTTTTTTGGCTCTCGAATACTTTTGAATTGACAATTTTGGCCCACGTGACAAAAAGTTTGGACACCCCTGGTCTAAATGAACCGGCCCAAAGTCGCTGGACGTCCCGTTTCTCCTCCAAATAAATCCTGATTTTTTTTAGTTTCTTAATGCTGTAACATCAATAATATATATTTTTTGAATTGTAAAGCATAAATAAAAAGCGGTTTCATCATCTCTGTGTAGAAACAAGTGTTTATGTGCTGGTTAAATGCCACAGGGCAGCTGCCTGGTGTTTTGTAGGACGTGTCCCGCTGAGCCAGCAGCAGGTCCGGTCTTCTCCCGCCTCCCGTGGCGCCGGTGTTGTCCGCAATTCTGTTCCCCCGTGAAAATCTGTTCCCCCTGTGTCGGGAGCGCGCTTTGCAGCCGTTTTCACGGCGCTTCTAATTGATTTCTCGGTAAAACAACTCCTATAATCATGTCAAGGTTGTAACGTTCAGTTTAATCGGCAGCTGTTTACAAAATTGTAAAATAAAAATAAATAAACGAGGTCTTTCAGACATCTGAAATATCCATTATCTCCTCTCCTCCCCCGAAAACTTTAGGAAATAAATAGCAAATGTTTCTAAATTCTCAAAAATTGTTGTGTGATAGCATGTAGTATACTAGAACTTTCCTTAATCCAGTAAACTGTCATATTTTACATTACAACAGGATTTACAGGGAAGTCTGCACTCTCTCGTCTTTTCAGGAAGTCTTAGGCTGTTTCTCGATTTATGAATTGAGAAACAGCCATAATGTTTGTGTCCTGCTATCAGCCATCCTCATTTTTCAGCAATATAAAATCATAAATACACACTACGTGCTGGAATACTGTGTTTGGTGGCTTACTTTTATTTGTCCCACTAAAGTGACAAAAGACCGATTATCTTGCCATTTAAATTAACACAAAACAGCGTAAGAAGACCTCGTTTATTTATTTTTATTTTACAATTTTGTAAACAGCTGCCGATTAAACTGAATGTTACAACCTTGAAATGCTTATAGGAGTTGTTTTACCGAGAAATCAATTAGAAGCGCCGTGAAAACGGCTGCAAAGCGCGCTCCCAACACAGGGGGAACAGAATTGCGCACAACACCGGTAACAAACGCAGAAAGCCCGGTCACTCCACCAAAGGCTGTCCTCTGGAAGGTGGATATCGCCGTCTGTGTTTGGAGCGATGGCGGCCGACCGCATCACAGCAAGAAGAAGAAAGACGAGCAGAAAACGGAACAGATACGTGGTTTTTAACGTGGTTTTTATGGAGCCACTCTTACTGCTGTGGAGACGTCTGTGTGAAGGAGAACCGGGACGGTTATCAGAACAATAAAATGGACGATAACCGGTAGTTAGCTTCACAATCATCTATTTTCTTATCGCCACATTGTCAACGTTTCACCACCTAAATGTTTTATTTTCTGTTCATGTTAAACATAAAAGAAAAACAGGAACATCTTGTTCATAGATGCATACCCGATGTCTGCATGCTGTCAGCGGCCTAACCAAAGTCCAATTCCTCGACTGCGTGCAGTCATGGCTGAACGATGGGGGGGGGGTGCAGGATGGGAATGATGGCAGGAAGCAGAAGCTCTCGCTGTTTGAGCGTGTTTTAAATTTCGCTCCACCTTTTGTCTCCTGAGGAGCTTCTGAGGTACGAGCGGCCAGCCGTGCTCTGCCTCGTGATGTCTCCATTACCACGCACACCTGCACCCCCCCACCCCCCCCACCATGCCTTCAGACGCTGCAGGCGACTCGCTTCAGGTGACTTGCTCCGCTCTGATTGGCTGAAACGGGGACGAGGAGCTGAAATTGCATCCAGGAGCTGATTCACCTTAACGGACGCTGAGGTCTGCATGCTGTGTCGCTGCGTGGCGATGCTTCTAATGTTCCTGCATGACTTTGACCTGTAAGAAAGCAGAAAGCTTTTAGGTTTATTTCTCTGTTCTTTCAAAGGGGGCAAAGTTGAATAATGTTCACCTGAATTTTTTAAACGTTCGGTTCGTTTTGGAGTTTTTCAACCTGGACCCTCAGTTAGTATTCACAGACGCTCCTGTTGTCAACAAAGCTCCTCTTGTATTAAATAGGGCTGGGCGATATGGATTAAAAAATAAATCTCAGATTTTATCATACCAAATCTGATTAATCGATTTTTTCCTCCTTTTTGTTTCATCAAAAGAAATTAAAGAAGTTATTTTAAAACCTTGCTTTTTATGTCAAGCATTATCAGGGAGTTGACCTGAATTCAAAGTGCAACTAAAAACAAGCTGTAAAACAAGATGGCAGCTGTGCCATTATAAACAATGAAAATATAACAAAACATTTGCTGCCAGTGGTATTACACATTGAGCTAAGAACAGGCTTCACTGCACTTGTGAACATCAAACTAAGTTAAAAAAAAGTTAATAAGTAAATGAAGTACCTTGTATTATGGTAAAAAAAAGTTTCCACTTAACAATATTTTGACAATATATTTACCTAAACATATATTCAGCATCACATGCTGTTCTCTTCATGGAAACCCAATGAGTGTATTGGCAAAATAAAATCCAGATTTTCCAAAAATGAAATCTTAAAGAATTGTAAATTCGAATTAATCGATTAAATAAATTTATCGCCCAGCTCTAGTATTATACTTACCATGGAGTTAGTTTGTAATCTGATTTTTTTTTGTTTGCTGTATTTCCCATAAACAGAAACACGGCAGCGTGCATCGACTGTAAATCTAATCTGCTGTGTCTGAAACGGAGCAGAAAGTGCTTTCCTTACGCTGCGAGGCTAATAAAGGCGGCAGTAGAGGAAACGTCTCTCTTCCATGCAGGGAAATGATAAAGCAGTTCTCTCTGAGTTTGAGCAGCCGCCTTACAAATCTGCTCCGTATCGTTTTCAGTTCCTGCTGTCAGAAACTCCTGATTCACTAAAAAAAAGGTTTTATTTGGTCCGATCAGGAGGGAAAATTAGTGTAATTTCTAGGGATGGGTACCTGAACCGGGCATCAGAACGGCCCCGGGGCCACGGTGGACCGACCGGCTTCAGCCTCATCGTCCTCCTAACGGAGTTTTTCAGGGAGACTCAAACCTAAACGACGTTTTATTGTTGATCTTCTCCTCAACAAACACGCTGAGGCGACTGATGGGAGGAGCTAACGTTCTCATGATCTCCTCGCTTACGTTCATCACCACTGTTGACAACTATTCAGCAACTTTTCAGACCGCTCTGGTGACATTTTTATTTTTCTGTGTTGTTTGAGGAGGCGGGCACAGCAAATAAAATGGAAAACATCTCAGATAAAAACACATTTAGGATTACAGGACTGAGGCGCTCAGTCAGTCAGAGACGAGGAAACGAGTCTCACATGAGCAAATCTGCTCTAGATTACAAAGCGGCATGTAAATATGTTATAAATCTTTAACGGGTAATGTTGATTTTTTAAATAGATCCTCCCTGTAACTGATTCACACGCAGCCTCATTTATTCAGCTCATCCCCTCTGATGCCTCTGCTATCTTTGGTTAAAATTGATAATCTAAAAAATGTATACATTTAGTTTGTATTCAGGTAAAATACTAATACTTAATAATTTTAGAGTTCTTTTTTGTTTTGAGTTTATTTAGTGTTATTAATTATGTTTTTGTTTTGTCAGTGTAGATATTTCTCCCTCATACAAAATACTTTTTATTCAAAATTAGTGTTTTAGTCTTTTTTGTATATAAACTTATTTAAATATTGTTTTTATTGCTCTATTTCTATTAAAAATATATTATTTATTTAATTTGCTTTTGTTCCAAATGTTTAAAAACTAAACCAGTCAGTGATCATGATTTGTTTGTTTTTTTACACCTTTGTTTGATTAAAAAAGTCTCGATAAAGGTACAGATAAAATATCGTATCGATAAGAGTCGTAGCATTGATAAATCCTTAACGATACTCCTCCCTAATCATTTCTGGACCGTAAAAATGCAGAACAAGAAACAAATGGAAAAAGCAACCATTGCTCAGGGAAACTAAAAGGTGCAGAAAACGTGCTGAGAGGTCAGGACTCGCATCACATGGGGTTTTTCCACCAAACCTGTCCTGGTGCTGGAGCCGGTCCTGGTGGGTTCTGTAGAAGGACCAGTTTGCTTTTCCAAGTCAGAACCGTCTCGTTATATAAACTATAAACTTATTCATAGTTTAATTCTCTGTTTCATTCTGTGCTTTGGTGACGGTGGTGGAGCATGGAGACCATTAATGTTGTCATTCTAGGGCAGGACGATATGCGAAAAAACGCATATCGATAAAATAGAAATCGTATCGATTGATATTGATTTTCAGTGCAGCCCTGACCATTTTATGCTGTTGCTAAGCAACCTATTTTTAGATAGACAAAAACACTGAATTCAAACTCAACCCTTTATTCATCCAACTTTTTACCAAAACAGTAAGCTTTTTAAAAAAAAAAGAAAAAAAATGAACATGTGCTCTCTGAACTCTGTGAGGGGGCGGAGCTTCCTGGGTCTGCGTTGTGATTGGTTGGGAGGATGTAATGATGTAATATTAACCTACATGGCTAGAATTCATAAGGAGGGACAACTGTTATTCTATTGAACTTTTTACTGACCCTTTTGTTCTATCATCAATATACGATAAATATAGATATTTATTGTTATTGAATTATCATCCAGTCGTAAGTCTTTTCCAGTATTCCTGCAAACAGATGCTCTGATCTCTTCACCTTTAGTTTATTAAACTCAGTTTAAACAACCACGATGCCGCGGGGCGCCATAGTCTCCACAGACCTGCCGCCTGTTGAGCTTCATGGATCGGGTCGCCATGGCCAAGCTGCTCAGACGCAGTGGAGGAAAGAACTGTAACAATCCCCATAAACGCTCCAGAACCTCGTGGAGCACCTTTTCAGAAGAGTCAAAGGTGTCAGAGCTGCAAAAGACCAACGTCATGTTGATCTCTATGGAGTCAACGCAGGGGAGTGAATACTTTTGGCTTTATAGAGAAGTTGACCTCTGTGACATATTAGAGACAAATAGCTTCTGTTAATCTGACATTAATCTGACATTTTATTGTTTTTTTTATGCTTTTGAATTTGAAAGCGACTTATTAAGAACTAAACTCCGGGGTCTTTAAAAACGGCGATAATAAAGAGAAGCTGTTAAAAACATGGATGGATCTGCTCCTCTGTGACGCCTTAAACCGAAGAGTTTTGTGTGACTTCAGCAGACGTCAACCTCTCCAGAGATACTGCTAAACACGTCCGTGGTGTTAAAAAATGTAGAGTTCAGTGATGCCGTCTTCCTTAATACAGGAGGAAGCTTAAAAGTCCCCCCCCCCCCCCCCATGCATTATCCCACCTGTTAAGGCATCACCCAGGGACGAGGATTTCTGGCGTACTTGGAGGATTTCTGGCCGTCAACACAAAGCAGATCCATTAATGCATTACTGGAGGTCTAATCCTGCTGAAAAGATAAAAACTGTAAAGCTGCTGTTTCATAACCCCCCCCCCCCCACACACACACACACACACACACACACACACACACACACACCTTCTGTGTCAGACGGCTGTACTTTTTGAGCTGAAGGGCAGATGTCCTGCAGCGAGCGCGGCAGATTACCCAGATTAATCCGGGTAAGAGGACCCAGACCTGGACTTTCTCGTCTCTGTTGGACGTCCAAACTTAAATTAATTTCTCTGCTCGTTATTTCTGGGTTTATACGCGGCGGTCCATGTGAACAGCGACCCAACGCAGATAAAGCCCATTATCACAGCAGCTCCTGGTACCGCTGCCATCTGACTCTGGACCAGATCAGAACCACAGGAATCTATTAACGACTGAAGGAAAATGTGCAGAGGCAGTTTAGTCGGATTAATTTGTGTTTCACAGCTTCACTGTTGTGGATTCATAGTTAAATATTTGACTTATACCAAACCGGCCAAAGCCAGAAACTCAACTGTTATAAAACATGGCAGGATTTACATAAATGTCTTTAATTTATTCTGTTTTTCTGTTGCTGCAGATTTATCTGCTGAACCTCAGAATGAATGAAGCCATTAGAGAATTACCTACATATGACCTTTCAGAACAATTTGGTGGATTTATTCATTTTATCATTTAAGTTTTACTTGTTAAAGTTTCTGTTATTTAAAAATTATTGGCAGTAAATTAAAATGAAATGACTGTGAATGAATAATTTACATCAGCCTGCAGAGATTTCTGAGCATCAATTTGACTCGTTTGTAAAAATGAAGGTTTTGTTTTAGAATTTGTGAGTTGAAAATGTTTTCTGTCTCAGTTTTCTGCAAAAAGTAAATCTGTATTTTAGATTTTTGGTCATTTTAAAACATCTGCTTCTAAAAAACTCAACGCTGCTTATTCTGTGTTAATTCTTCATCAGCTGTTTATATATAAATCAGTGAAATTAGCCCATTTTTTATCTGTTGAAGTCATAAAGGGACAGAATGATGGATTCCTCAGGGTTTCACATCAATTTAATACCAACTGTTTAATGGAGCGTTTTCACTGCCCCCATTTGGACCTGTCACTGCAGGAGAACAGTGGATATAATTCATTATTGCTCAGTTCTGTTAAGTGACCCAGTAAGGTTCTGGACCGGTATTATTGAAAGAAAGATCTTCCTCTAAAAAAAGACTCCAGGTACCAGCAGAACTTTACCTTCTGAGAACCAGGATGTTTGTTGGGATATCTGTTGTAGATTCAATCTACCTAACGTCACACCTTAATAAAAAAAAAAAAATCAATTAAGATCTCACTAACTGTTCCTTTAAAAGTATTTCTGTACAATCAGGGTTTCATGGAAGTCTGGAAACTGGGAGAATTGATTCATTTCGCCGCTCCAACACCAGGTTGAAAAGATCTGTTTATTGGTTTTAATCTCATTTCAAACACACATCTGACTCGTCATCAGCAGCCGCAGAAAACTCTGGTCCGCTGCGGTTAGGGACGGGTACCGTTCACATTAGAACCGATACGATACCAATACCTGGTACCTGGGAACTTATTTTCTGTACTTTTGTGTGTTTATGTAGTAATAAATGTTATTTTATTCATACAATCTCAAATTTTTTAATTTAACAGATTTATTTCTCGATATATAAACTTGTTTGGATCTAGAAATTAACCTTGTTAAATAATCTATTAATTTTAATGCATTGCCTCAATAATAATTAAGACAATGTAATAATAAAACCAAATTGAACTAAAACAACAATTATTATCAGAGGCAAAGAGAGAACGAGGTGAAGACTGTATCGAACCTGTGTGTGTGAATAAAATTCAGGGAATTGTTTTGGTGCAGAGAAGGAAAAATATATATATTAAAAACATATTTTTATCCTGTTTTTTAATTCAGGGTGGGAAAGTTTGCAACGTGGAAACAGAGAGGCTCTCCTCTCTGCTCTCTTTGCTCTGACTGCAGGTAAGTAACAGGATGAGGCAGCAGCTGCTGTCTGGGATTCAGTGCTTGGAGAAGAGCTGCTCTGCAAAGACAATAAACTCCAGAACAATTGTTACGTTCACAGGAAGTCACCAATAACAGAAGAAAGTTGCTAGATTTTTCACTAGTCACTTTTCTGTAAAAATGTCGCTGGATGTATCTGAAAAGTCTCTAAATTTAGGCAGAAATTCTCTAACCTGGCAGCGGTTACCAGGTGTTTCCTCAGGTTTAATTCCCACCGCTGGCCTTGAGCTGCGTCTCACAGAAATCGCAGCAGCGTAATCTGCAGCCATTTTGAAAAGCGGAGCTACGCTTTCTATCAACCGTGCTTTGACTAGACCAGCGGCTGCTGACATCACGCTGTGTTCAGGTTTGGCTTGCAAAATCCCCCACTCTTCTACTCTCTGTGTCACAGTGATGCGTTTAGGTACCGAAACACGATACTATTTGATTTTACGTGAATCGGTACCTGGTAGTACCGACGGGATTCGGTCGGTAACTATAAAAATATCGATTTCGGTACCCATCCCTATTTATAAGGATGCCACAGCATTTAAGTTTAGTCAGTTTTGTTTTGGTTTAATTGAATGAAGATAGTTTGCTTCCTGCTGCATTAATCTCTCCATCCCAGACGTCTTTTCCCCTTCAACATTATTTTGCTATTGCTATTCCTGACTGTCCAAACATGTCCTTCCTTCATCTGTCATTTTACCTCTTCCTCCTTTCTGGCCAGAAGGACCACAGATATTTTTGCACGCCCTGTTTGTGCGATTGTTTGCAATTGACTTTTAAACATGCTAAATATAGAGTTAAGACCTGCGGCCGCAGTCAGCTGTGATGAATCCCTGGCTGGGTACTAAGTATTTACATTTTCATATCCTCCTCGTGTAAATTTGCATTGTTTGTTCATCAGCATGTTATCAGGTTTGGACCCGCTGTTCTGCTCATTTTACACACGCAAATCGTTTTCCACCTGATTTGAAGATCAGCTTTGTACACGGTAATTAGTTTACACATGTTTTAATACACGCAAACCATTTGAAGATGATATTGTGTTCTGGAAAATCCAGAATTGTTAAATGGGAGAAATTCTCATCAGTCAAGAAACGATATTTTATTTGTCACCACTTGGCTACTCCGCTTCACATTACACATAATGACAAGAAAACAGGCAATGAACAAGGGTAACATTATTACATTTTTAGCGATCAATTCTAGTTTTGCAATCGTACATGAAAAAGATTTCTGAAAACTGGCTCGGCCAAATGACCCTGATGTCTCCCTGTCCGACGATGACATGAAATTACAGGCTGTGGATCAAAATCACTTATAAACTTCCTGCTCAGGACATCAGAACGGAGCTGATACTTGGGATCATCCCTGGAACGTTGTTGCTCGCCAGGAATGAATAATAGTGGACACAACATTTAAACCTGGAGAAAATAAACAGCCTGTCCTCTTCTCTAAGGAATAAAACTTCAGCTCTCAGAGAAACGGTCTCAGAAACGGTCTCACCATGAACTCGGCGACCCGCCCGGTCCGTTAAACACAAAGTAAACGCTTAAATAGTCCAGGTTGAACTGGACCATGTTCCCTTTTAGCCAACATGCATGAAGCCATCATGGCTGCCCTGATTTGGTCGGTTCTGGTTCTGACGCTCCGACCCGTCTGTTTCCTGTTCTGACGTCTGCAGAGAGCCGGATCGGAGCTGGCTTCTCACTGAGGATAACAGCTTCTTAACAAAGGCTTCAGCACTCGATAGAAGCTCCCAAAGAAACGAAAGGTGATAATTAAAAAAACTAATTTTAGGATTTCTCACCTCGACAGAAGCACACCATCCACTCATGCTCCTTTTCACCGCCGAACGCAGTGTCTCCTATTATTTCCTCTCTCTACATGAAACCCTGGATTAATTTTTCATATTCCACTACCAAAGCACGTCTGTAGGCCTGACCCACAGACCCCAGTGCATGCTGGGAACTGACTGGTATTTGTCTTTTTTAAATGAAACCCATCCTGCAGAACACTGTGTTCATGTTTCCCTGCTACACTGCAAAAATAGACCTAAAAATACGTTGTTTTTTTTTCTTGAAATGAATGTATTTTTCCTTGATTTGAGCAGGTAAATAGGACTATTTGCCAGTGGAATAATATTTTTGCACTTAAAATAGGAACAATTCATCTCTATCATCTTATTTCAAGTGCAATATGTCTAATTATCTTATTTTAGGGGTAAAAATACTCATTCCATTGGCAAATAATCTCATTTACCAGCTCAAATCAAGGGTTCTCTTTTTGCAGTGCAGCTATGTCGTCCTGCTTTTCTAACGCTTGCAGAGCCTTTATGGGCGAACTTCTGCAGCTCAGCGCGGAGATCAGAGAGTCCGTGCAGCTGGTGAAAAATGTTCTCTGCTGCGTTCAGGGCTACGGTACCTGCTCTGAAATACATTACGAGCCATGAGCGCCCACACAGATGGCCCGAGAGGCAGCGAAAAGCTGCGGGGAGAGGCGTCAGAAGTCGATTCATCCGTTCCTTCACAACGTAAACACGGCTACATGTGGAGGGGGTTGTAGAGGAAATGATTTGTTAACAGTTGGAGGAAGGTGACCTGGATGCTGCAGCTTTGCACTGAGGCTGTTAGAGAGGAAAAAGCTGCAGTAAAAACAGAAACATTGAAGCAGTGCATCTGGGTCCTAATTTATCAGAAATCCAACGTGGCAAAGTCCCTGAGTGTAGGTTGATCTTCCATACGCAGGTTTACCGCCATTTTTATAGGTCCGAAGGTTAAGAGGGATATTTAAGAGCAGCTACCAGATGCTGCTAATTGAATGCATTCATTAACGGATCGTCAGTGTGAGCTCCTTTCCTTCTCATGTTTACTCAGCAGAGACTACAGGCAGTGTTGTAGTCAAGTCACTATGCCTCGAGTCCGAGTCCAGGTTCCAGTCTCCAGTGTTCAAGTCCGAGTCAAGTCCAAGTCATTAAAAAAAATCCGAGTCGAGTCACTATTGATCAAGTGGAGTCCAAGTTCCGCACTAAAGTAAGCATAGCCTACATGTTTTTAAACTTACCAAAAAAATCCACACTCCACCACATTGCACTAATAATTTAGATATTAAAATCATACACCAAATAATATTCTAATGACATATTAAAATTATAGCCTAATGATATATAAAAAAGTCGAATCTTTTTCTCAATTTCCGAGTCAGAATGATCTGAATGTATGAGTCCAAGTTCGAGTCATCAGTGCTCAAGTCCAAGTCAAGTCACGAGTCTCTAAATTTAGCTAATGACTCAAACTCGAGTACTACAACACTGGTATTTATCCAGAAACAGTGTGGGCTTTCTTACAATACTGAATGCTCTATAATTGTATTTCTGATATTTTTAGGTCCGAGGGTTGAGAGGGATGTTTAAGAGCAGCTACCAGATGCTGCTAATTGAATGCATTCATTAACGGATCGTCAGTGTGAGCTCCTTTCCTGCTCATGTTTACTCAGCAGAGACTACAGGTATGTGTAACACCTTGTGGAGAAGGAAAGTCAGCAGCTGTGACCTCTTTCTGAGCCGTCGGCAGCAGACCATCCTGTCCTAGAAGTTCTTAGAACCTTTAGAAGTTCATAGCTGCTTGTCCAGAACATCCCGTTGGTTCTGAAGACCTCTGCTGATCAGCACTGATGACATTTCTTGATTATCTGCTGCAACGCCGCCGTGTTTTGCTGCTTCTCTCAAAATAACAGGATGTGGATGCTGTGTTGATGGAGGTAATTGAAACGGAGATAATTGGCTAAATAATCCCACAGTGCAGCTGATACGCGTTCACTCCGCCCACACCGTAGCTGAGCGCAGCTGACACACGACTCCTTTAGATGTACTTTATTCATCAGAATGCAACTAGACAAACTCTGCGCTGAGAAAATCTACAAAGAACAAAAGTCACATTTCTACCCACCATCATCCAGAGGTTTAATGTTAAAGCAAGACAGAATCGCTAATTTTAAGAGGAATAGTCTGCAGGCCTGGACATAAGCCAGTCCGGTTTTGTTTCTGCCGTTCTTCACTGTGTACCAGATAAACTTCCAGTGTGGCAAACCGTGCCATTTCCAGCTTTTTGGTTTATCATCAGAGCGTCGCTGCCTTTTGTTGTCAGATGAAATATTAGAAAGGCTTTGTGTGAGAGAACATGGCAGCTTTTACCTTCCCACCTCGGCTGCTGAAAGCTCACAGGAGGAGCGGGGCAAACATAAAAGCCTGCACATGAAAGTTTCCTGCAGTAAAACCGGCCTAATAAACACAGCCCCGAAATAAAACCGGAGGATGAGGAGAGGAGAGGCAGCAGGAGCCATTAGGGCCTGAATACCTGAAGGTACGGTGGTTCTGTGGGGCCAGACTGGAGCCATTTGCTGCATGTTCGTGTCCATTATTTGCTTTTTTTTCCAGTCAGGCTGTAGTCTGAACTGCAACTTCTTCAGCTTTGGAGAACTGTCTGTCTGAAAGCATCATTCATCAATATCCTCACAATACCTTCATGTTTTACTCAGGTTCTCAGAGGCGGCTCCTTGTGGCTTTCAGCTGACTTGCTCTTCTCAGTTCTCCTGCAGGCGTTTACCTGCTTTCAGCCCAAAATCTACAAAATAGTTTTAACTTCAAACAAACGTTTACGTTTCTATAAGTTTGAGGTTCTTAACCAGATATAGATGGAACGGTCCCTCCATGAAGACCACATGTGTCAAACTCAAGGCCCGCGGGCCGAATGCGGTCCGTCAAGACAATTTGTCCGGCCCTCAAGAGTCAAAAAAGGTATATCATATCAGAAAATACAGACATATATACTTTTAAATAGAATAAAGTGGCTAAAACTGGGCCTCCTGTAGCAAATGTTTTGTTTAACTGTGTAGTAACAGCATCCTGCCACTAGATGTCAGTTTTCCCCACAAACAACCCAGAAATGTTCAAAAAGAGACAAAGTGATGCAGAATGATGAGTTTAAAGTGTAACTCGCCCCAATATCAACATTTTTGCAGATAAACTGTATAAACTGGGTCTAAGGTGCTACTTTTATGTTAAAGTGCATTTTTAAATATTTCTATGTGAACTGAAATACTAAAATTTAAAAGTATAATTAATACACGCGCAACCGGCCCTTTTAATGACTCTTAAACAGTGAAGCAACAAAAAAAACAAAAACATAGCTTTTAAGCTAGTGTAGGCTAATGTTGCTAATAATAACCTGTAGCAACCTACCATGCTGCCGCTGTTGATCCTTAAAGAAAATATAATTCAGAATTTACCAGAATGGCAAAAATTGTTCAGAGCTGCTATTTTTGTATGCTACAGATTCATGTTTGTTCTGGAAAACATTTTAGTTTAGAACGATCCTTTATTCGTGCCTAATTGGTAAAATGTATTTGTAACATGCAAATGGAGGCACACAGTGGTGCACAGTAATGATGAGCATTTATAATAACATAAAATAATTACACGGCTGAATCAAAGGAAAATTATTATTATTATTATTACAAAACACTTCCATAAACACTTATAAAAAACATATTTCTGTAAACGAGGGATGAATTGTTCAAGTCAAGCTTGTCATAGTGTAATTAATCATGTTTTGCTCTTTAACTAGAAATAAACCTGTACCATCAACACATGTTTCTGCGGTATAGAAAATGGCACAGTGTGTATTTTTAAAGTTGATAGTGTAATATAGATATTAATTAAATGTTAGTATCATTAACAGCCGACTTACTTTCTTGTCTCGCCGCTGTTCTCCTGCGCGGCCATTTTCTCTTATAAATTAGCTGCCTTCAGAATCAGACGCAGCGATTTGTTCTCTGCCTAACGAGCTCCACATCTGACCCACAACGGAACAACTGGAAACCTAATTTGGCTTTCATGCCTAATTACTGCTAACATTTAAACTCAGCTGTTTGGTTAAATTAAATCATGTTCCTGTTTTTTCTTTTGCTTTCTAAGGGTGGAGACAATCTTTAATTTTTACCGTCTCATAATTGGTGTTCATAACGATCTGACGTCCTGCGGAAACATACCTGCATGTGATGCTTATGCAAATACACGCGGATATGTGGAAGCTCACTTTGTTTACATCGTTCCCTTGGTTTAAAAGCGGCTGGCTCCATGATCAGAGAGTCTATTTTTATGCAGAGGGGGAGAAAAAAACTCTCTTACCTGCTCTCATCCTCCTGTCCTACTTTTTTTGTGCGTGTTTTTAATCAGTGTTGTCTTTTTGCCACACGCTGAGCTCACCATCTGCCACTGCTGTCAGCGTCCTCAGAAAGTCATCGCTGTATTCTTAATTATCTCCCTTTAATCGCCTCTCCTTTTCAGGGAGATGCAAGGTTAGAAGGAAACCCGGCTGTCTTTAGTAAAACTGCAGCAGAACACCTCAGCAGCTCTGTGGACCCCATCGTCCTTGAGAAGTTCTGGTGTTGGATGTTTGACGTCCAAAGCGTCCTGGTTCTGGTTGACTTCAGCTAGATATGGGGAAATGTTTCATAGAAGTACTAAACATGAGTTCAAGTTGCTCAGAATTCCTTCTCTCTGCATTTTATGATTTAAAACACACTTTTAACATGTTTACTGTGCAAACTGACATTAAACTTTAATTACAGTTTAAAAAAAAATTTCTTTGAATAATTTCCCAGGAGGAAAACCCTTATTAGGACTGTCTGCAGTGCCGTAATTGTTGGCTAATATTCATGACTTCTGGATCAAGACCTAAAGAACGAGATTCTGGATACAAGCGTTCTCCTCCAGAGGGAGGCTGGGTTCAGCCGTACAGATGGGGTGAGACAAAGTAGAGCCGCTGCTTCTCTCCCGTCTGGCCTGGGGACGCCTTAAGGCCCCCAGAATGAGTATATATATATATATATATATATATATATATATATATATATATATATATATATATATATATATATATATATATATGACAATATTGATGCTTTAATGTAATATTTAGCCAGCTGGACAGCAGAAGCTCACAGCGGACA